>NC_140071.1:96873341-97473341 GCF_964194135.1 Talpa europaea
TTTCTTCAAGTTGAGTGGAAGTGGGGGAGGAACTGTATATATATATTTAATTTACTATTGGCTTACAATTCTATACAAACTTCAGGATAATGACCTTAGTAAATGTATACACCACAATGTACCTACCACCAACTTCTAAGGTGTTAATTTAATGTGGTGAAATGTACTAGGACTTTCTAACCATGTATTTAATGGGTTCACAAAGATCAAGTATCTTAGCCAAAATTGTACTTAAGCATATTAAACCATCTAAGGTCTTTGCTCCAACATCAAGAAGCAGGAGGAAGAAAGAGAGAGGGTGAAGAAAAAGAGGAAGTGGAGTCATAATTAGAAAATAATATAGGAAAGTGATAAGCATTTCATCTATTTGCCTCCTTTGGGGAGAGGGACACATACTACTTGCTAAGTGCTGCTGTAAGCAAATAATGAGGGACATGTTGAGTAGATCAACAATTACATGAAGCTTATATTTTAACACAGAGCAACTCATAAAAAAAGAATTACACAAAAAAATTAAAGCTATAAATTAACCACACCATTCCATATCTTGACAAATATAGTTAAAATGATATAATAAGAAAATGTACCAGAGAGTACCTAGAAGAGAGTGTGTTGTTTTAGACAGAAGTTGGGAAGACTTCTCTGAGGAGGAGCCATTTGAGGGAGACCTAACGGACAAGAAGGAGGCATGGATGAGAAGCTGGGAAGACATGAGGGTCGGGGGTAGGGCGACAGAGAGGTTAAAAACCCTATGGCAGAAACAAGTTAATCTGATTGAGGAAAGGAAAGATGGTGTTTTAATTGGCTGTACTTGAAGCTTGTGTATTATGCAAATTTATCTTTTGATCTATGTGTAAATTTACCTTTTTGAATGAGCTCAAGTTGGGAGTTGATAGAAGGGATCCAGAAGGAACTCTGCCATGTAACTATGGTCACAGTCAGTTATAGTCCCCTGGGGATCCTTTGAACAGAATTTGCCCCATGACTTGATTCTGTAGTCAAGCGCCCTTTCCAAACCCTAAGCGGCTCTCTCCAAAACAAGTGTTAAGGGGCCTCCCCGGTGGCGCAGTGGTTGAACACTGGGTTGCGAAGCTGCCCGCAGCCTCTGCAGCGCCGGTTCAATCCCCGGCTGCTCCCCAGCCACCGGAGGAGGGTTCCAAATGGCACGCAGACCTCTCCTGCCACCCGCTGCTCCCCTCAGTAGTGTACTTCGGTCCTTCTGCCTGCTCTGCTCCCTGCTCTGGTGAATTCTCTCACTCTCCCGTGCTTCTGACTGTACCCAGTGCTTGTGTAAATAAATAAATATTAAAACAAACAAACAAACAAACAAGTGTTAAGGCCCAGAAGGGAGGGCAGGTAAGCAGAATTGTGTCTGTTTGGTCACAGCCTGCTTTCTGTCCTTCTGATGGCAGTGGCCATGATTCAAATACCAAGGACCATGAGGAGCGTTACCATGGGTGCAGCAAATGTCAGGAGAAAGCTGTGAGCAATGCCTGAGAGTTTGCCCAGATTCCTCAGAACTGAATGGAACTAAATGAGCTGAGAACGGTACCAGAGAGGAAATCAGATCAAAATGTTCTTTTAAAAAAAAAAAAATTAACATGAAATAAATCCAAAGCCAGGAAGCGACAGTACTAAACAAGTTGTGCTAGATGTGACTTAGGAACTACGAGAAGATGTGTGAAATGACTCTGTCATGCTGAAATATTCACTGCTTTTATCCAGGAAAAATAATTGGATACCAACATTCTTGTAACTGGTATCAAGGTTTGAGGAATCCCTGTGTTAGCATGTTCATGTTGATAACTGCCAGGGAAAGAAAGGGGCTATGTTAGCATAATTATAACACATCACTAAACACCCATAAAGACAGGAAAAAGATGGACCAAAGTATAGCAAGGGAGGACCCTGTGTCTGGTGGTGGGAAGTAGGCCAAGGTCCCAAATCCAGGCTCACATATTTGGCCTATCAGCTGTTTGGTACACTGCTTTAAAGATAATGCATGCTTATTCTTTGCTTGACCTTGAAATTACTCAGTGGTATTCTTAGTTTTATTTTCAAAATCATAGAATCAGAAAGTTCATGAAAAATTACCCCATCCAGTGATTTTTCAAATTGTATTTTCCTGAGTGCTAGGCTTTTAGGTAAGGTGCACTAGATGTTCATTCCCTGGGACTTAATGGGATTAAGAGGGTGACATAATGTTTTCAGTTCTCCATCCTTTTTCTAGTTGGTTCTGCTTTTTGAACAGTCCTAAAAATAATTCTTTTGTAAAGGCAGAGATAGAAGGAGGTTTAACTGAAAGAGTAAGGTCTACTTCTTTTGAATGAATTCTACTTCTTGAACAAATTTGATAGTTTCAAAACACAATAGTAAGCTGCCTGGAATTTGAGTGGACCCAGCAGCATTAATAAGTTATTTAAATGACTCCTTTATCTTCTGAAAATCATCACAGTCTGTCTAGTTGCTGTGGATTACACAGGACTGTTTCTCAGTGATTCTAGCTTCCTTTTTTTTTTTTTTGATTTATTTATTTATGCATACAAGAACTGGCCTATAGGCCAGAGGTGTGGGGGGTGAGAGGATTCAACAGAGACAGAGTGGGGAATAGAAAAGGGAGATGGACTGAAATACACTGCTGAGGGGAGCAGTGGGCGAGTCAGGAGAGGTCTGCTGTGCCATGTGGGTAGCTCCCTGGCTGGGGATCGAACTCGTGCTGCAGTGGTTGCGGATAGCTTCATAGGTTATGTCCCAACCCCTTGCACCACCAGGGAGGCCCCGATTCTAGCTTCTTACAGTGCTTGTCATTACATAGGCGCAGACAAAACTGACTCCTGGTCTGGGGGGTTTATAGGATGATGATTTGGGGCCAAATCTTACCCATGCAGATAAAATCTTACCCATCCCTGGGGATAGCCAGGGATGATAGCCAGTCTATCCCTCCTCCTCCATGCAGCCTCCCTCACCACTCCAGGTCAATCTAAATCTGATTGAAAGTGAATCAAGTGCAATCTCCTTTAAAGTTGTGTGATCTCTCAAAAAAATTGTACTGCCCTGAAAAGCACAGACTTGGTCTTAGACTTTAAAAATGCATCTCTCACGTATGCAAGTAATAGGACAGTGGTGAATTCATTATAGATAATATTTGGATAAAAAACAATACTTGTTGATTGGTAGACTCATTCATTTCAGAAACCTTACCACTTTTTATTAAACCAAATTATTGGTTTTTTAAAAATATTTATTTATTTATTTTTTATTTATTTATGCAAGAACTGGAGGTAAAGGCCAGATGCGTGGGAGGGTGAGAGGATTCACCCGAGACAGAGCAGGGAACAGAACAGGCAGACTGACGAAATACACTGCTGAGGGGAGCAGCGGGAGCAACAGGAGAGGTCTGCCCTGCCATGTGGGCCCTCCCCAGCAGGCAGGGATGGAACCGGCACTGCAGAGGCTTTGGACAGTTTCACAGCAAGGCACTCCACTGCCTGTGCATCAGGGGAGGCCCAAAACCAAATTATTTTATTTATTTTTTCTAAGAATATTCATATTTTATTTATTATTTTATATACATATATAATATATATATTTTACATAATTGTTCATTTTTGTACAACATTTGCTTTCTCCTCTCAGGTGTAGTCCTCATACAATTCCCACCACCAATTCACCCATGCGCCATCACCATAGTCCCTGTGCTCTTCCCTCCCCTGTTTTGATCCCTGTGCCTCCCTCTCCCTTGCACAATGTCTCTGATTTATAATTGCCTGCTCATTTTGTTTATTTATTTATTTATTTATTACTGTTATTATTAGGTTTTTTTTTTCTGATCCTTTATTTGGGTCCCCTATATTCCTCCTATAAGTGAAACCAATGTTTTTCTTTTATCTTCTGGCTTATTTTGCTGAGCACATCCCTTCTAGCTCCATCCATGTTGCTGGGAATGACATGAGTTTATCTTTTTAGATTGCTGGATAGTATTCCATTGTGCATATATACCACATCTTTTGATTTATTAATCTATTTTGGGGCATTTGGGTTGTTTCCATAACTTATCTATTGTAAATAGTGCTTTAAAAAAATAGGGATGTAGGTATCCTTTTTGGATTATGTTTTTGTGCCCTTTGGGTAGTTTCCTAGGAAGCATATTACCATTTATTGAAATTGATTCTACCCTGGTAAGAATTCTTTTTTTTTTTTAAGATTTATTTACTTATGCATACAAAAACTGGGGTACAGGCCAGAGGTGTAGGGGGTGAAAGGATTCACCAGAGACAGAGTGGGGAACAGAACAGCAGACTGACTGAAATACACTACTGAAGGGAGCAGCGGGCGAGACAGGAGAGGTCTGCTGCGCCATGTGGGGCTGCGGATAGCTTCATAGTGCTGCAATTTAACCCCTTGCACCACCAGGGAGGCTCTGGTAAGCATTTTTTATAATATTTGCTTTCTATAGTATTTTGCTCTTCAAAGGATTTAGAGCAAATTTTATAATGAACAAATTTTGCATGTAATATCTTACTCTAGATAAAAACTAAGAGGCCTTACTTAATGCTTTTTTTCAGTCTTGTCATTTGAGGTAAATATAACATGATCACAACTATACTAGCATCAGATAGAGTTTGTATACTCTACCAACTGATGTGTTACTTGTGTAGGCGAATGACATTCAGAACTCTTAGATTTTCATTTTGCTTCTGTCTCAAATTTTGCATGACTCTAATTCCAAAAAAAAATAAAAATTTTATCAACATGTTAGGTCTCTCTTTTTTTTTAAAGCTACTGGATAGCTCCACTTCATTTACTTGCAAACAGCCTTGTACATCTGATTTAGATGCCATTGGTCAGGTGCATTAACTGCTTTAGAGGATATTACTGAACAAAAACCAAAGATCATTGTTATTGTATCTCCAAGACATTGTCCCAAGTATGTAATTCCCTGGTCTCAAGTGTAAGTTAAATGGTATAGCACAAGCTTTGCTGGGAGCATGGATGCCTCTGGTAAAACTGCCACCTGGCTAATAAGCCCAATGAGAAATCTACAGGAGGCTCTGATGGCATTTATAACAATGCCTAGACATTGGATAACAAGGGCTACGTTGGCTCCCACCTCTGTTGGCTGTCTTAACTGCTGGAAAGACTCATCTGCCTTCTGAACTGCTGTTGGCCATTGCCACCTGCTGGCCCTGGCACTCCACTCCCCTGGCTCCCCTCCTGGTGGTATCCTGGCAACCTCCCCAAACTGCCAAGTTAAAGCCAGTGAGCACAGGGGTGCTTGGAGTGCTTCATGTTGCTGAGGCTGGATTGTCAGAGGCTGACAGTGGGGTGTCTTGGTGCTCTTCAGGGTCAGTGTGCTGACTACTGTGATGATCAGCTGGCTAGCAGCAGCAGTGACTGGAAATTGCCCTGGAGAACGTCACAAATTGGCAAGGAAAGGGTAGCAAGGGAGCAAGCCTTCATAAAAGAAAATAAACAGTGTTTTATGAGGTAGTTGTGAGCATTTTACCCAGTCTGAATTCATTGTAGGCATTTGAAACTTTTCTCAGTTGCATTTAAACATTTATATTTTTGTCACGCAACCCTCCATTCCATTGGTTTTACTTTAAGTTCTTGCTTGGAATATCGACACACTCATTTGATGTAAGAGGGCTCGAGGTCTATCTGAGGTCACAATGGTTTCTGGGGGCAGACTTTAAGGAAACATCGGGGTGCCCACCTTGTCTACTGCTATAAGTAGCACACAACTCCTTTATATTTTTAAAATCATCAGCATAGCAAACAAAAGGGTTTTGTATGCATTGTCAGCATACTAAACAATCCTCTTAATATGAGTGGAACCATTTATGAGTTATTGTCCAAACCAGGCAGTAAAAGCTCCAGTTGGAGACATATCTGACTGCACTGTTAATGCCCAGCACAAACTGACTCATAATAACAAACCTAGCCTTTCAGGGGGTGTGAATCATGCCACAAAATTGAAGGCCTTCTGGAGTGTTTTAAAATGTGGCTTTTATTTTCATTTGAATATAGTGAGGCTAACAGATTAATAGACAATTGCCATTGAAAAGATAGCTTACTATATTCACAGATACCAAGAGGAGGGGAAGTATCAGCCCACAGGGTGGGAGGGAGAGGCACTCACAGAACCACCACCAGAGATAATCAATACCAGAGGGAATGGAGGGGTACAGGGGTGCATAGAATCCTTTTTTTTGTGGTTTCTTTGGAAAGGCTTTGCTGAAGGAGGAAAATCAGGGAGGTTTGAGATTGGCTAGCATGAAAATTTTCAGCAGACTCTGGAAAATAGAGACTATCTGATACTCACCATAATCTGGTAGCTGGCCCTTGGGTGATTCAGGGTAAAGGTGGACTTGAGATCTAGTACTCCATAAAGAAAGAGTTGCAGGTGGGATGTGGATTGTTAATTTGATCTGAAAGACATGTTCCCAGTAAATTGTCTGCTTTCTCTAGGATTAGCTAGTCCCAGGAAGGACAGCAAGAATTCAGAAGGAGATGACATGTTTAAGCACACGGAGCTAGCCAACCTGCACAACATCGTGCTACACTGAATTTACTTCAGCCAGGTCAGCTTATTTGCTCTTTATATTGTCTTCAATGAAGAAATCTCAAAGCAAATATTTCTGTGAATTTTCTAATAACTGCTTGTGGTATAGCAGGAAAGGGTGACTTGTGATCTGTGACATTGAGAGTTAACAGCTACAATCATTACAGAGCAGTATGCAGAGAGGGAGAAAAAAGAAAGAAAAGAAAGAAAGCACATCAGGAAATATAACTGTGTTCAGTGGAAACACTGTGAATCATAGTAACTGGTACATTCAATGTGCCACAGATCTGATAAGAGACATGTTTGAAAACACCTTTTTTTTTTTTTTTGGTTTATTTATTTCCTTTGTTGGGTGCTAGGAAACAAGAAGCCCTTTATTTTGACTTGAGATTATTTGACTTGTAAACTATATGGAATTCAAGACAGCTTTGAAGGCAGGATTACCTACCTTTACACTCCGGTCCTGGTACGTAGGGGTTTAATGATGTGGTATGCATCACACTTGGCCAAAGTTTCTTTATTAGTAATATGGAACTGACACAAGGAAATAAGAATGGTAACTTGGGTAAGTACTCAGAAAATGTTGGTTTTGAGTAAGTCAAATCCTATTGGAAAGAGCTAACATAGGAAAATTAGATCAATCTTGAATTTAGTATGATTCTCCCTCTTATTTCATACACTTATTGACAAATAAAGTATTTTCACTTCCTATAGTCCTTTTATCTTGATATTTCAACATTTTTAGTTTTTCTATCAAAATTGATTCTGAAAAAAGGATAATTTGAGCATATGTTAGCATTAAAAAAGAACATGAGGAGGTTAAAAGCACAGAAAAGCTATAAGGGGAAGTATAACATCCCAAGAAATTCTTCTACACTCAATGAGATCTTGTGATCTAGAGTTTTCTCTTATTCACATTTAATATATGCAACTATAAAATAATTGAAATATATTTATGACCATTTCTTAGAAGCTATGTAGGCTTACAGAAGAGAATTTTTTTAAGTGCTGTGTAAGAGAAAGAAGAAAAACTTAAGTCATCCACAGTCATTCACCCAAACTCACTGTTCTGTTCTCATGTTTATCATTGACTTTCCCCTTATTTTCTAAATCAGTATTTTAAAAATATAATACATACATACAATTTTCATCATCAATAAAAATTTCATCATTTTTATTTATTATCTTAAAATAATCGATTTCTGTTTCTTTCAAAAACTTGGGGCAGCTCTCCTGCCTGCCTATGACTATGTAGACCTCTCTTTTAACAAACCTGCCCCTCTCAGGGGCGGCTTTTTCTACCTCCTTGTGTCTGTGCAATCATCTTCCCATCTGCCCTCCACTCTTTTTTTTATAATATGATCATCCCTTTTGGATATTAAAAAAAAAAAACAAAACTTTGATCTGGCACTACTGTATTAGTATTTTCCTATGCAAGAATATTTAGAAATAGACTAAGTTCCCCTTTCAACTCACTATAATTTTTTCAGTTTCACAAAAATCTCTCATTCCTTGTTGCTCCCAGTCACTTCGTTCAACTGCATTGGAGATTCGAGAGGACTTAGGGGGGATTCAATCTAGGAGCACAATTGAGACAGATACCACTAAGGCCACACCAACTATAGGAATCTAAGACTTTCATTTAGCCATGAGGTCCCAGGGACAAGAATGGCAGTAGCAGTGAAACTAGACAACCCACAGGCTACAGCAAGGATGAAGATTAAATGATACTTATAATACTTTGATTCTGGTTAAGTGAAAAAGTGCCCAAGTTATTGATGGCTATCGAAAGATGACAAGTTTGGCATTTTATTTATGGGCATTTTATTTATGGACTTCTTTTTTTTTGTTTTAAAGATTTATTTATTTATTTTATACAACAACTAGGGTACAGGCCAGATGCACAGGAGGGTGAGAGGATTCACCAGAGACATAGCGGGGAACAGAACAGGCAGACTGATAAAATACACTGCTGAGGGGAGCAGCGGGCGTGGCAGGAAAGGTCTGCCACGCCAAATGCCGACAGCTTCACAGCGCGGTGCTCAACTGCCTGCACCACGACGGGAGGCCCTTCATGGACTTCTTTTCTCCAAAATACTTTTTTTGGGGGGAAACTTAAAAGTATTAGTTATTGGTATTGTCTGCAATCACTGTGATGCTTCCTCAAGCAAGTATAAGCCCTAAGAATGGTCAATAGCATGGTAGATTCCTCTTTCTGATATTGGGCTGAGCTCACAGGAAGAAGTTCTGTTGTTGACAAAGTTCAGCCATAAGGGTAGCATGACAACAGGCCCACTTTACCCAGAGATCTGCCCTCACTGTGGTTATTGAGTAAATCACTCTGTTCAGAGGAGAAAATACTTAAGACCCCACCACAGGAGGACATATCAAATTAAATATACAGCCTGATAAATATGACTGTTTCCAAGATTTTAGGTGTATTTAAAGACAAAGGATCGATTTCATCTGGGAACAATAAATTAAAAAAACTGCATTTTGTCAAGTTTAAGAATAAATATAATGAAGAATACTCTAAAAAATAGAGGTCACAATAATTAGGAAAGTGTCACCAGAAGGTGGTATAGATGCACATGCTGGAAAAAGTCTTGTCAGCGAGCTGGGGAGGGGACCCATAACTAAACAGCCTCTAGAATCTCCTCTTGTCCTACCGTTATATGACTCTATAAGCCAGAGTCCTAGAAGTCATACCACAGACTCTTAAATTGATAGATGGAAGTGGAAGCTCTAAAACAAAACTTGCAATTCCAGGAGAGCCAAGCCAGGGAGGAATCTTCTATCTCCTACTCAGATCTGCACCAGTTGCCAAACTGCAGGGGAGTGAGAGCCTCTGTGCTATCTTGATAGACGAGCTGGAGAATCCCACACAGCTGTGTTGTGGAAATGTTCTTGATTTCCCTCATGATAACATTGAGTCATAAAAGAAAGAAATGAACATTTATTTGCCAACTCCACCTGTCTGTTGGGCCCACCATATCTATATTAGCATCGAGGGAACTTGCCTATAGTGCTGAAATTTTTATCAGTAGGAGAGAAGCAACTGTTCCTTTCTCTTAAATTGTGATGAAAGCCAGTTCCTTTTCTCATCAGAAACTAAATGATAAAAATTGAGACATCCTTGGATGACTCATTTGTCAACATTTACATTTAGTAAAATGTTTGGAACTCAAAATCTCAAAACTTTTGAGTTTCACATTTTTAAAATTCAAAACTAGGGTGAAAATTACTTTTGTTCTGAATCCAGCCAGAATCCAAGAAGCAGTCTTTTATTTAGAAAAGAGGAAGAAAAGGGCCTCCCCGGTGGCGCAGCGGTTGAGCGCTGGGTTGCGAAGCTGCCCGCGGCCTCTGCGGCGCCGGTTCGATCCCCGGCTGCTCCCCGGCCACCAGAGGAGGGTCCCACATGGCGCGCAGACCTCTCCTGCCGCCCGCTGCTCCCCTCAGCAGTGTACTTCGGTCCTTCTGCCTGCTCTGCTCCCCGCTCTGGCTCTGGTGAATTCTCTCACCCTCCCGCGCTTCTGACTGTACCCAGTGCATGTATAAACAAAACAAACAAACAGACCAGCAAACAAATAAATAAAGCATGCCTCTATACAAAAAAAAAAAAAAAAAAAAAAAAAAAAAAAAGAAAAGAGGAAGAAAAAAGAATTGACTTCTTCTTTCTAGGTAAAATCAATATCAATAAAAGAGGTGAATAAAAATTCATGAGGAATAGGATTTTCTCTAAATCCAAAGTTCTGGGATTTATACTTTACTTAAAATTCTTGGTAAATTCATTATTTCTGAAATCACTGCAATGACATCTCTTCCATTATCGAAGAGGATTAATTTTAGAGTTGAGTGGGAAGTGAGTTTTCAATCTATCCAGATTAACTGATGCACTAATTGAAGTGCCTGTTTTCTTTTTGCAATGAGCTCTTTTGTTTTTTTTGTACTTGTAAGGCAAAATTTTGTTTTAAAAAGTGATCCTTCTCTGTGACCTTTGACTCATATGCTCAAGTTCAAGTGTAAGTACAAACTAGCAGGACATGTGTTCTGTTTTCAAGAAGAATGTCAGTGCCAAAGAAAAATAATCAATAACAAAAACAAAACAGCCTCCCTGCACTACAACAGCAAATCAGAGCTGGCATCTGGGCCCACCACCTTCACCATTTGATTGATAACTGTGATTTGCTGACTCTCTCAATTACTCTGGTTTCATTACAATTTGAGAAATGTGCCAAGCACTCATTTGCTTTTTATTATCTTTCTAGTCTTGTTCTCACATGAAATGCCCAAAATTGGCATTTCAGGAAAAGGGTAGATAAATTAACTACAGCCAAAAAAAAAAATTGTTTTCTTCAGTGTGACCCTGGGATCAGTACTATATTGCACATTCACCAAAAACCACATAGAAATTCATTGTCATTCAGGGCACTGCAAACCAGCAACTGGACTTCTTAAAGTTCTATTAAAGTTCAGAACTTGCATATATTTGACTTTTCTTTTATTCTTCTAATTAAAATCCCCTTTCCTGTCTGAGGTGAACAGAAGCATTTTTCAGTTTATTGATTTGGTTTTGAAATGACCTTGAACTAAAGGGGTATCAATGAAATTCATGACTCAAGCAGTTTTTAAGTATTTAGAAGAACAGATTGTTTTTAATTATGTTTTATTTAAACTCAAGAGAAAAAAATGACAAATTTTGTCCTTTGTTTCTGGATAGTATTAAGATATAGTGGACAGTTTCTCACCACATCCTTAAGTTGGGGGCTCCCACGCTTTGAACTAGCAGCTTAAGCAATGTCCAGATATTTTATAAATTTAAGTGGAACTTTCTAGCTAAATGCTGGGGGTTTTACTCTAGATGTAAATTATTACTTTGTTTTTATTTTGTTTGAAAACTTTATTTAGAAACTCATTTCTTGCCATTTGTTAGATTCCAGATCTTGCAGTCACCATCAGGATGGAGATGGATTTGTTTCAAAGTGTAATACAGATGTATGTCAGAAAACAAAGAGTTTAAGTAATGAACCATTTAAGTGTAGATAATAATATATCACATTTAATTTTACTGCAAGGAAGATTAAAAAAAAAAACAGCAGGAAAAGAGAAGGTGGCCCCTTTTTAATTTCATTTCCAGTCTGGAGGTTACACTAAATATTTTTATTGCTCTTCCCCTTTCACAGTAATACCAAATAATACTTTCTCCAGTGCAGTCATGTTTTCTGACCAATGTCCTGTTAAGGGCTCTTTATCATTCGCCTTGTGTTAGGATGGAATTTGGAAGGGGATCTTCCTTATGATAATGATACTCTAACCTGAAACTGTGAGGCTGGCTCTTTTAACACATGGCACCTATCCTGCTACTTTCAGCCAAGCTGCTTCTTTCTTACCCTATCCATTCCTGCTTACCTACTTCTCTGGGTTATTTCCATGCATTCCATGTCTTGGAAATCAAAATGGCCAGCTCTTTCAGCAATTGGGGTGCCTTCAAATGCATCCTTGTGGTTTTCTCAGGTCTAAACACAGAACTTCGACATCATAAGCATGCATTAGCTTTTAGCTGTGTATATAAATAGAACATATGTCATGATTTTTTTTTTTGCTAGGCTTATATAGAAACTACATTAAATTTTACTCAGTGAATATTTACCTCATTTTTCACATTAAAGTTTTGTTATTTTCTTAAGCTTACAAATGGTATTTTCTGTGGCCTGAAATTCTAAAATTTAAAATACGTATATATGGAATTGTATGTATTTTTTTAATTCTTAGAAAAATAAAAACTTCTACATTAAACTCTACTTTTCCACTGTGTTCTATACCTTTTTTAACTTTTAACTTTTTTTAAAGGCTCTCAGAGATAATAGTATAAAATGTCTTGTATCTTTCTCTGCAAATTAACAGATCCACTGAAGGCACAATTGTCAGTGAATGATATCTCTAGCAACATTAGCCTTTGGATTCAGTCCGGTTTTCACTTACAATCCCTCTTGGATATATTTAATAACTTCAGAAAAACCATACATAGAAGGAATACATTTATAAGAAAGAATATAAAGAAAAGGCAGATGTCCAGCAAAAGAAGAAATGTGTCATGATTTATGTCATATTTCATAATCATAGAGCACCAAGGTGGAGCACAAGGAACTATGGTGGAGGACTATGGGTGCTTTAGTGGTGGGAGTGCTACAGGGACCACACCTGAGAAAAGAATCCTATGCTGTCAAAATATTGACAAGGACGTAAAACAATGTTACTTCATTAAAAACAAGTAAATAAAAAAAAAGCGAAATAAACTTCAAAAAATAAAAATAATAGCTATTTGTTCTTAATTTTGTTCTTGCCCTGGAACAAATAACCAAGGCCATCACACTGGGTGAGGAGTTACTACTATCGTTTTAGACATTCCCTTTCCATTTAATATAACACAGTCCCCTCGTTGGTCCTGCAGTCACAGGAGACAAGCAGTTATACTTTTCTTCTGTTTTTGCTTGAATTGGCTTGCTATTTCTACCAATTTGGCCAAATGTACCCCCTCACAATAGTCTTAGCTTGAGTCAGTAATTCCCTTTCATCTCCTGTCTGACAATAATTAATGGTCTTACTTGGGGAGGCACAAATTCTTCTTTTTGGTCTTCTACCACTTACCCATCATCCTTACTACCACTTTCTAGAGATCCCAATTTTCCCTTGTGAGGACTACTCTAATTTTGGGTCCCTCAGTATAGTGAGCTTGCATGTGAGCCACATGCCATCACCTCCGAATCTCCCTGCTGCTATATCTTTTGACTCATCAAATCCACATTCCCTGACCCAAATAGTTCTCAGCCCCAAAATGTCCTGCATTTTATGGAGCTCAGCCTTCACTGACATCTTGGTTTCTGCGGCTTTTCCCAGAGCACACAACAGTGACCGCACCTTAATAACAACAGCTCACCTTTCTTTTTCCATTTCTGTCCAGGTTACCCTTGAATACTTCTAGTATTGACACTTTTGGGTACGGTACTGAAATGCAGGCCCATACTACTGCATAGAAGTGGCTACCTTACCTGAAAGATCACCCCAGGATTACCCTATCTCATTCTATTTTACCACTGCCACTCTCCCTTTACACTACATTTCTGTATCCTTCTCTTTGAACTCCCAGTTGCTTCACCAATGTGCAAACTGGGGAAATGAATAAATAAGTCCCTTCAAATCAAGAAGGTAATTTGAGGTCAAATAACAATGTAGGGATATCCATTGATAACAATAAAAGTTTATTGGGGCAAAATATTAATACATACTGGAATCCTCAGTGCTGAAGCTGGTGGACAAGAATTCTGTCAGGGCAGGATCCATAGCACACATTTTGACAGGTCTTCTTATATCCTGCTTAGTGCATGTGATCATTCTTGTGTAAGACTAGTGAAGTCAGATGTCTGAGAGTATATGTGTCTTTGTTCAACTAAGACTAGTAGAGTTGTGTCTGAATTACAAGTACAGGCTAATACACATGAAGGAAACAATGGGGAAATTGGCTCTCCTCCCAGGGTAGGGTAATGACTGGTCACAGGCCTACGATGACATGGATACACTCTGGTTTTCCTGCACCTCTGTGTGAAGGACAACTTAATGAACACCAACTTTATCTGATTAAAGTTGAGTTTGCTTCCTATATACGTCAATGAATTCTGTGTTTTATCAGTGAGGAAACTTAAGCCAAAAAGGTTAAATATCCCAACCAAAATCACCAAGAGGTGAAATTAATTTTAAGTGCTGGTCTTCTGAGCAAGCACAGGCAGTCCAGTATCTTTGTTCATTCAACACTCTTGGTGCCAAACCTGGCTTGGGATATAATAGAGAGGAAGGCAGGCTTATTTGATGCCCCTAAGGGGCTTACAACCAAAAGAGTTCAATGGTTCAAAGCACTTCCTAGACTTTAAGTCCCCAAGGCATTCTTTGGCATGTAGTAGGGAGTTGGTAAGTTTTTCTCATCTTATAAAGACTATTAAGGTGGTTTCCTCCATTTGTTAAGCATATTATTAGAGAAACTGATTATAGAAAATCACTACTTTCCTACTTTATCCTCCAGGGTTCTGTGACACAGTAGTGCTGTGCTCCAAGTGTAATTTTCAAGACTAAGAAAAACACATCATCTGTACCTGGCAAAACATGGTACTCAGTAGGAACTCAGTAAATTATTTTTCAGTGAGAAGGATTTTCTACAGGCCTTTGAGAAAAATTTGACTTTGCAAAAATACTTTGCTTTAAATTTCTGAGCTTAAAATCTTTCTTAGCATTGGACTCATAAGAGTATTGATTTTGGCTTTCAACTTTTGCTAATGAAAATTATTACTAAAAATGTAGATTTTGGGGCCTCTGCGGTGGTACAGAAGGTTGAGCGCAGCTCTGTGAAGCTGTCTGCAGCCTCTGCAGTGCCATTTCAATTCCTGGCCAGCCAGGGAGATTCCCACGTGGCGTGGTAGACCTCTCCTGTTGTTTCCGCTCTCCCCTCAGCAGTGTATTTCGGTCATTTGCCTGTTCTGCTCCCCGCTCTGTCTCTGGTGAATCCTCTCACCCTCCCATGCCTCTGGCCTGTACCCCAGATCTTGTTTTGTTTTTTTTGTTTTGTTTTGTTTTAATTTTTTTTTAATTTTTATATTCCCCATGCAATTGCAACCCCCGATTTTGACCCCAATCCCTTGTTCTGGCTTATTTCGCTGAGCATGATCCCTTCCAGCTCCATCTATGTTGCTGCAAATTGCATGTGTTTATCTTTTTTGATTGCTGAGTAATATTCCATTGTGTATATATACCACATCTTCTTGATCCAGTCATCTATTTTTGGGCATTTGGGTTATTTCCAAAGCTTAGCTATTGTAAATTGTGCTGCTATAAACATAGGTGTACCCCAGCTCTTGTATAAAAATAAATAAATCTTTAAAAAATTTCAGAAAAAAAACTAAAAAAAATGTAGATTTTTTTTAATATTTTATTTTATATAATTCTTACATCATTTTTCATTTTTGCACAGTGTATGCATTTTCATTTTGGTTATATTCCCCATACAATTGCATCCCCCTTATTTTGACCCTAATCCTTCCTTTCCCCCCTACCTCCCACCCCTACCCCCATAGTGTGTCTCCAGTTTATAGTTGCTTGCTGATTTTGATTTTTTCTTTATTATAGTTAGCTTTTTTCCTGGTCCTTTATTTAGGTTTTCAATAATCCTGCTATGAGTGAGACCAGCAAAAATGTAGATTTTTTTTTAAAGATTTATTTATTTTTATACAAGAGCTGGGGTATAGGCCAGAGGTGCAGGAGGGTGAGAAGATTCACCAGAGACAGAGCAGGGAGCAGAACAGGCAGACAGACAGAAAGCACTGCTAGGGGAGCCGCGGGCATGAGAGTTGAGGTCTGCCACACCATGTGGGATTCTCTCCAGCCAGCAGATATCGAACCAGCACTGTAGAGGCTGTGGATAGCTTCACAGCATGGCATTCAACCCACTGTGCCATTGGGGAGCCCCCAAAATGCAGATTTTTTTTAAGCAATCTTAGGCCTTAGGGAGTTTTTTAAACACTTTGACTTTCCAGATTCTAACTCTGTAGAGTTTGAATTCCTTATATTAAAACAAAAAAAAAAAGTTTGAAAAATATTCTTTCAAAATATATTGAATTTAGTCAACAAATCAGTGACATGTCAAGACTTAATGGAGCCTGAGGCAAAAGAAATAACTCAGAGACATTGAGCCCTGTTTCATTTAACATTTTAATACTTAACTCCTTATGGATTTTTGCACTAATTGTGATTTTTTAAAATTTTGCATAGTAATATAATTTATGTTCATATTGAGTCTTTTTTGGCAGCCCCTTAAATTTAAATTGAAAGGCAAGTGCCTCACTCATTTTACTCTAGTCCCAACACTGGGCAAACTGAAATATTTTAAAGATATTTTTCTTCGACTGAAAAAAATTTGTGTAAAATAAAACTCAGAGAAAAAAGTCATTCTGGCATTCTTTTTCTTCATGGCCTCCTTTCTAACTTTACAATAAAATGGAATTTTATAGAATACTTCTCAATTGGGTTTTGCCAGACAGCTAAGATACCACAGGAGGAAAATTGGGTTTTGCCAGACAGCTAAGATACCACAGGAGGAAAGAGCAACATGCATGCAGTGACAATCACTGGGCAGTGATTCACAGTGGCTGGAGAAGATTCTAGAAAACCACATCCAGCTAAGAATTTCTTCTCTTTGTTCTTTCCTCTTCATTATTAGATGGATTTGCATTTTTTCTGACTTTCCTTTTTATATCAAAGAATTCAGAGCATTAGGTAGAAGCAAGACTTTGTTTTTTTTTTTTTTTTCAAAAACAGTTATATTATTTTCTTTTTTTTTTTTTTATAAATTTTATTGTTATATTCCCCATATAATTGCAGCCCCCCATTCTGACCCCAATCCCTCCCCTCCCGCCCCCGCCCCCCTAAAAGTGTCTCTGGTTCATAGTTTTTTGTTGATTTTGATTTTCACGTTCTTATAGTTATTCATTTTCCTGGTCCCTTATTTAAGTTTTCTAGATTCCTGCTATGAGTGAGACCATCCGGTATTTTTCTTTTTCTTTTTGGCTTATTTCGCTGAGCATGATCCCTTCCAGCGCCATCCATGTTGCAGCAAATTGCATGTGTTTATCTTTTTTGAATGCTGAGTAATATTCCATGGTATATATGTACCACATCTTCTTGATCCAGTCATCTATTTTTGGGCATTTGGGTTGTTTCCAGAAGCAAGACTTTGTGATGAAAATCTGAAGTCACAACCTCCAGTCAGTTTTTCAGAAATTAAGTTGATATTTGTATCCCCATTTATATACCTCCTGCACTTTTGTTCTTAACTAGTTTGAGACATGAGATAAGAAGAAAGGGTGTGTTCTTTACTGCTGCCCCTAAATTTTGCTATTTAACTAGTCAAAAACATCATTTGGCTTTGTAGACTCACTTTGACAATATGCTTTATGTCCTCTCTGGTCTTCCCATATCTCAACCATTTATAAGTGGAGAATTTTAACATGCAGGAAGTGTTTTATTTTAATTTAAATAAAGTATGAACATAATGAAATATTTTAAAACCAAAAACATACCTTGATCATCTTAAATCTTATCTTCAATTTACATATTAACCTAATAAAATGCATGTCTGTTTCGCAGTTGCTTCCTTACTTTGCATAGCACATATATATGTTTTTCTGTTTCACATAGCAAATCCATCTTTCTATGTTTTTATATAATAATAATAGTTCTTCTGTTACATGCTTAATGTATGTTGCCATACCACACCCACCACCAAAGCATCCATTATTCTGCACCATAGTCTATTTAAGCATTTGCCCCCTTTTTTCTCCACTATCTACCCACCCAATTTGGTAAACTTAATTCTACAGTTAGATTTCTAGGGTTTGATTTGGTTTAGTTTTGTCTGTTCTTTTGTTTTGTTTCTTTAGAATCTATATATGATTAATATCATCTGACATTTGTCTTTTTCCTTCTGAATTATTTCACTTAGCATAATAATCTCCATTTCTACCCACGTTGCTGCAAATAGCAAGAGTTTATCTTTTTTATAGCTGAGTAGTACTCCCTGGTGTACATATAACACATCTTCTTAATCAGTTACTCCTCTGTTCATGAGCACTAAGATTCATTCTATAATTCTGCTCTTTTAAATAGTGCTGTTATGAACATTGAGTGCCTAAATCCCTTTAAATTAGTGTTTTTAGCATTCTTTAAGTTCATGGAATTGCTGGGCTATATGGTAGATCTACTTTTAATATTTTGAAAAATCTCCACACTATTTTTCATAATGGATGGAACAGTCTACATTCCCACTAACAGTCTCTAAGGGTTCATTTTTCTCCACACCCTTGACAACACTTTTTGTTTCTATTCTTTTTGATATGAGTCATTGTGAGGTGGTATCTTTTTGTAGTTTTAATTTGCATTTTCCTGATGGTAAATGAAGATGAGCATTTTTTTTTCCTGTGCCCGTTGGCCTTGTGTATGTCTTATTTGGGAAAATGTCTATTTAGCTCTTCTGCCCATTTTTTAACTGGGTTATTTGTTTTCTTTTTTGGTGAATTATATGAGTTTTTCTTAGATCTTGCATATTAGCCCTTGACTGGATGTATTGAGTATTATAGGCAAATATTTTCTCCAATTTGGTATAGTCTCTTTGTTTTAATTAGTCAAACTTCTAAAACTGATGATATTATGGTGGTAGTTTTCCTAGCTTTCTTCCCAATATTTCATAATTATTTGTATATTTTGGTTTTATTTTACTGACAAACCCCAAAGTTGAATATTATAGACTAGAACAATGAAGTATAAAAGAATGTAAGGAATATGGTTGTGTTCACGTTACCAAACAGCTGGATCAAAAAAAAAGTTAGTTCTGTTATTTAAATAATACAAACATCTGGATATATAGAAATAGACAAGCAGTTTTCTGGAGATATTTTTATGTTTCACTTGGATGTTATGGTGCTATATAAATATACCTTGTTCCCAATTAGAATATCAATTACAAAATTGAAACAGGAGGTAAACAAAACTCCCAAAATTTCAAACAACTTAAATTTAGAACAAAATTTAGTAACACTGAGATCAATATAAAAATGACAATTTTATTTTTTTAGTGTAAGAAAACTAAAGTTGCAAAGCAAAACACAGATAGCATAGAATATCGTTTTCTAGCAGCTACTAAAATTATCCAGGAGTTATTTTACTTATTTACTGCCTTATTTTTATAGCTATTTTATGGATTGAGTTCTGTGTTTCTCTCCTATCTCCCAAAGACATAACTTGAAGTTGATGTAAATGTAAGATATTAAGATATTGGGTCTTTGAGAAGTAATTAATTTTATTTGAGATTAGGAAAGTGAAACAAATGATGGGATTAATGTCCTTGTAAGAAGAAGCAAACATGATTGAATGGTTGAACATACCATTAAATTCAAATGCCAGCCCCTCTCCCTTCTTTAAAGGTCTGGTTGATATCACATGGTTCAGAACCCCAGACCTCTAATTACATGGCTGGTCTTTCTGTGTGGTCAGCCTCCACTTGAGTCATTTCATTTCCAGATACTATTTAGAGGCCCACTATGAAAAACAAAGGTACTGCTATCACTCTGGAAATTCCAGGCATTTATAGGCCAGGAGTCAGGGAAAAAGGCCGGTCAAATTTTTTTTCACTCAGGACTGGTTTTTAAGTCAATCCTTAGCAAGATGGCAGACCCTTAGAAAATGAAATCTGAAGTTTTTCCTATAGCTCTAAAACTGACAACAAAGCCAAACTGATCTCCTTTCTCAGAGTTACTTTACAATAGGCCACTCAAATATGAACATTTCATTTGTACCTCTGATGAAAATTATCTTTTATCCTTATAGTTAAATTATGTCCTAAGTTTCCCATTGTCTTGTCTTTGGTCATCTATTTAGATTTTGGGACAATGACTATAGAATGGATTTGGACTGAGTATCTTAATCCCTTTTGAACATTGTGATCTGGGGCTGTGGTAACTTTTATTCTCACTGCCAATTCACTATTAATAACCCAGAAGGATGTATACAGTCATTAATAGGATAAAAAACTCTGTTTCAGACAAGAAACTTATCACTAATATAGTTTGCCAATTTTTTTTTTAAGATTTATTTATTTATTTATCAAGCACTGGGTACAGTCAGAAGTGAGGGAGGGTGAGAGAATTCACCAGGGCCAGAGAAGGGAGCAGAACAGGCAGAAAGACCGAAGTACACTGCTGAGGGAAGCAGCGGGCGGCAAGAGAGTTCTGTGCGCCATGTGGGACCCTTGCCTGGAGGTGGCCAGGGATCGAACCGGCACTGCAGAGGCTGCGGGCAGCTTCGCAACCCAGCGCTCAACCGCTGCGCCACTGGGGAGGCCCAGTTTGCCAATTGTTTTTAAGGAAAGAAATTAATAAAAAAAAATTTCTTAATGATATTGTATTGAAAGAAATCTTTCAAAATAAGGAAGTAGAGTGCTATATAATTATTTTCATTAGCAGCTATTTAATTAATTTTTAAGAATATAGTTAAGTTTTATAAAATGCAGAAATAAGTGGTTCATTTGTTTTAGTAATTTTTTTAAGATTTATTTATTTATTTATACAAGCATTGGGTATAGTCAGAAGCACAGGAGGGTGAGAGAATTCGCCAGAGCCAGAGCAGGAGGCAGAACAGGTAGACTGATGAAGTACACTGCAGAGGGAAGCAGCGGGAAGCAGGAGAGGTCTGTGCGCCTTGTGGGACCCTCACCCAGGGCCAGGGATCGAACCGGCGCTGCAGAGGCTGCGGGCAGCTGGGCAGCTTTGCAGCCCAGCGCTCAACCGCTGTGCCACCAGGGGAGCCCTGTTTTAGTAATCTTTTTAGCTATATGATCAGGCTGATTATAAGATTTTTAAACTTGCTTATGTTTACCTGTCATTGGCATGACATTTTAGAAAACATACTCAAAATGTTCAGTATGGAATTAACCAATAGATTGAGATTTTCTTTCCATAATCTTTAGTTAGAATATGTCAATTTAGAGCCTCCCCTGGTGGAGCAGGCGGTTGAGCGCAGCGCTGTGAAGCAGTCCGTAGCCTCTGCAGTGCAGGTTCAATCCTGCCTGGCGGGCAAGGGTCCAACATGGTGTGGCAGACCTTTCCTGTCGTGCCTGCTGCTCCCCTCAGCAGTGTATTTCATCAGATTGCCTGTTCTTTTTCCTTCTCTGTCTCTGGTGAATTCCCTCACCCTCCCGCGCCTCTGGCCTGTACCCAGGTTCGTGTATAAATAAATAAATAAAAATCTTAAAAAAAAAAAAACAAAGAATATATTAACTTAGATTATCTCAGTGAAATTTCTACAGAGTTGCCTATGATAGATTGAATTATTTATCAAATTCGTCAACTTCCTTCTAGTAAAATCAAACATCTACACTTTGCTAAGGCTTACCTAACTCTCAACAGTGGCACTTTCTTTGTTCAAGAAGATCTTAACATATGTGACACAAGCGAGAGCCGAGATGTGGTTGCATTTGGCCATATCTCATGCACTTCTGAAATCTCCATGGGAAAAGCTTCCCCTGGCAGCTCTTGCAACTCCAGATAAATCACACATTGGACAGATCTGAGCATGACCTGCAGCAGATACTGGAGCAGATTTAGACCCAAGGCACAACCTGGTGCCAAGACCAGCTGAGCTGACCCTAGTTAGTTCAATCTCTGGGTAATCTACAAACAAAGGGAAGAGAGTAAATGATGATTATTTTTAAGCTACTGGATTTTGAAGTGATTTGCTAAGTGGTCCTTTGTGGTAATATTGATTAATGCAGAAATTCCTACTTAGAATCAGAGTGCTGCTATAAAAAATATTTAAAATATGCAGTATTGGTTTTGGGATAGGATGGCAGGAAAATTTTATGTAGTTGCCAAAGCAAAGAGGTACCTATTGAACTTCTGGAATTGGAGGAGATTTTGAGACAAAAACTTGAAAATGTGCTGACTGTTACTAGCTGCACTTGATAAGATCCTACAATCCTAAAATGAAATCACAAAATAGCAGAGATGAGTAGGGGTATATGATTGCTGTTTTAAGCCACTGAATCTCATGATATTTTTTCATACAGCAGTATTATTAGCCAAAATTGACAGACATGGTATCTTAAACTTATTTAAGTTTTAATCCAACAATCTAATAGTCTTCTTTCTTTTTGTAAATAGTGGCAAATCTTCATGTTGGATGTTGTGAAGTATGCAAAAGAGAATCATTTAGCTTATAGAATTATTGGTATTTATAGGTAAACTTTATTTTCAGATGAAATCATTTTAAACATCTTTAATGAAAAGATGTTTAAAATTTTAAAATATCAATAATTTTATGCATACAAACTGCTATATATTACATATTTATTTTTAAATGGGCTCTGGCATCCTTACTACAAAACATATTTTAAATAATGATAAGTTGATGAAAGCTGAATAATTCAACAATTAAATTATGTTGTACTTACTAGTCTTGCCTCTAGAGAATAAAAATTATCCTTGTATTTATTTCAATTGCTGGTGAGTGCATTAAGACATCCAAGAGTTCAACTGAACTAATATGGCCAGAATGATTAATTTGGTTTGAATCACTACTGGAGTCTTAATTCTAGGAAGAGACCTCATAAATTCTAACATGATACAAGCCAAAAGGGTTGTAGTGCCACGGTTAATGTTTATGTCTATGTCCTGGCTCAGTATATTATCCCCAAATGAAGACCAACTAAATGCAATCCAAATGCAAGATGGGCTGCCAGAGTAGATTTCCAACATTATTGCAACTTGTACAAATTTACACACCTCAGTTTGTGAGAAGGAATCTCAATATGCACAAAGGGCAAATACCTGGCACATAATGGTACCTTAAAATTATAATGAAATGAGAATATGAACATGGACATTACATGGGTCGAAGAGGTTGTCATTTGATAGAAGCAACAACAAAGGCCACATCTTGTGTCTTCTTAGGGGAATTTTGGACACTCTTTCCTTCTTCCTGCAGAGTCTGTCCCTCCAGTTAGAAAAATAAAGGTAAAAATGGGCACAAACCAGAACAGAAGAGCACAACCCCTCACTGTTATTAGAAATGCATGCAAAGTTCAAATTTCAATTGTATAACAGTCAATGTTTAATATAAATATTTTACAATATTTGCTTGGTGTATGCATTCAAATATATGCTGAAGCTTCATCCAATAAAAATGTTTTCTTGTGTTTCTATGCTGAGTCACAAATCTCATAAGCTTCATGAACCTCATAACAGGCACACCTTTCCACATGCCATAAATTTCTTTTGTGACTAGGAAAAATTAGTCTGTTTTCATTGCTTGTCTTGTTATTTTATTCCTTATGCCAAACCAGACCCCTGGCTGTTCTTTCCTTAAAATGCAAGCCATCCCAATATTAAAGACTTTTAAAATTTTTCCGTAAGAAAAAGAGATAGAATATTTTTGTTTGGTTTTGGCTTTGCTTACTGAAAAATTAGATGTATTATAAATATACTATTTTTTAAAGTCTTGGAATTTAACTGGGCAATGATCAAGCTAAAGTAAGAATGAATGCAGAGCTATGGAGTTTATGTGGGTGAATATGGAATATAAAAAGTCAATAGACATTTCTATATAAGAGAGACTAGTTGTAAGAGTAAACTGAATAGCCTCTTGAATTAGGATTTGATTCTGTAGGATTCTGTTTTGTGATAAAAAATTCCTTTTACTACCATCCAGATCAATCCAAATATTAATATCAGGGTGATTTTCATCCACTAAATGCAATAAGAGCCACTGACATCAAGACTGGGGAATTTTGAATTTTATTTGCCCTGGGAGTTCAATAGCTATAGCAATAAACTGTTAGCATATTTCCCACAGACAGGGCAGTAGAATTATTGAATAGTTAACCAGTGCCCAAATCTCACAATTCATCTTCTCTACTTGAGAATTGAACCTGTCAGTCCCTGAATTGTTTGCATTTTCAAGCAGATAACACAGTTTACCATCTGAAAAACATCACATCAACCCCCTCCCCATTTCAAGAGTAAATTGCTTCATAAATGTTAAGTTAAAGGAAAATGTTATACTTCCAACTCTAATTGGCAGACAGGAATCATGTGTTTCATGTATATTTTATCACTGACCCAAGAGGGATGAGCACAAAGGAGGGAGCAGGAATGATTGCTCAAGTTTTTTGGCATGCAATAATGGCTGGTTTGGGGTTTTGGCTTTTTTTAAGTAGATAAATCAAAAAAGTGTGTACTGTGTTATTGAGAGACGATGATGTCATCCCATCAAGAGAAACTGTTCAGATTTCTATGGCATGTCACATTTGTAAGCCACAACTTTCTTTCCATCAGCTGTTAAAATTTGGGATGGGAACTCTGTAGTTTAAGCAACTTAAGTGAGCTTGGAAATAACAGTCATCCATGTGCTCTTTATGGTTATGGTTTTGGTAAGGATAATGTGATGAAGGAGCTCATTGTAGGATTTATTTCTATATAATTAGTTGTAGCCACGTTCAAGAGGTATGATACGTGTTTGAGATTTCTCACTTCCACTTTATTAAGTTGGAATGTCCTGCCCCAGTTTGGCTCAGAGATGATATTTCCTCTGGACTGGAGTTATAAAGAACACAATTTAAAATGCATAAACACAGTGCCGGAATCATTCTATACATGCACAACCAAGCCAGGCATTCACATGAAATACTGCTTCACTTCCTAAATGCTCAACTATAGTCCTTATTCCCTTCCCAAGTATAAAAATTCATGGGAATTTGAACCAACAGGGTTGAATGAAAAACTGCTTATTGGGACATCATGGAATAATGTGAAACTTTCTAACACCAAATTTTCTCTAGATTATGCTTTGCAGAATGAATTATCAGGCATTCTTTCAATTTCACCTTAATTATTTGTGCTATAAAAAAGAAAATACAGGGCCTCACCTAGTGGCGCAGTGGTTGAGAGCTGGGCTGCGAAGCTGCCCGCAGCCTCTGCAGTGCAGGTTCGATCCCTGGCCACCGGCGAGGGTCCCACATGGCACACAGACCTCTCCTGTTGCGCCCGCTGCTCCCCTCAGCAGTGTATTTCATCGGTCTGCCTGTTCTGTTCCCCGCTCTGGCTCTGGTGAATTCTCTAACCCTCCCGCGCTTCTGACTTTACCCAGTGCTTGTATAAATACATAAATAAATCTTTAAAAAAAAAAAGAAAAGAAAATGCAGGCCTGCATGTCCAGAATCGTAAGTGTTAGCTTTGGCTCAGACACCAAATAAATAATTCAACCAATATTTATGAATGTTGACTACATATTTGTAAAAATGGTAAATAACAGAATATAGAGAAAAGTCATAGTCCTAGCTCTTATGAAGTTCTCAGTCTAGTGAACTAAATGGAACTAAATGTATATTTCATTTTAACAAGGAGGTACTTCACTAGTGTACAAACATTAGAAGAACAACGAGGAACAAACTCTGAGCCAGTGGGGGACACTCATAGTGAAAGTGGAGCTTTCCAGACTCTACCCTCTCCTCCCCACCATCAAGATCTCAGATACTAAGCATTGTAACTCCCAGGGTACAGTGAACCTGACTTTATGAATGGGGGGCTGCTGGGAACTAGGGATGGAGCTGTGTGGGCTTATTAGGCTCAAAAGACAATGCACACGCAGTCCTGCGGCTTCTTATTTTTCTAGCTTTAGGTTACACTCTAGTCTCCTCTCAGATGGCATTATTTGTAATACAAATTTGTCTCTCCCTGTCTCTGTAGCGGTCTCTCTCTTCTCCTAACTCACCTTATAATATAAACCTTTTTTTTTTTTTCTGTCTAGCTGCTTTTGGGTCTTGTCTTGTGTTCTTAAGTATGCAAGGGAGGACTCAAAACCCAGGTCTCCCTCATTTCACCTGAGGTTGTCTTGTAACACAAACCCTATCAGTGAAGTGGAAGGGTTAAAGTAGTTAAATATTTTAGCTGTGATTTTATGATTCAGTGTTAAAAAATATCTCTTACAAGTTAGTTGTTTTTTTTTTAAATACCACATTCCAAGATCTGTGCATCGCACTTGGCATGAATGTTGTCTTTTAAGTTCCTGAAGAACACCACGAGCTCATGAACTAATGTAAAGATGTTATTGAACAGTACCTGATCACACAGCTGGTAAGAAGCACACCCAGAAGTGGGAAATCAGTCAGTTTGCCTCCAAACACAACGTTTTGACAACTGCAGGGAACCACTTCAAAATAAGAGTGAACTAAGATGGTTGATTAGGGATTTGGTGAAGAAGGAATCAATAGCCCATAAGATAAAAAGTCATGGAACATTTTCAGGGTGAAACAGGTGTGTTAAGGGAAAGATTGAGAGGAATCATTTTTAGATCACATCTGTTTAGAGAGTAAGTATAGATATGTACTATTACATTTCATAATTTATAGTTTTCTTATTAAAAAATAATTAAGAGAAGATCTGGAGCTGCAATGTGGTCGTTGGGAATCATAAAGCATGGTGTTTTGTCTATGTACACTTACTGCTGGCTGGCTGCAGTGGAAACCATTTAACAATCCTCACAACCAGCAGCATGGTGTCCTGGAAAGAGCCTCATCTGGGAACCTGACTCTTGCCAGTGACTCTGCATGGCACTGAAAACTCATTTCCTTGAACTGGCATTCAGTGCTCCTATCTGTGAAGTGAGGATGGTGAGTGTAGTCCAAGTTACAGCTTTGTAACTTTGTCCAAACAAGTAAAGCTCCATGATATATAATATGACTTCAGAAGCAGAAAGTGCAAATATGTTGATTGATCTTTTATCATTGTTTTCTGTTAGAAACACGTTTCCTTTCTCTAACCATCACTATATCATATTCCTTTTTGTTCCTTTCCCTTTGGTTTCCTTTCCCTTTTCTCCCAAGTCATTTTTTTAGGTTTTAACTTAGAAGAAATCACATTGTTAGGAGAAATTTCAATGACACCCTTATTCAGGTGTTCTCCTACTGTGCTCCACAAAAATATTCTGGGTTTTCCTTAACTGAATTGGGAGGGTTGGATTAGCTAATACATGTACAGTACTTGGAACTATGCTTGACACATAAAGGTACTGAATAACTTTTAGCTAATATCAGCATCACCATTATCATCATCATTATTAAATTTTTAACACTGCTTTACTAATCTCTTTGATTCTCTGGGTCACCTGCTAGGTGTTTACTTTGGGAGCCCAGAGACCACAACAGTCTGCTTAGTGTTGCATCACCAGCAGCTTAGCAAAGTCAATGACAAGAGTAGGTAAACATGCCTCAATTAGTTAATGTTAAATAACACATAGCAATTTACATAATTACATTCCTTTTTTTTAACTGTAATTACTTTCACTCATAGGACAAAGCAAGTTATTGCTTTAAATACTTAAATTCCAGTAGAATAAAATGAAACATGCAATTTAAAAAAACTTAATGTTATGAGGGTTTTAACAAAGTAATAAACTAGTTTTATAGAGATATAGAAAAAGAAATAAATAATCTTGCCCTGGGGATGATGAACACAGCACTTAGATGGAATCTTGAAGAACTTGGGTAATTTAACCTAACAGAGATTTGAGAGAATTATTTCATACGGGGACAAAAATGGTATAAAAAATACAGGAAAACTATAGATTAGCTTTTGGGGGTGAAAGGAAGAAGTTATGGGACAATAGAGAGATGAAAGTGGAAAGATAGACCGAGTATAGACTTAATGTCTTACTTGTTATGCTTCATAGTGATATGACCTTCAAAACCTTCAAAGAGGTTTTCCTCGTAGTCACCACTGCGTAACACCATGTGATCTGCAGGGGTTGTCTTATTGAAAAAACTAGGTAAACATTGACCCAAGTTTTAAATTGAAGTTATATTTTGACTTTCCCTTTAACATTTTCTCTCTCTTCCCTCCACCTGCTCTCCTGGAACACCTCTCAAATTCATACCATCATGTCCATTTTCTCTGTCACTACCTGAGCTATCAATAATATATTACTTGCCTGAACTCCTAATCATAATATATACTGCACACTGCTGCCAATTACTTCTGAAACACTGCACATTGATCTGACCCATTAAGCTTCTAGTCTAAGCTTATAATTTAATCTGCCAAAACATACTATTTATTTTACTTTTAAGATAACATTTTGTGTGTTGGTTCTGGCAGCACGTATACTGAAAGTGGAGCAATACAGAGAAGATTAGCATGGCCCTGTGTGAGAAAGATATGCATTCATGGAGTGTAATAAAACAGTAATATAGTACTACTACTACTAACAATAATAAACAATAATAGTACTTTATGATGAGAAAGTGTATTAGTTATGCTCCACATGCTTTTTCTTTTTATACTGCTCTATTATTGAGAGGTTTATTATAAGATAGTAACCAGTGACTAAATTCTTACATAAGAATAAATACTTATTCTAGAGAATATTTTGTGAATAACACTTAAAAATTTAATCGAATAATATTCTTACAAACACACCTTATCATAAAAAACATTCTTAGACTCTAGGTAATCAATCAATATTCCTTCAATCTATTTATACAATCATTTCATTATTGTAGAAAGCTCTCTATATATAGTTATATAAGCTCTCTCTATATAAATACATAAGTTTTTAGATGTCTAAGTTGGACATGAACTTTCTGATAAGATCCAAAATAACCATTATTTTATTAAAGTTCACAAAATTGTGATTTTTCTAATTCTATCTTTCCATCAATATCTAAGAGTGAGAATTCTTTTTAGAGAACTTGCCATCAGGAGCCAAGAATATTTGGTTATATTCAAAGTCAGTTCATAAAGGGAAAGCAAGATAAATTTTTATTCTTAGTTTTTTACTTTTAAATAAGGTGGTTAATGAGTTGAATTTTGTTTTGTTTTATTGGTCCTCACTCTTTCATATTATAGACTCATAGATTTTTATGAGTCCATATGATTTTTGCATAATGAATGTGTTCCAATAAATTATATTCATTATTCTTTTTGGTGCTCAAAATTTACTATCTTTGACTCTTGTGATCCTCTTCATTTTGGCCTCTATGGTCTTTTGACATGATTCATGTTTTTTATACCTTGCACTTTGGCCCCCCCAATATCATTTTCTGTATCCTGCTTTAGATCTTAAAAACAGTCATCAAGTATTCTTTATGGAACTATAATAAATACAAACCATGATCAAGCTAATGGAAAAGCTCATAACTATTAAATTATT
This sequence comes from Talpa europaea, assembly GCF_964194135.1. Lineage (NCBI taxonomy): Eukaryota > Metazoa > Chordata > Mammalia > Eulipotyphla > Talpidae > Talpa > Talpa europaea. The sequence goes on from NC_140071.1 coordinate 96,902,701, forward strand.
ATTGCTTTTTAGTGAACAACATTAGCAAATGAGGTGGTTCTTTTTTGGTCAGATTATACAGATATTTCCAATTCAACCTCAATTAGAGAGTTTTTAACTTATTTTCTTTGCTTTCATACCTATAGCTCTTTTTTTTCTTTTACAAAATAAACTTTTGTTCCTAACTAAATTAACATAATTGCTTTTTAAATTCTAGTCATCTATAAAACATAACTTGAGGCAGATTGCTTAAGATTTTATAAGAATATGCAAACTCAAAACAGGAAGAATTAGAGTAAAAGAGAATTCAGGGAAGGGGAGAGACTCAGTGGCATAGAAAACCTTCCCATCAGCTTTAGTAAAACATTGTGCTTTACTGGTCCAAATTTATGTCAAGAATTATCTATGGCCTAAGACATTCAAGTGTCTTGCTTAAGCCTTTCTAGGAAGCCACCAAAGATACCAAATCCCATATTAGGCCACCTAATATTTGTACCATCTGAATCCACAAGTAGTGAGAGCCGCTAGTATGTCCCTGGGTGTGGTTAGGGTAGCCTACTCATAGCTGGTGTGACTCCTACCATGGCAGACAAGACCAAACAATCACCCAGAAGAGCTGAAGACAGCCAGGCAGTGTTAGGAGTGAGGCAGTGCAACAGTATCTGGGGCCTACTTCTAAGCAAGAATTCAGGGGTCAAAGAGTCTACTCTAGAACAACCATAAAGGTTTTGACCTGAACATTGAATTTAAATCCTTAAGTCTGACCATATAGCTTGAATGAGAGAAAACAATAATGAATGGAGAGAAAACAATAATATCACTCATTATTTTTAAGCTATCTGCAGAAGTTCATAAATTGGGTTCGACACAATTTCTAATTTGTGTTATCCTAATACACACAGACACACATATTTGAAAATAAATAATGTTGATATTATTTCTAACAATTAATTGGTGAAGAAAATGTAAACGTTTTTTCAGAGAAATTCCAGCAACGATATAAATCAAGCACTGGCTGTAAAAATTAATTGCAATATGTATTTGTTCTGTGTGTTTATGCCATTAACTAGAGATATAGTAGGTTCATTCATTTCAATTGGGTTCAGTTTTTAGTATTATCTATTTTTTATTTTGAGTATGAAAATTAAATGTGTTCCCAAGGTAAAAATTATGTAAAAGGACATAGTTACAGAGGTTCTGCTGTGTAACTTAACTCTTCTCTTTATTCTATATTATAATGTTGATTTACCCATCTAAAATTTTATTTTGTAAATAAGCATCTATAGTTATATCTCACTAACACTTTACACAAAAGATTACTTATGATTAAAATCTTTTGTATCTTAATTTTTTTTTACTTAATATATCCAATCATTCGATGTCAGGCTATACTTAACTTCCTCATTTTTTTGGACATCTATCCTTTTGATATACTAGTCTACAATTAATTTTAAAGAAGACTCAGAGGCACTGTAGTTTCCAAGTTTTCATTCTCAAGTGCGATTACAATTTTGGACACCTCAGTTTGACTCATAACATAATTAAAGGAATACTATGGAGATGTGAAAATTGTATAAATGCTACAACCAGAATGTTTGCAAATTCTTTCTTCTTTTCCCAGGTCATCTTACCAGAACATCTAATCCAGCTATAAATCTTTTTATGGACTGAATGTCTGTGTCCCCCTAAAATTCAAGTATTGAAGTCCTAACACCGAATAGGACTTTGGGGAGGTAATTATGAGGATGACGTCCTGAGAGTGAAATTGTCATGATGTGATTAGTGTCCTAAGAATAAGAAGAGAGAGTAGAGCTCACTCTCTCTTCAACATATAAAAACATATAGTAAGAAGACAAACTTCTGCAAGCCTGAAAGAGTTACCTCCCCAAGAAATAATCAACCAGAACCTTGATCTTAGACTTTGCAGCCTCCAGAACTGTGAAAAATAAAGGTCTGTTGTTTAAGCCACCCAGAATGTGGTATTTTGTTACAGCATCTCAAGTTACTAAGATAAAACTTCAGCTTTATTCACCTACTGCCAGATCTAAATAACATAAATAACTTTAAACATAAATAACTTTAAGAACATATGGTCTTAGGAATTATGTGTATTTATTTTACATGATTTTTTTTTTTTTTTTTTTTTTTAGCCAAAGCACCAACAGCTTTCTTTTGCCTCTTGTAGCAGATGAGAATGAGCCGTCTTCTTCAGAACAATCCAAGGGCAGCCATGTCATTTGTATAACTCATATCGTCTTTGTCCTGAGAGTTTCTGCCAGGGGCTGGCTTGTCTTCCCACACATCCCTGGCTCTACTAGAATAAAGTGTTTAGGGGATGCAGTGCATTGCCATATTTGACAACACAAAGGATTATGATTATCTTTTCTTAATCAGGAAAAAATTGATTTTACCATAGTCTCAATACTCTAGTTATTTGTAAATATTATAAGATCACATACTTAAATTGTTAAGTAAAGGTCCATGGCTTCTTTACAAGATGAATGAACAATGTATTAATGATGCTCATCCTTTTCTTTCCATGGTGAAAATGTTCTCATGTTTGTTTAGCATTGATGAACAGATGATTTAATGACACAGATAATTTTGAGTTCATCATATTTTACCATTTTTTGTACAATTTTACTATTATTCAGATACTAGCCCTGTTAATCTAACATTATTACAGGACATCACCAAACATTTAATTTACTCAGAACTTTTCTTAATATTAAATAACTGTAAAGAGTTTTGAAAATATTTCATAGAGAACCATGATGTTTCCAAGAGGAAACATTAATCTGAGCTTCCACCCACTCTCTCTGTTACTATCCCAGCTCTTTCCCACAGACTAGGAAGTGAATCATCTGATTTGTCAGACAATGAGACAATCAGTGGACCAAGATGTCAAATGGGAAGACTTAATGTGACTTAAAGATGGGACCTGTGCTCCACATCTGCTTCAACACACTCTGCTCTCCTTGCAGATCAGTTCATCAGTTTAGCTGTCTGTTCAGGTGCCTCTGCCTAAGGCTAGATGAGTAAAGCACCTGATTAGTTGGAATAGATAACCAGAGACCAGCACCAGGGAACTATATAATGGAGACCATTTCCAGAGGCCTTTCTTCAAAGCAGACATATTGGGTAGGTGTCAAGAACTAAATTAACTTTATATTGAGTTAGTACTTTATATCCATTTAAAATATTCCTTCTGTCTTTAAAACTCATTAAAGAAAACTATGTTTGGAATTTGCATTTGAAAAAAATACTTCACCTTGTAAACCTATGCCATTCTCTACTGTTTTTGTGTTCATGGAACATCTTATTCCATTTGCATCATCACCATAGATCATCTATTAACTTTAGACTCTAGAGATTCACTGACTCACAGCAATGGCGATTCTGGACCAGGAAGGACTGAGTTCAGAATCCCAGATAACCAGCCAATCTGTGTGTCTCTGAGCACAGCTCAACTTTGTTTGCCTTGGATATCTTGTCTATACAATGGCAATAAAAATTATATCAATGAAATAACATTATGTAAAATATTGTTCTTACAGTGCTATAACTACAACAATCCTAATCCTACATAGTAGAACTTCAAGACTATGATTATGTATATATATACATACACATTTCTATCTATCTATCTATCTATCTATCTATCTATCTATCTATCTATCTATCAATCATCTGAAACATTACCTGACATATGAATTGAAAATGCTGGTTTGACATTTTCATTGTATTGCTTTTATTATCTTTATAATTTATTCCACAGTATTGAAAGTTTCAAGAAAGCAGGTGGCTCTATGTCAGATACACTTAAAATATTTTAAAAATATATATACAAACATATACATATGTATGCACATGTGAAATTTGATAATAATATAATGTAAGTAAAAGCAAATAAAAATATTTTCTGAATAAGGACTGAAGGCAAAATAGATATTCTTTGATTTGATTGGTGATGGTTTAAATTCAGATGCATTTAAAAATAGAAAGTGAAGCCCTGGAGACCTTTTGCAGGGCTATGATTCCATAATACAAAGGAAATGTTCCTAATTTTGAGATTAATGCATGCATATTTTTGGTTAAGATATACATAGAGTAAGAAAGTTAGGTAGACATATATATTGTAATTCAGATTTGCCTACTTACAGATGGTAACATTCTGTGCAATAATAATGCTCTCAAAACCATTTGCAAATTTGTCCAGCAACAACTCTGCCTTTAATGATGAAGTTTCCACAGTGGCAGATGGCAGAGTGAGCAGTGAAGGATGCTGCCGACCCACCAGGGTTATGTCTGTCACTAAAGCGATCTGGCTCCAAAAGCCAAAGTCTGTTGAGGTCACACTGGCTATTGCTCCATTGGAATAACTTGATTGATCACATTTGTGGTTATTCCATAAATGATGACCTTATAGCATGGGCCTTGGCAGTTTTCTCCTGCTGTAGAAAAGTGATATAGAGAAGCACACAGAGTCTGTAGTGTATGGACATATTATAGAAACAAAGGGGCAATTTAAGAAATTAAAAAAAAAAAATACATACAGTGATGTTGCTGTTCCTTCCTTGTATCTGAATGGTTAGGTTATCTACAGAAATAGCAATAATACTAATTTTAATATCCACATCATATTTAAGAAGAGAAAAGGAAACCAGCAGAAAAGAAAATATATTATTTAATGAATAAAAAATGGCAATTATTGTTCTAATGAGATCATATAAATGGAGATTGCTATTCTCTGAGCACCTAAAATTGTCATATAGTACAGATAAAAGAAAATTAATAAATAAACTTCAGTGTTCAAATGAACTGTCACTATCCTTGAAGAAATCATATACTATTTCATAGGAAATTTAACATAATATAATTTATAAATAATATTGTATTAAAATTGCCAAGATCCACTTCTAGTGTGATATTGTTGGATTCATTTATCATAGAATGAGTGTTTATTTAAAAATTAAATTTAGTATCAGAACATGTCTGAAGCCCTGAAGCAAAGTGTAACCGTCCCTATTTATACAATATATTAAATAATAACATAGTAACATTGTGCAGAAATATCAATTGTCTCATGTCAATGAGTAAATTAAGAAGCATAGCTCTTGTGAGTAGACTTGCTCATTAATAATAATAATTATAGTTATCATTTATAATTATTCCTCTATTCAGAAATTTCTAAGTACTTCATCTATAGTAACTCTCTTTAATTCTTATGACAACCATAAGATTTATTTACAGTTTCCTTAAGGAACCAAGCCAGTGGTATGCTGACCCAGCGAAAATTGCTTGTGAAATTTCCAGGCAATTTGCAACTTATTGTTAAACACAGTCATTATCATAAATTAAATTATATAAAATTATAATTATATCAATTCTATTAAAAATAGAAAACAATACTTAAAATCATCACATCTTAATCATTTTTATCACATTTCTTTTTTTTAAGATTTATTTATTTATTTATACAAGCACTGGGTACAGTCAGAAGCGTGGGAGGGTGAGAGAATTCACCAGAGCGTGAGTGGAGAACAGAACAGGCAGACTGACAAAATACACTGTTGAGGGGAGCAGTGTGCGGCAGGAGACGTCTGCACGCCATGTTGGACCCCTCGCCTGGTGGCCAGGGATCGAACTCACGCTGCAGAGGCTGCCGGCACTGCAGAGGTTACTGGCAGCTTCACAGCCCAGCTCTCAACCACTGCGCCACCAGGGAGGCCCTACCACATTTCGTTATTATCTGTGTTCTTAAGGTTTTCTACATATATATTTGTATGGAGTTAATCTATTTAAAACAACTTAGTTATTTTAGTCTTCCCAACTCCTTGTTGGCTTGAAATCAACATTAAAGGGGATATTTACACCATGGAGTTGGCAGCAAGGGCAAATAGCTTTCGTCATATGGGGAAATGTTGATGAATTGGTTTTGGTTACCTGAAGTGCCACGATAATAACAATTCTGAGAACTTTTCTAGGTTCCACAGTGAAGAATTCCATGACACATTGGTAATATATGCTGTGGACATAAAAAGTAGGGGCAAATGATGAGCAGAGGGAAAGGCATTTGACAAGACAGCAGTGGGTAGTGTGAAATGCCCAACATGAACAATACAGCCTCTGTCATTATGACTGTTCTTTCAGCTCCCCTTACATTTAGGAGCTGTATCTAGAAAGCTAAAAAATGATAAAAATATAGAATTTTTTTATTTTTAACATTAACCAAAGATAACACATAGATGAGATCTCTGTGGTAATGGGCTAATCCTTCCAACTATATGGGGTCACATGCATAATCTTTTTTTTTAAAGATTTATTCATTCATGCACACAAGACTGGGGTACAGGCCAGAGGTGTGGGGGGTGAGAGGATTTACCAGAGACAGAGTGGGGAACAGAACTGGTAGACTGACTGAAACACACTTCTAAGGGGAGCAGCGGGTGAGTCAGGAGAGGTCTGCTATGCCATGTGGGTAGCTCCCTGGCCAGGGATGGAACTCACGCTGCAGTGGCTGCTAATAACTTCGTAGGTTGTGAGTTAATCCCTTGCGCCACCAGGGAGGTCCACACACGAATAATCTTATGGGAATTATGAGACTACCTTTCAGAAGGACAAATCTCCCTATGCAGCCATACAAAGAGCAGCCACCTTATAAATAAAAAAATAAGTCCTTAAATTATTAGAATTAAATATTTAACTATTCAAAAGCACATAATAATATTTCCCCATTTCTTTAAATTGAGGTAACATTGGTTAACAATACCATATGATTCAGAAGTATAGAATGACACCTCTTCATGTGTATGTCACCACACTGCACACACCACCAGCACACCCATAGTCCTCCATCATCGTTCACTAGGCCCCTCCAAACTTTATCTCCACCTTCTCACTCCTGCTCAGGTAGCCTTAATTCTACAGACAGACTTTTTTAGGGTTTGTTATTGGTTTAGTTTTGGCTGACCCTTTGTTTTCTTTCACTATGTCCCACATGCAAGTGAAACCATCCAATATTTTTCTTTCCACTCCTGATATTTTGCTTAGCTTCATCCTCTCCAGTTCTCTCCATGTTGTCACAAATGGTAAGAGTTCATTTCATTTCTTTTTCTTTTTTCCTTTTTTTTTTTGTATAATTGGGTAGAATTCCATTGTGTGTGTATTCTACATCTCATAACCCACTAATCTGCTCTTGGGCACTTGGGTTGTTTCCATAACTTGGCTATTGTAAAAAGTGCTGCAATTAACATAGGAGTGCTTACAGCTCTTTGAATTAGTGTTCTTACATTCTAAAGGTAGATTCCGAGGAGTAAAGTTGCTAGATCATATAGCAGATCTATTTTTAATATTTTGAGAAAACTCCATACTGTTTTCCTGAGATGATAGACCAGTCTACATCATCAACTGTGTACAAGTGTTCATTTTTCTCCATGTCCTCACCAACATCTGATCTTTTTTGATATGGGCCATTTTCACAGGTGTGGCATGGCATTTTGTTATGTTTTTGATTTGCATTTCCCTGAAGATAATTATGATGAACATTTTTTCATATGCCTGCTGGCCATCTGTATGTCTTCTTTGGAAAAGTTCTTTTTAGCTCATCTGTCCACCCTCTTTTTTGATTGGTTTGTTTTCTTTTTGTTGAGTTGTGTTGTAAGAGTTCTTTGTGTCCCACACAGGTGTATAATGTGCAAATATTTTCTCCCATCATTAGGGTGTCTTTTTATTTTAATGGTAGTTTCTTTTGCTTTAAAGAAGCTTTGTAGTTTGTTATAGTTTCATTTGTTTATATTCTTTTTCGTTTTTCTTGGTGTTGGAGACAAATCCACAAAGATGTCCTTGAAGACAATGCCGTGGACTATTTTCCCTATGATTTCTTCTATGTGTTTTATAGTTTCAGTTCTTACATTGAAGTATTTAAACTATTTTGGGTCAATTTTTATGTAAGATGTGAGATAGTGGTCTAGTTTCATTCTTTTACATGTAACTCTCCAGCTTTTTTTCAGCACCTCTTATTGAAGGAACTTTTCTTTTTTTCAATGTATACTTTTGGCTCCTTTGTCATAGATTAACCTTACAAATAAGTATGGGCTGATTTCTGGAATCTTGATATTATTCCATTGGTCTGGATGTCTATCTTTATTCCGGTAACATAGTCTTCTGATTACTATGCTTTTGTAGTGTAGTTTGAAGTCTGCTTGTGTGATGTCACTAATCTGCTTCTTTTGGTCAGAATTGCTTTGTCTATTCAGGGGTCTTTGTAGTTCTATATAAATTCCAGTAATATGTGTTCTATTTCTTTGAAGAATGTCATTGAAACCTTGATGGGGATTTTATTGATTCTATACATTCCTTTGGGTGCGATGGACATTTTCATGATGTTGATTCTTCTGATCCATGAGTATTTCCATTTCCTTATGCTTTCTTCTTTTTCTTTTAACAATGTATTACAGTTTTCACTACACAGGTCCTTTACCTCCTATGTTAAAAATTTACTCAAAGGTATTTAATCTTTTGGGTGTAATGGTAATGGGGATTTTTTTCTTGATTTTTCTTCTAGCTTATTGTTTGCACATAGAAACACAACTGATTTTTGTAAATGTTTGTACCTTCCATTTCACTATACTGATTTATTGTTTTAATTAGCTTTTAGTGGAATCTTCAGGGTTTAAAAATATATGTTATCACATATTTGAAAATTGTGAGGTTCTACTTCTTTTCCAATTTGGATGTCATTTATATAGTTTCTTGCATAATTGCTCTAGGAAGGAATTCAAATACTGTGTTGAATAGTAATGGAGATAGTGAATATCCTTGTCATATACTAGATATTATCATTAAAATTTACAATTTTTCACCATTGAGTATGATGTTAGCTGTGGGTTTACCATATATGATCTTTATTATGTGAGTTATAGCTATCTATCTTCAATTTTTGAAGATTTTTTAAAATCATAAATAGATGTTGAATCTTACCAAATGCTTCCTCTACATTTATTAATATGATAAGATTTTTCATCTTTCCTTTTGTCAATACATATATTTTAATTTTTATTTATTTATTTATTTATTTTTAAAGATTTATTTATTTGTTTATACAAGAACCAGGGTACAGGCCAGATGTGCCAGAGGGTGAGAGGATTCATCAGAGACAGAGTGGGGAACAGAACAGGCAGACTGACAAAATACACTGCTGAGGGGAACAGCCGGCACAACAGGAAAGGTCTGCCGCACCATGTGGGACCCTCGCCGGCTGGCAGGAAGCGAACCTGTGCTGCAGAGGCTGCTGACAGCTTCACAGTGTGGCGCTCAACCACCTGCGCCACCAGGGGAGGCCCAAATACATATATTTTTAAAATTCAGAATATGTAGTCCCTTTGCCCTGCCTTTCCAAGTAACCTATATTATTCCTGTCATTTAACATATGTATATTGAATACCAACCATATGCTAAGTAGAGCTATAGGTGCTAGGATACACTAATGAGCACAATAGCGAAGTTCCTGCTTTTCAGGAACTTAAGTTTTAGCTAAGATGCAGTAAACCAATAAATTAATAATGAAATAATATGCAACATGGTATTAAGAGTCAAGAGAAAAAATAAAGCTGGGTAAAGAGCTAGGGAGTGATTTTTGGAAGAAGAAACTAGGAGGGAGAGTATGGCAGGTAGAAGGAGCAGCAAGCAGAAAGATCCTGAGATGCCCTGGCTTGGCATGTTCAAACCATAAGAAAATGACTAAAACAGAAAATATGAAGAGAAAATTTGCTTAGGACACCCATATTTAAATTATGGTGGTAGGACCTCCCTGGTGGTGCAGGCGGTTGAGCACCACAGTGTGAAGCTCTCCGCAGCCTCTGCAGTGTGGGTTCGATCCCAGCAAGCCCGGCAAGAATCCCACATGGTGCAGCAGAACTGTCTCGCCCGCTGCTCCCCTCAGCAGTGTATTTCAGTCAATCTGCCTGGCTCTGTTCCCCATTCTATTTCTGGTAAGTTCCCTCACCCTCCCGCTCATCTGGCCTGTACCCTGGTTCATCTATAAAAATAAATAAATCTTTAAAAAAAATAAAATAAATTATGTTGGTATTAACTGGTCTCCTTATGAAATGAAAAGGCAAAAAAACTTAAGGAGCTCTTTGCTCCCCTCAGACTTGTCTACTGTGTGTGTCATGAAGTCTGAAACAGCAAAGCAAGACTGGCCAGCCAGGGTTGTTGTCTGGCACTTCATTGGCACGTAATTATAGCTGTATTTTAGTTACATTCCTGCAATTTAAATATTTTTACAATTTTAGACAATAATCCTGAATGATTATACATTTTGTGAATGAGACCTTATGCTTCAATTATACGTGGCAGAAAAATTATAATGTCAATGTGAAAAAGCTTTATCTTGGACAGGTTTAAAACTGTTCACTTAGATTGATATTTGAGGTAATTTATAGTTTATTTGAATAGTCTTAGAAATGTTTTCCAAATCTCACTGGTTATCTCAAGTCTAACTCTTCCTGTGGCGAACTCTCCCTGTGACTTGCAAAACACCGAGTAAAGTATTTTCAGTTGACCATCCATGACCGATGTGTCATTGTCCTAATTCATGAGAGCTTTTAGTTTTAAAGCAAGAATTACAAACTCACTGATATGATTCAATTTCTTTTTTCAGTCACCTCATTACTTTATAACTCAAGTCTCAGTGTCCTTTGAAAAACATTATATATGGGGTCTTTTCTTACTAAGGAAAAAGAAGATTCTGAAAATACAGAAATTTGCATTATTCTCTGTTGAATATTTGCTTTTCCTGGGTGATTTTCTCACTATCAGAATCTGTGTGTATATATTTTATTAATAAACAAATCTCAGCTTTAACTGCAAAATTAGGGAAAGATTTTTTAAATGCTGATTGTCCTTTAGTAACAGTGGAAAACACTTGGCTGTCATGGGGTCATCTTATCATAATAGAAGCATCTTTTTTGACCAGGAGGTGACACTTGTCTGCTCAGTTCTGACCACCTGCCTTATGAGAGAATGAAAGGCACCAGCAGGAAACAGATCAGATGGCAGAATTTGGGAAAAAGCCAGTTTGCAGAATGTGAGATTCTACTGAATATATTATGAAAAGGTCCCATATTAAACTTTTTTTGCACATAAAAGAGATGGTTGTGGTAGCTAATTGCTGCAACTTGATTCAAATTTAAACACTGGTCATTATTTCAGTGAGTTAATAAAAGCTTTTTTTTTTTTTTTTTTTTAACTGTAGTGAACACTCTCAGTTGAGCTTATTCAGAAATTCCGATTCTGAGAGGAGCAGGTTCCCTCAGGTGTTAGGTTAAAAATCACAAACTGCTTGAAGTCTATTGTCCCAGTCAACACTGACCCTACCTCTCACATCCTTCAGTGTCCATTTTTATGTGGTCTCATAAAGTAAGAAGCTTGTTTAGAGTCATATTCTACAGAGCCCCATTTTAAGGAGAGTAGGGAACTAAGGTGGACAGAAGAGTTTTTACAGAAAGCTTTTCATTGATGAAACTATTAGATTATTTCCAGAAAAGGTAAAGAATGTAGTTTCCAATTTGTTTAAATGGGGTTGAAGAAAAGGGAATTTTTTGACATTCATTAGAAATCTAAATGTACCAAGGAGGGCTGTAAAATACATTTTATTGAAGCTCATTTAGATTGGAAGCAGAGGAACATCTGTAACTACTCTGAAGGGGACTCTGGAAGAACTTTTTATGAGTAAACTGGGATTGTTGCTTTTAATTATTTGAGTCTATAGATTATTCAGTAATGTGCTTAAAGAGCTTATTTAGCTACTACATGCAGGCCACTTCACTGCAATGTAAGAAGATCTTTTTTAGTTCCCTTTGCTTATATTCTGTAATTTAAAATATCATCTTGAAAGTAACTGAAGCATATGAAAGTGTGATTCGTTGGCAGCAAGGGCTACTGTGGAATTTCTTTTTGGATTTATTTTTCTGTGTATCAGTTTCATTAATAACTAAACTGTCTTGGTTTATATAATATTCCTAAAGCACTATGATTTTTTTTTCTTAAGAACTATTCATGTGTAATCTTTTCTAAGAATTCTTCTGCAGGGGTTTTCCAGAGTTAAAGTAAGTATGACAAACCAGTCATCTGTTGGCAAAATTTAATTCCTAATGCGCAGAAACTAAAGTCCCATGAGGTATTTTGTCTTTGAAGACACCATCATCATATGATTCCAACATTTAAAAAGTGAACTCTTTTGCTTCTAAACTATTCTATTGCTGAGGATAAATATTCACAGCACATAAATTAACATATCCTTCCATATTTGGTATGGAAAGGTGGGTAGGTTACAACTCACTGCTTTATCCATCCTTATTTGTTTATATTTTTGTTTTTAGTTTTTTACTGAGGTACTGTTGGTTTATATCATTGTTTGCATTTTAGAAATAAAGATCCTCCCTTTCAGTGCTGTTACCAGAGCACTTCCATCACAGAAGCACCCATAGTTTTTGAGTTTGGTGTTTTTTGACCCTTTGTCTGGTTTCTCTATATTCCACATCTAAGTGACACCATCTGGTATCAGTCCTTATTTAATGGAGAACACACTGAATGAATGAAATGTTGACATATTTTACCCTTTTCGTTAATCAAACAAGCAAAGGCAGCATAGAAAATTGCACACCCATCTTTTAACTGCATTTTGAATATGGAGTTTTGTGTTTTCCAGGACATATCCTGATGAGAGAAAATCATTCCGGCACTGCTATTAAATAGCAAGGTATAGCATTTACAAAATGGGTTATTAGGATAAAAGGATTCCCATTCCAAAACATAAGAATTTTTCATAATTTATATACAAATATTTCAAGTCACAAGCCTGCATAAGACATTGCTAAAGTAACATTAACATTTTGTTCAAACAAAGCCATTATTTTTGTATAGCTTCTTTTTTTTTTACCCCATTAAACTTGGGAATAACTTGATTTTCTTGGAAATTCACTAAAATGTTTCTTTCTGTCCACTCTGTTTTGTGCTGCAATTAGGAAAGATGAATTTTCAGAAGAACAAGCTTTAAATTGGTCACTCTGACAGGCAGATTTTATTATGGATGCCTACGTGCTCCTCAGAAAGACACTTCTCGACTCCCTGGGAAGAAAGCATATGACTGAAATTCAGTAGTTCAGTTTTTACATTAAAATATGGCCAGTGAGGGGTTCCAATCTGTCAGGGAAAAGTGGCCATGCGGCCAGAGTTATCATTTTACTTTGGGGGTCTTGTGTTTGCCAAGTGGTCAGCCAGCTGTCCAAGCTTTGAAAATGAGGAAACTGAAAAATAGGAGAGGTAAATTACACGGGGACACTTAATATGTGTTAAACCTTGAGGATTTTTAATAAAGTTAAGAGAGGGAATTGCTATTTTGAAATTTGGAGTTTTAATAAATACTCCCTTAAATACTATGTTAACACAGGAAATCACACCTCACGCAGCTACAAGCACTGATACATCGTGAAGAGTACATGAATACGTAAAAATCAAAATCAACAAGCAACTATAAACCAGAGACACACTAGGGGGAGGGAGAGGAGGAGGAGGGATTAGGGTCAAAATAAGGGGGGTGGGAATTATATGGGGACTATAACCAAGATGAAAATGCATACATTGTGCAAAAATGAAAAGTGATGTAAAAAATATTTAAAAAAAGAACATGAATATGAAGGCTGACCAGTCTGCTGTCAAAGATTACTGCTGCTATTCCATAGTATAAACTACTTTTTAAGTCTCAATTCTATTGCCTGTAAAATGGGAAGAAGAGTAATACTTGACTTGAGGAAAAATGCATTTGTTTATAGTAATCTATTTAAAGCAGTTGGCAAATAGGAGCAGATAAATTGCAAAGAACTATTTAAATAGGTCTTTAAAAGAATAGCAGCTAGAGACTGATTTCAAATTAGACAGCTTATTGTTTGTTAACGTATCCCAAAAAGGGTCATTGTTTCAGAATATGTGTAAAGTATCAATGCAGAACTTTGATAAAGAAAATTATTAAAAGCAAGTCTTTCCCTCTCAATAAGAAGGTTAGTAGTTATGCCTTAGGAGTAATGGCTCTAAACCAGAGATTTTCTTGCCTACTTTCTTGGGGGCGCCATGGGGAAGACTGCAGGGGAAAGCGCCAGCCAGTCACGTTTGCATAAGATAAATAATCAGTTGTGAGCTCAGTGTGTGATTCTCGTTAAAATCCAGACATTGGAACAGCTCCCGAAACGCATTGCTACCACCACCACTACCAATCTCTTTTGCATCTCATTGGCATTTGAGGACGTTAATTGACTCATTATTGCAATTCATATTCAGGAAAGGAAGTTGATTAAGGAAGGCAGATGCAGAATCTCCAGACACATTCATAGCTGCCTTGTTTGTCCCGGCAGTTTACTTGAGTTATTAGAATATTTAGGAAGCTATAGCCAGAGGGACAGGGAACGTGTTCTGCTAAGTGTCACCCTCACAGAATAGGTTTTTACTAAAAACAACATAATTTTTGAATAACCTTCCACCTGAAGGTCTAAATAGCAAAGTTATTTTCTTAGCTTTTTAATACTAATTACAACCACATTGCTTGATTTAATTGCTCTTGTGGAAAATTGATATCTGATGCTTGTGTTGTATCAAGGAATCTTTTTTAAGGTCAATAAAAATTATCTCTACATTTTATTAAGTCAAAGAATATTTAAAAATTACTCACAGTAGTAACATTTTATGAAGAGTTTGCAAAATTTTCCTTTACTGCAATTCTCAATTTTGATTAAGTAAGCCATGATAATTTAGAAGACAAATGTATTTCATTATTCATTTGAGTGGTTTCTCCTTTTGCTACCTTGCTCATCTTTAAATGATTAGACTAGATCCATTTTTTATGTCTAATATTGCACGTAGATGTAATATAGATATATGCCGTTAGATGAGTACTTTTTAATTTTGTATTTTAGTTATCAGTAGTATGAGCTGACTATTGAGAGACATTCTCAGTAACAGAGTCTCAGTGATTTTTGCCAATACTTGCATAAGTAAAATACTATACTACTTAGAGTTCAAAATAACAGTCAAATTCAATTATATTGAATTTTCTTAATTAATTTTGAAAAAGTTGATTTTCTCTTCACCTTATTTTTTGATATATGATAGTATCACTTGGATCTTACTGCAAATCATGTTACTACTAAAAGAAACAGATATAAATCTACAAGAAGTTCATCCAAAACAATCAATCTTACAAAAAAATGTCATTTGGTCTTGAACATAGTCATCATTGTATTTAAAGTATCTTTTCTTTCCCAAGTTATTGCTCAAAGTTACCCAATTGTATCTTCATCATTTAATCTTTATCAATCAGCCTGAAAACATAAGAACAGGAACAGTTAATAAATGTTTTTACATATATATAGATATCCATGAAATAGAAATAAAAGATAGCTTGATAGAGCTTACTTTATATCTTGATCCATTATTATTTTTTTTAACCATCCTTGTTTATTTTTTCACACTATAGGATTTCTCCCTTGAGGTATGGTCACCATAGTCTTCCCACCACCAATGTACCCCACAGTCCTCCACAATCCTCCACCACATTCTCCTTCTCTACCCACTTTCTCTACTCCCCTCCTCTCCTTTCTCCTTCCCTCCCCTGCTGAGTGCCACAAATCTATGGCCTGGTTTCTAGAGTCAGTCTTACAGTTTGGCTTTGTCTGGCCCTGTGTTTGGCTTCTTTAAATTCGACACAAAAGTGAAACGATCCAGTATTTATCTTTCTCCTTTTGGCTCATTTTGCTTAGAATAATCCTTCCCACTCCATTAGTTTTTTTCTCCACTAATTAATTTATTTTGACCCCCCCCAGCAAATAAATCAAAACTCACTTTTCTCACATAGTAATAATGTATGCATTTAAAACATTTCAAGGTAGTTTGTAAACAAAACCAATCTAAGCCCATAAAAATGTAATGAGGAATTATTACAGATGTGCCAGATATTTAAGGGTGGAGCAGTGGTCACAGATTAACATTGTATGATCTCCACTCCCCAAGAGCTTACATTCCAGTGAGGGTGCCATACAAATAATTCCATATGTTAGCAGAAAGTATGATATAGATACTAAAGCAACTGAGGAATACACAAATTTAAGTGAAAACTCCAAGAAATCACTCACAGTTGTTTTAAGAATGTAAAAGGAAAACTAAGGAAAGATTGGGTGCCTAGACCTTAAAGGTTATATGTGATTGTGATACAAAGAAAAAGAGTCCTTTCAGGTAGATGAAATACCATGAATAAAAATACAAGACAAGAGCCTCCCTGGTGGCGCAAGGGGTTAAGACACAAACTGTGAAGCTATTGCAGCCACTGCAGCACGAGTTTGATCCCCTGTCAGGGAGCTATCCACATGGCACAACAGACCTCTCCTGACTTTCCTGCTGCTCCCCTCAACAGTGTATTTCAGTCAGTCTGCCTGTTCAGTTTCCCACTCTGTCTTTGATGAATCCTCTCATACCCACACCTTTGGCCTATACCCAAGTTCTTGTATGCATAAATAAACAAATCTTTAAAAAAAATACAAGATAAGCAAACTCTAGGAAAACTAAGTAGCTATGCTCTTACTGAAGCATTGTGTGAATATATGTGAATCAAGAGATGGGGCTAAAACACAGGCAAGAGTTAGATTGGGAAGTCTTTGAAATACATGCTTAGGAAATTGTACTTTATTCTCTAAATGACTTAGACCTAAGAAATTTCCAGCAAGGCAAAGGTGGACGTTGTGCTGTGTGTGGTGACAAAAGTGATTACCTGAATACATTCTGTCTCAGAGATCTCATTCTGGAACAGTTGATTTGACATATTGTACAAGGGAAGATAGAGATGAAGTGTTAGGCAAAGCAATTTGAAAATCAAAGTCTAAAGAGGTCATTATCAGACTCAAAAAAAGAGGCAGTGGGCATGGGAAGTGGCAAGCATGTGTTTGCAGGAAGGAGATGTAGAGCTCTACACAGTAGGGAATGGAATAGTAAGTTAAAGTGGAAAATTATTGAGGCATTGGGAGAGAAAAATAAAAAAAGATAATAACTGCAAAATTCTGAGCTGGATTATTGGCTTTGTGATTGATAAATGGAGATAACAGAGGCAGTAAGAAATAGGCAGAGAGAATAAAAGGAAGTCAACAGAATATGTACATGAGAAAATATGCAGTAGGACATTATAAATGTGGGTCAGAAGAGCAGGGCCAGGGCTAGAAACTTAGTTTACATGTCTCTTGGGGAGTAAAGGAAAGTGAAGTTGTGGGAATAGTTGAACGTGCTTGTGAAGGCGTTTATATCATAAGCAGAAATTGGAGTGTGAGGCTTTGCAAATGTCTACATTAATGGAGTGACTCGATGAAAAGAGAGGAGTCATGAAGGGAATCTTCTTGTCTTCTTAGAACCTTAGTCTAGAAAATGTGGCAGGGCCTCCCTGGTGGCGCAAGGGGTAAAGATGCAACCTATGAAGCTAGCTTTAGCTACTGCAGCACCAGTTTGATCAACAGCCAGGGAGCTCCCCACATGGTGCAGCAGACCTCTCCTGTCTCGCTCGCTACTCCCCTCAGCAGTGTATTTCGGTCAATCTGCCTGTTCTGTTCCCCGCTCTGTCTCTGGTGAATCCTCTCACCCACCACAACTCTGACCTGTACCCCAATTCTTGTATGTATAAATAAATAAATCTTTAAAAAAAACTTTTAGAAAATGTGGCAAACTTGAAGGTGAGGTGGCATGAAGAAAGAGGCTAGAGAGACACAATTACAAGCAAGGCTAAAACAAAATATATCATAATTTAGTCAGTCATTTCTTCATGCTTTCTTTATTTTTCTTTATTCAAGTATTGATACAGGGTAGGGTGAGGGGAACCCCAGAATACCCAAACTTGCCCACTCTAAATAGATTCTGCTACAGTATTTCTATGAGCCAGGCATTGGACTAGGTCTCAAAAGATTTGTGATGGTTTTAGAAGTTCAGATATTTCCAGCAATCTTACAACCCCGTATTGATTTTGCCTGTCCTCACATGTCCATACTAAGGACTAATACTTATTAAAGTTTTTCCCTTATCATGTAATGATAATTAACATTAAAATGATTAATATAAAATAATGCACTTCAATAATGCCTTTACCGCTATTTGTTAATTTAATCCTCCCAACAATCTTGTGAGGTAGACAAGACAGGCACTGTTAATCTCATTTAATCAATAAGGAATGAAATGACCAAATATGGTATTTTATATGCAGTTATGAACTACTTACTCAGTGAAGGTCTATTTGAATAAATTTTACCAAGTGTTAGTTGCTAAAACTATCTCAAATATCCAAATTATAACTTAGCTCCCCCTCTCATAAATAAGGAACACCCCTAAAATTTAGAAAGTAAAAATCAAGTGATCTACCTCATATCAAACCAAAATATTGTCTCTCTCTCACCATCACAAAGTAATCCCAAAGCCATACTTTCCCAGCTCCAGTTTAGTTATACCCTAGAAACAGCCCTTCTAGATCTTAGAAACATATGAAGTAAAACCAACTTTTTATGTACTCTCTTACTACTTTCAGATTTCATTTTTCCTTGTTCTTGGAGAAAATTTATATATTGTAGATTTTTAGGTATTGGTTACTTCTAACAAATTTCACAATATTCTTTTCCAGATCTGTCAAGTTAGAAATCTCCCAATGGTATTTTCTGAAAGACACGATTTGCTAGAATGACTTAATGACCCATTTAAGATAAATTCTTGAGTGTCAACCCCATGTTAAAGGGTTCGCATTCTATTTCCCAAGCAAATCTAAAGAGTAATTATATCAATTATGATAGCTCCAAACAATTGGTAAAGTTTCCTTGAAACACTAGGTTAAGAAGTGTTCAGTGAGAAAAAGTGATTGTCACAGAAGAAGGGGTAATTATGTGCGGAGTATTTTGTTCTAGTGGCAACTTGAATCACATTGTGCTAGAATCAGATTATGAGGTTTCCAGAGGAGGCTCTTTTAAGAACAAGGTCAAGCCTAAGGGTAAAATGCTCCCTTAAATGAGAAAGGTAACCTTTTGCTAAGAAATCTGGCATGCATTGCTGAAGATGGCAGTAGATGCATTAGTCAAACACAGAAGTAGACAACTATTTTAGTCAATTCCTAATTGCATGTTTGCAAATACTTTTAAGCTAAGTCTCAGTGTTTTCTGCATTAACCAGCTGACATTTATTGCAAAGGGAAATGATGGGAAATTTAATTCAAATGAGAACTAAGCGATTGTTTTGAGTTTGTAAAATGATTTTTCTCAAGGGGGCCTATGGAGCTAATGGGAATGGGTGTTAGAAATATAAATCCCCATGCATCAACATAAACAGAGATAACTAAACATGGCAGATTATAATAATAGAGAGAACTCTCTAGAGGGCTTCATGCACATGGACATATCCAAATGGTATTTTGTTTGTTAAGTTTTCAAAGCACTGAATATTTCTGCCGCCTGTTTTAACTTAAAATGGAATGCCATCCCAAACACTAGCTCATTCCCTCCACCACTTCCAATTTAGGAGACTTACTCAAGGTCACTGAACTTGAGGGCAACAGCAGAGGATATTTCAAAGTCTTTTGAGTTCCAGACTGCTTGTTACCCACTGAACCTCACACAGGAAAATGCATAAAACTTGCAGATCTATTTATCTACATATTTTCTTTGACTGAAACTGCATTTATAAAGTGACACCTACTCTCATGTTATGGCTCCTTTAATTCAAAGCAGTTTAAAAGATTTTTTCAACCCTGGGGCAATTGATGTTTTTGAATTATCCTAAGATTTTATAACTTGACATAGAAAGAGCTGTAAATTCCATAGTGCAAAATGCAGTGAGAAAATAGCTTGCAAGTGAGAACAACAACAAAAGATATGAGGTATTCAACATGTTTGAATGAAAGTGAGTCATTTTTTGTCCCCAGAAAATTTACATTTAATATCTTTTATCAGAAATTATGCACCACGATTCCATCTAATATTTTAGATTTATTTTCTTTCCAGAATATACTTGTCCTTACTCCCTGTGTCTCCTGTACTGGAAACAGCATGTCAATATCTAGTTTACCTATAACAAGCAGAGTCCTCCTAAGACGTCAGAAGCCACTGTGGATCTCCCCAATAAAGGAACTTACTCCAGGGTTACACAGGTTATGAAAGAACTGAAAGTCAAACAGAAAATGGTGAGACAAACCAAGATCAGTAACAACAGAAAGTGGGAGGAGTGTGGGAAGGAGGTGGTATTTGCAGAACTAAGAAGTCATGGGAACAAGAACCACATGGAGGGTTGCCCAGAGAGAACTGGAAGCACAGAGATTACTCTTGAGTAGAAATTGGAACCATGAGGAAACCATGCAATTTTTGGACAGGAGTTGGGGTCAGGGGAATGCTTTGACTTGTCTTTCCTACCCTCCACACACCTGCCAGGACCTTGCTTTGCAAGGGAGAGTCTGGAAAACAAGTTTCCTCAATTACAAAGCAAGGGAAGAAGATGAATCTGAGCATAAATGAGCAGTTGATTGACTAATTACCTCACTTACAAAAGAAGTCTTCCCAACATGAAATTCAATATTTAAAAATAATGTTTATTGTTATCTCCTTCAGTTCTAACAACCTCAATATTACCTCAATAAACTAATATTACCTCAATAAAATAAATGAAATAAAATTTAAAGAAAAAATTTTTTTTCCCACAGAGAGAAATTGGGCTTAGCTTTTAGGTTTTGATTTCTTACTATCCATAGTACATTGATGGGATTCTATTTACGAATATGTTTGATAAAAGCATTTAGGAAGTGGACTATCCAGACATTAGCAGCTAGGGTTGGCGATAACACAAATTTAATAGAACAAATATTTTTACCATTAACAAGACACTTCCTGGGCCTCCCTGGTGGTGCAAAGGGTTGAGATGCAACCTATGAAGCTAGTGGCAGCCACTGCAGCACAAGTTCGAACCCCGGCCAGGGAGCTACCCACAAGGCGCAGCAGACCTCTCCTGTCTCGCCTGCTGCTCCCCTTAGCAGTGTGTTTTAGCCGGTCTGCCTGTTCTGTTTCCTACTCTGTCTCTGGTGAGTCCTCACATCCCCCACAACTCTGGCCTGTACCCCAGTTCCTCTATGTATAAATAAATAAATTAAAAAAAAAAACCAACAAGACATTTCCTTACCTGAATCCTCTTCTCTCTGTATCCATCTGACTGTTTCCATTATTAATAGACTCTCATTTTCTATAAGGAGCTTTTTCATACAAAAAACAAACAAACAAAAGAACTTTAATAATATTTCAAGTCATCTCCACCTCTTGCCCAAGTTCTGACAATGCATCAACAAGGGGGAAGAACTTTCTATTCAATTAACCTCTCTTTTGCTCTTTACTAAACTCCTTGCTGTTTGCTAAATTCCTTTGTAACTATTCTGAGAGTCATAAAAGTCCTCCAAGCAAGAGTTAATGTGATTAAATGTCAAACACAGAGGCCTGGAATACAGATAAATTGTATGCTGTATGCTGTGTTTGTGTGTATTTTCCTTATGGAAATGTTCAAAACCCCCAAAACATTTTTTTTTTAAATATGTCTTCTTTTCTTTTTTTTTTTTAAAGATTTATTTATTTATTTTTACAAGCAATGGGTACAGTCAGAAGCGCAGGGTGAGAGAATTCACCAGAGTCAGAGAGGAGAGCAGAGCAGGCAGAATGATGAAATACACTGCTGAGGGGAGCAGCAGACGGCAGGAGAGGTCTGCGCGCCATGTGGGACCCTTGCCCAGTGGACGGGGATTGAACCGGCGTTGCAGAGGCTGCGGGCAGATTCACAACACAGCGCTTAACTGCTGCGCCACCAGGGAGGCCCACCCCCAAAACATTTTGATTCAAGTTCCTATATATATCCTGAGGGATGTAAATTGTATAGATGCTCTATTTTAGGTTGGTAGAATATAAAAATAAAAATAGTAGGAATATATTAAAGGTAGGAGAAAAGTCTTGCAAGAATCAATCTGCAATTTCCCTTTTATATGACTCTTTCAAAAGTGCCACACTGGTTTTTCAGCAGTAGAAATTTAATCCTCCTTGATTTCTGTGCCAAATCATATAGTGATCTTCATATGCTAGAAGTAAATCTTCCAGAAATGACTTCTTTTCGTACAAATAACACCTAATAATTTGTATATGCCACTCTCCTTTCTGTGTTATGATTGTACATAACAAACTTTATAAATAAAAACAACATTTTAAATCACAATTGTGACTTCCACCATTAAAGATTCATAATAATGTCATAAAATGTTGGAGGTATCTTAGAACTTACCTATTTCGACTTTTTGTGTTATACATGGGGAAGCTGAAACCTAGTAAGAGAATATGACTTGTCTACTACTGGTGACCAATATTTTTAACATTCTAAGATCTGGTATCTGTACTTTAAAGGTCCTTGGCTAGCATTTTACCTGTCGATTAAGGTGAATTTATTTATTTTTATTTTATTTTATTTTTTATTTAAATATTATTTTTATATTCCCCATACAATTACAACACCCTTATTTTGACCCCCATCCCTCCTTTCCCTGCCCCCCACCCCCATAGAGTGTCTCTGGTTCATAGTTGTTTGTTGATTTTTATATTTTCTTTCCTATAGTTATTCTTTTTCCTGGTCCCTTATTTAAGTTTTCTAGATTTCTGCTATGAGTGAGACCATACAGTATTTTTCTTTTTCTTTCTGGCTTATTTCGCTGAGCATCCCTTCCAGTGCCATCCATGTTGCTGCAAATTGCATGTGTTTATCTTTTTTGAATGCTCAGTAATATTCCATGGTGTATATGTACCACATCTTCTTGATCCAGTCATCTATTTTTGGGCATTTGGGTTGTTTCCAAAGCTTAGCTATTGTAAATAGTGCTGCTGTAAACATAGGCATGCAGGTGCTCTTTGGAATTGATGTTTCTGTGTCCTTTGGGTAAATACCTAGAGTGGAATTGCTGGATCATATGGAAGCTCTATGTTTAGTAGGTCCAGAAATCTCCACATAGCTCTCCATAGTAGTTGGACCAGTTTGCACTCCCACCAACAGTGCAGGAGAGTTCCTTTTTCTCTACAACCTTGCCAACATTTGTTGTTGCTAGTTTTTTTAATATGTGCCATTCTCACTGGGGTAAGATGGTATCTCATGGTAGTTTTGATTTGCATTTCCCTGATTACAAGTGATGTTGAATATTTTTTCATATGCTTGTTGGCCATTTGCATTTCCTCTTCAGAGAAGTTTCTTTTTAGCTCTTCTGCCCATTTTTTGACTGGATTATTTTCTTTGTTTTTGTTGAGTCTCATCAGCTCTTTGCAGATTTTTGTGATCAGTCCTTTATCATTAGTGTTGTGTGCAAAAATGTTCTCCCAGTAAGTGGGGCTTCTCTTTGTTTTTGTTATTGTCTCTTTTGCTGTGCAGAAGCTCTTTAATTTGAGGTAGTCCCAGCTGTTTATCTTTGCCTTCACTATCACTGCTTTGGGTGATGTGTCTGTAAAGATGTCTTTGATGTGCGTATCATGTAGTGTTTTGCCTATATTTCCTTCTATGTATTTTATGGTTTCAGGTCTTATGTCTAGTTCTTTAATTCATTTTGAGTTGGTTTTTATACATGGTGTTAGGTAGTAGTCAAGCTTCATTCTTTTGCATGTAGCGACCCAGTTTTCCCAGCACCATTTATTGAACAAACTTTCTTTGCTCCAATGCATAGGCTTTGCTCCTTTGTCAAAGATTAGTTAACCATAAGTCTATGGGTTTATTTCTGGATTTTCTATTCGATTCCATTGGTCTGTGTGTCTTTTCTTGTTCCAATACCATGCAGTTTTGATGATTATGGCTTTGTAGTATAGCTTGAAGTCTGGGAGTGTGATGCCTCCATTCTCTTCTATTTTTTTCAGGAGAGCTTTGGCTATTTGGGGTTTTTGGTGATCCCATATGAATTTCATCAATAATTGTTCTATTTCTTTGAAGAATGACATTGAAATTTTGATTGGAATAGCATTGAATCTGTAGATTGCTTTTGGTAGGATGGCCATTTTAATAATGTTTATTCTTCCAATCCATGAGCAGGGGATGTCTTTCCATTTCTTTGTGTCTTCTATTTCTTTTAACAGTGTTTTATAGTTTTCTTTGTATAGGTCTTTTACCTCTTTTGTTAGATTTATTCCCAAGTATTTGATTTTTTTTTGTTTTGATAATAAAAGGGATGGTTTTTTTTTTATTTCTTCTTCTTCAGATTTATTGTTTGTGTATAGGAAGGCTACTGACTTCTGCGTGTTGATTTTGTATCCTGCCACTTTACTGAACTGATTGATGAGTTGAATTAGTTTTTCTGTGGAGTTTTTGGGGTTCTCTATGTATATTATCATATCACCTGCAAATAGTGATAGTTTGACTTCTTCTTTTCCTGTTTGGATTCCTCGTATGTCTTTTTCTTGTCTTATTGCTCTGGCTAGGACTTCCAGTATTATATTGAAAAGCGTTGGTGAGAGTGGACATCCTTGTCTTGTTCCAGATCTTAATGGGAATGCTTTCAACTTTTCCCCATTGAGAATGATACTGGCTGTGGGCTTGTCATATATGGCCTTTATGATGTTGACGTATGTTCCTTGTATCCAGAGAATTTCAAGGGCTTTTATCATGAATGGGTGTTGCACATTGTCAAAAGCTTTCTCGGCATCTATTGATATTATCATATGGTTTTTATATTTCTTTTTGTTGATATGTTGGATTACGTTGATTGATTTTCAGATGTTGAACCATCCTTGTCACCCTGGAATGAATCCTACTTGGTTGTGGTGAATTATCTTATGGTACAGTGTTGGATTCTGATAGCTAAAATTTTATTGAGGATTTTTGCATCAATGTTCATTCGTGAGATTGGCCTGTAGTTTTTTTTTGTTGTTGTTGTTGTTGTCCTTGTTCGGTTTTGGTATTAGTATAATGTTGGCTTCATAGAACGTGTTTGGTATTATCCCTTCCTTCTCAATTTTTTGGAAGAGTTTTTGAAGGATAGGCACTAATTCGTTTCTGAATCTTTGGTAGAATTCATTTGTAAATCCATCAGGTCCTGGGCTTTTGTTTTTGGGAAGGTTTTTGATTACCATTTCAATTTTGCTGCTTATAATTGGTCTGTTTAGGTGTTCTATTTCTTCTTTATCTAGCTCTGGGTGATTGTAGAGTTGTAGGAATTTGTCCACCTCTCTGGATTGTTGAACTTGTTTCCATATAACTGTTCATAGTAGTTTCTGACTATTCTTTTGATTTCTGCTGTGTCCGTTGTGATTTCTCCTCTTTCATTTATAATCCTGTTTATTTGTGCTTTCTCCCTTTTTTCCCATGTGAGCCTGGCTAGGGGTTTGTCTATTTTGTCTATTTTATTTTATTTTTTTTGAAGAACCAGCTCTTGGTTTCATTGATCTTTTGGATTGTTTTTTTTAGTTTAGATTTCATTTATTTCTGCTTTGGTTTTTATTATTTCTTTTCTTCTACTGGTTTTGGGGTTTTTTTGTTGTTCTTTTTCTAGATCTTTGAGCTTCGAGATTAGGTTGTTTCTTTGAGTTCTTTCTTGTTTCTTGATGTGAGCATCTATTGCTATATATTTTCCTCTTATTACTGCTTTTGTTGCATCCCATACATTTAGGAAATTGGTGTCCTCCTTGTTATTCAATTCGAAGAATTTTTTAATTTCTTCTTTGATCTCCTCATTAATCCAGTGGTCTTCCAGTAGTGTGGGTTTCAATCTCCATGAGGTAGAAGAGTTCCTTGCCTTCTTTTTATGGTTTATTTCTAGTTTGATGCCTTCGTGTCAGAAAAGATGCTTGGTATGATTTCAATCTTGGTGTATCTGTTGATTGTCTTGGGTCCCAGTATGTGATCGATCCTGGAGAATGATCCGTGTACGCTTGAGATAAATGTGTACTCAGATTTTTTGGGGTTTAGTGTTCTATAGATGTCTGTTAAGCCCAAGCGCTCTAGATCCTTATTTAGAGTTTTAGTGTCTTTACTTATTTTTTGTCTCGTTGATCTGTCCATTGTTGATAGTGGTGTGTTGAAGTCTGCAACTACGTATGTGTTTTCTCTGATGTCTGTTTTCAAAGATGACAATAGTTGTCTGATACATTTTGGTGCTCCTTCGTTTGGTGAGTATATGTTAATGAGTGTTATTTCTTCTTGAAGTATTGTCCCCTTGATCATAATGTAGTGACCATTGGGGTCTCTTTTTACCTTTTTGAGTTGAAATCTGTTTGAAATCTGTTTTATCTGATATAAGTATAGCTGTTCCTGCTTTCTTTTTTGATCCATTTGCTTGTAGGATTATTTTCCATCCTTTCACTTTGAATCTATTTTTATCTTTTATAGCTAAATGTGTTTCCTGGAGACAGCAAAAGGTTGGGTTTTGTTTCTTAATCCAATCTGCGACTCTGTGTCATTTTATTGAAGAGTTTAGTCCATTTACATTTAGAGTTAATATTGATATGTTAGCATCTCTATTTGCCATTGTGTTTGCCTTTCCTTTGATTTTATTTATTTATTCTTTTAATAACTTTTTTTTTTTTTGGCCTTCTTTCGTTGTTATTCATCCCTCTGGCTTTAGGACTCCTTGTAGTATTTTTTGGAGTAGGGGTTTAGTCATCATGAAATTCCAGTTTCTGTTTGTCTGGGAAGGTCCTTATTCTTTCTTCATAGAGGAAGGAGAGCTTTGCAGGATAGAGTATTCTTGGTTGGCATCTGTTGTCTTGAAGTCTGTTGACTATGTCCCTCCACTTCTCCTTGTCTGTAGTGTTTCTTCAGAGAAGTCTGATGTCAGTCTGATTGGTTTTCCTTTGTATGTTATCTGTTTCTTCTCTCTTGTCAGCTTCATTATTTTTTCCTTGTCTTGGATTCTTGGGAGCTTTACTATTATGTGTCTTTCTGTATTTTTCCTTTCATCATGGAAGTTTGGTGTTCTTCTTGGTTCTTGTATATCAATTTTCAGCCCCTTCTTCATGTTTGGGAAGTTCTCTTCAATTATTTCCTTGAATATTTTCTCTGTTCCTAGGTCTCTCTCCTCTCCTTCTGGGATTCCTATAACTCTTATATTTCCTTTCCTCATGGAGTCAGATAGTTCCCAAAGTCTTTTTTCAGTCTTTTTCGTACTTTTCTTTCCTTTTCTGTTTTGGTTCTTTTTATTTCTGTGTCTTCGAGAGTGCTTATTCGTTCTTCCATTTCTTCTATTCTGTTATCACTGCTTTTCCCAGCATTCTTTAGCTCTTCTGTTAATCCTTTGATCTCCTGCATGTCCTTCATTTCCCTCTTTAGGGACTCAATTTCATTATTCTGAGCATTGTTTTTCTTAATGACTTCCATCAGTTTTTTTCATCACGGCAATTTTAAATTCTTTTTCTGGAAGGCTCAGAAGTTCTTCCAAGTCACCATAGTTGCAAGCTGGTGGGTGGGTTTTTTTTTTGTGGTGTGTCTTTTTTCTGAGGCATTGCTACTTTTCTTGTAGTTTTTCTTTTCCCTGCTGCCTGTCTTCTCATTTGCCTTATGTGTTGGGACCCTGTGCCGCTCGTATTGGCTGGCATCTTTTTGGTGTATTCTTTCGGGAGTTTCAGAAACTGGCAATCCAAATGAGTCAAAAACTGTTATGCCAGAAATCTAGTGAGGCAGTGGTACTTTGAGTATGTTAATAGTCACTGTCACAGAATCTCTCCTCCTTCTGTGTTTAGTTACAAAGATGTGTCTTGAAGTCCCACAGACTTTCCTGGAGGTGGGGCAGCTGGATTGCATTCTGGGTTCCAAATCTCTGGATCCTCCTCTGGGCTCCGACTTCCTGCCAGGTGGGACCGGGCTTGTGGGGGGCTTCAGCTCACCTCTGACTGTGCAGGGAACCTTCTCCCTCAGGCTCCACGGGGAGCCTTCTGCCAGATTCAAGCAGTCTTGAAGAAAGGTCCCTGTTCTAAAATGGCGCTTTTAGACAGGCACTGTAATGTGCTCCTGGTCTGCCCTGGCTGACCCTGGGTGCTCGCTCCCCCTCTGGGTTCGGACTGCTGGCCAGAAAGGGCCTGGCCCGGGGAAAATTCCCAGCTCACCTCTGGCTCCTCCAGAAGCCTCCTGCCGGTTTCAAGCAGCCTTTATTGAAGAAAGGTCCCTATTCTAAAATGGCAATTCAGAGACAGATGCATTCTCCTGCACACCCGGTCTGCCCCGGCCTTGTGTGCCCGCTCCCCCTCTGGGCTCGGACTGCTGGTCAGAAGGGGCCAGACTCAGGCGAACTTCCCAACTCACCTCTGACTCCTCTGGGAGCCTTCTGCTGGTTTCAAGCAGTCTGTACTGAAGAAAGGTCCCTGTTTTATGGGGTGTTGGTGATTTTTTTCTGGTCACTAGGTGGCGCCAGAGATCTCTCCTAGTGTCCTTGGGGAGCTGTTTTT
The DNA here is from genome assembly GCF_964194135.1 of Talpa europaea. Lineage (NCBI taxonomy): Eukaryota > Metazoa > Chordata > Mammalia > Eulipotyphla > Talpidae > Talpa > Talpa europaea. The sequence continues at coordinate 96,931,164 of NC_140071.1, forward strand.
TTTACCCCGTGGGACAGGGGAACAGAGTGGGAGTGGCGCAGAAAGCCTCAACGGCTTTGGGGTGCTGTGTCTGCCTTGCTCCCCACCATCGTGGGGATCCCATGCCCCGAATTTTGTGCCCTGGGTCTCAGTTCTAAAGCCCTCAGGTCCAGGATGCAGGCTGTAGCCAAGTTCAGTGTCCACAGAAATCGCGCCTTTTGCACCCCGCTCCCATGTCCAGGGGCCTCATTTCTGATTACTCAGTGAGGGACATTCACCCTAGTGAGGGCCCCCACACGCCTCCCCACAGGCCTAGGTAGCAGGTGCCGGGACCTGGGCAGCCGTGATCTGTGTATCCTTTTCAAGCGCACCGCTTTTCTGTACAAGCTTACTGGCTGGCCTGGGGCTGTTTGTAGGTCTCCAGGAGTCTTTGTTTTTCTCTAATGGCACCTGGAGCCATTCACTCACCTCCGAGGCAAATCCTGCAGGGTCCTCCACAGCTCCAGTTCACGGGGTGTGGTGGCTGAAATAGTTCCTTTCCACTCATAGTCCTGCTTGATGCGTAGTTTGTTCTTGTTGGTTGTTCTAGTTTTTTGTTTTGTTTTGTTTTTTCCTCCTTTCTGTTGGTCAGAGAGTGCCAACTTTGTGGTGGGGGAGGGTAGCAGGGTTCTGAGCTTTCCTCCCTTCTAGTCCTCTTTTATGGCAACTTTCTTCTTTGGGTAGTTTGCTGGAGTCACCGTTTATCTTCCATGTCCCAGTTCTCACTGGGACCTGCCGCTTTCCCTCCCTATTAACTTTTTTTTAATGGGAGATCTTACTCGCAGTGTTTCCTCGCCGCCATGTTGATCTGCCCCACCTAAGGTGAATTTATAATTGATGAAGATTTTCAATTTCCCATTAAACTTTCTGATTGAGTATAGCAATTGAACAAATCCATAATTAACACAGAATAAATAATATCAATGCATTATCCACTCTCTTCCTATACAAGCAAATGGTAAAGGATGGCAGCTTTGGGGAAAGACTAGTTTATCAGGATGAAATATGACCAAAAAAGAACAGTTGGAAGCTGCTTAATGTCTTTAAACCTCATTATTTTTTTTTATTAGCACACTTATTTCATGGTGGTGTTGTAAGAAATAAATGAGCATAAATGTACAGAAAGGACTTAGACCTACAAATAGTACATAGCAATTTCTGTTAGTAAATGCTAGTTGTTGTTAGTTTTAGGTACTTTGGGATATGGATATAATGAACACTCATGCCTTCTAAAAACAAATATGGAAAACATTGTCTTAAAAATAAGCAATTGGAGACACTAAATTTTGCATCTGTTAAAATGTACAGCTAATTAATGCTGAACAGAAAGAATTTTCCATTTGAGATAGTTAACTTGAAATATGAACCAGGTGATGCAAAATTTATTCTATATAGAAGAGGAAGATTTAATAATGCATTTAAAACAATTTGCTAAAAGCACGGTCTTGAAGTAGGAATACCCCAAATAGCAAGGAAGTAAATTATTTGAGACTTGCAGTCAAAAATCCAAAACTAGTCCAAATGGAAGCTGAGAAACCATTCCTTTATAGAACATTTTGGAGTAAATAAGGTGCTGGGGTGGGAATTTCTTTAGAAGCAGAGATCTTGCCCAAACATATTTTTTTCCTATTTATGATAAAAGTTCTGCTTTCTATCTTCAGTTTGGCAAATGTGGTCACAAAGATGGTCTATAACATCTTCTGGTCTGCCTCTCCTTACAGGATTCTCAAAGCCCTAAGTCACAAAGAGGGAAACTATTGAAACTGTTTCTCTCAGTCTTGAGATTTTATATATATATATATATATATATGTATATATGTATATATGTGTATACATATATATAATGCATATATACATGCATATTACTTTTTCCTTTGGTAAAATGCATTTATTCAAACACAGTCTTGTCTGCATTCTAGAAAATGTGATACCATTTTGCACTGAATTTTTAAATGCAAAAAAAAAAATTGGCTGATCAACAAGTATAACTTCTTGTGATTCTGTTCCAATAATCTTAGAGAATTGTTATACCGTAAACCCACAAAATAACATTGCCAGATAAACAGTCTGATTATATCTGGCATGATCAAGGATTTGCAGTGTGAAAATGTAGTTTCCTAAGGCTTCTGACAGAAAGCCACTCTAAGACCTTTTCAAAGGTTTTCAGAAATTATTACTTGAGATTAACTATGGCATCAACAAAAAGGTTTGAAGTTAACCTGTGGATCTGAGTTAGCAAGTTCTCTCTTAAATCATCAGTTTTGGAGTTCTGAGTGCTAATGAGCAAAGGTTAGCCAGAGGGAATGTGGATGAGGAAGGGCAAAAGGCTAAAATAATTCTCCATGGGAGTGGGGGGGTGAATAAGAATAAAATTAAATCTCAACAATTTTTAGAAGTCAAATTATGTTTTAATCAATGCTTCTAGAATAAACTGAAGAAGTCCCATTAAGTTCCCAGCTGTAAGAATAGAAGTCTGGTTTCACATTTGCATGATTTTGAAGGTCAAATGCCTGCTATCCAAGTCTTACTGATCCATATGGACTAGAAATGCCACAATATGCAATCATCATGAAGGCAGATTGTCTCCTGTAAATCTGTCCTTTCTGTAACACATTCAAAATGTACCGTATTGGCTGGATTATAAATCCTTTCAGGAAATGTATGCACATTTGTAGAAGCAGCTTCATGTTGATGGATGATGGCATTGGTGTTCAGAGAACCCTTAAAATAATTTATCATATGTGTAAATCTGGTTTTCCATGTGTCTGGATTTCATGGGAACAGGTTTACCTGTATCTCAAAATCTTCTTCCAGAAATGACTAAAACCATCTTTGGCTTCCACTTAGTAGATATTGGAAGTATGGATTTTGTATTATTCTGGAGCCTAACTTTGCTAAGTAGAAATTTACTTAAATGAACCCTTACAATTTCAAAATGCATTTTTCAAAGGATTATTCTCTATGTATTTTTTATCCATTTAACTATCAAAGTCTCTAGTATATTTAAAATAGAATTAATTTTGCAATTATTTAAATGTACACAGCATTTTCAGAAACACAACTTTTGTGTAAAAAGGACAAATGAAGACCTCCCTGGTGGCACAAGTGGTTGAGCGCAGTGCTGTGAAGCTGTCTGCAGCCTCTGCAGCACGGGTTCGATCCTGGCTGGCAGGTGAGATACCCACATGGTGTGGCAGACCTCTCCTGTCTCCCTCACTGCTCCCCTCAGCAGTGTATTTCAGTCAGTTTGCCTGTTCTCTGATGAATCTTCTCACCCACACTTCTGGCCTGTACCCCAGTAATAAATCTTAAAAAAAAAAAAAAAGATAAATGAATTTGATTTTACATAACTATTTGTTATGTAAAAATTTTACATAACTAAATTTTACATAACTATTTGTGTAGGTCTTCTAATGTTGACCTAACTATTGCTGTCAATAGCTTCCACTGCTTAAGCAACCTCCCTCATTTTAGTTACAAAAAAAGCAAATATCCTTTCTTCTTTCTGAGTGATCATGTACCTTTTATAATTGATGAAAGTAACATTTTCCAAATGTATAAATAGATACATTGTATATATTCCATGAAAGCTCAGCAACTATATTTATCAAAAAAAGTAATTTCTTAACTTACATTATTTGAAAATTTATAAGACATCAGAATTAAAAGGGGGTGCTTAATAAATAAATATACTTATCTAACAAATAGAGAAATCCAAGTTCAAATTGAAGTGGTCAAATAAAATAAAATTTTGAGTTTATGGCTGCTTTAGAGATAGCTCATGAGTTAGCTCTCAAATTATTGTGTAGGTGTTTCCTACCATGTCATAACACCTCTCAATATAGTAAGGGAGTAATTTTTTATTAAAAAAATTCAAATCAATTGCATTTCTATATACTACCAATTAACTACTATAAAAAGTAATAAAGAAAGCAATTCCACTTACAATAACAATAATATATTTAAAATAAATTGAGTCAAGGATGTGTGAAATCTATACAACCCCAGCTGTTGTCATTGATCAATAAAATTGATAACACAAGTAACTGAAATGGTATACCACACTTGTGGAAGGTTAAAATCTGAAAAAATGTACATATTCCCCCAAACAATCTATAAAGTCAGCATAATTCCTATCAAAATGTCAGTGGCCTTTTTCACTGGAAAGAAAAAAAAAATCCTAAAATTTGTGTAGAAGCTCAGAATACCACACACACATAGTCAAAGTAATCTTGAAAAAGAAAAAAAAGCAGAAAGCATCATACTTACTGATTTCAAATTATATTGCAAAACTATAGTAATCAAACTGGTACTATACTGTATATACTGTATTAAAAAATATACACCAATGGAACAGAAATGAGAGCCCAGAACTAAACCTACATATATATGATCAAGTAGTATTTGACAAGGGCGCTAATAAAACTTAATGGAGAAATGACAGTCTCTTCAAGAACTGGTTTGGGAAAATTGGACATCCACATTCAAAAGAATGAAATTGAATCCCATCTTATAACTTTTATAAAAACAAACTCAAAATAGGTCAAAGACTGAAATTTAAGTCCTAAAACAGTGAACTCTTAAATGAAAACATAGGGGAAAACTTCTTGTCATCTGCCTTGGTAATGATTTTTTATTTTTTTATTTTTTTGCATATGATGCCAAAAGCACAAGCAACAGAAGCAGCCATAAGCAAATGGGACCACATCAAACTAAAAATGTATGCAGAGCAAAGGAAACCATCAACAAAATGAAAAGACAAGCTAAGGGATAGGAGAAAATATTTGCAAACCACATATCTTGTAAGTGGTATCCATAATATATACGGAGGTAATGTTGTTTTACCAGCTAATTGGACCAGAGTACAAAGTTATAAGATGATAAATTTCCAGGGATTGAGTATAGCTTGGTGACTGTTAACAATACTGTATGATACTTTTGTATGTTGCCATAGAGTAGAATTTTGAAATTCACATAGCAAAAACAGTAACAAAATGGTACTATGTGAGGTGAAATGTGTGTCAACTAATTTTATTGTGAAAAGCATTTAGTAATATATTGGTGTATTTAATCATCAAATGCACACCTTAAACTAACAATATGTCATGTGCCAGTTACATCTCAATAAACAAAGCTGGAAAAAGAAAAGAGTAAATGAGAGGCTAAATAGATGTTGCACAATTTGTTTTTTGTTTGTTTGCTTTTCCCAACTGATGTCTTGTTTTGCATTCTAATTGGTTTATTTATGGCACTCCCCAGAAAGTAAGATATCATTCATTCATTTATTCATTCATTCCACAAACATTTCCCGAGAACTGAATATATGATAGACACTCTAGTGGGTGACACAAGAAATTTATAATCTATCGATAGGAATATAACCAGATACAGCAATACAAGCACAGATGAACAAAGGGTTTTTTGATATAATCCTTGCAGTTATTTCACCAAGAAACCTTAAAATAAAATTTAAATTCTGATCTTGATCTTAGGTTTCCCACTTTTTAGCTGCTTGCCCCTATGAAAATTATTAAATCTCTTTGCCTCAGTTTCTTAACCTGTAAAAGCATAAAATTTAGAGAGCTGTTGTGATGACTAGAGTAATAAACTAACATAATGTGAACATTTTAAAATAATGCCTAACATATAAGAAATGTTCAGTAAACATTAGATAAAATTATCATCATCATTATTATTTTACTACCATCAATTAAAAAAAACCCACTTCATAGATAATTTAGAGAATAACCATATTGAAACTCCATTTCATATAATTCTTCTGCCTCTCTTTAATTCTCATGGAGAATCTCATGTTAAGATACATTTTAATAGCCATTTCTGCAATCAGAACATTTAGCAGTTTGGTGATGAAATCAGGGCAGTTTGAGATGTCACACTCTAACTAGTTACACTGCACAAAATCTAACAGTTTGCTTTCTGTTTTTAAAGAAGCGTTTCGTTTAGCCATACTTGTGGCGGCACATGTAATTGAAAAGAGGCATATGGAGACCAGCATGGAAGCCTAACAAACACTTCAGAGTGGCTTAAAAACTATGCTAATCAGTTTAGGAAACCATGTTTTAATCTTTAAAAAAAAATGCCAAAACTCCTCCAATCTAAGGTAACTTTTAAAGAAATGTAATCATTGTTGATATTATCGATCACTGGCATATTTCCCTCGTTCCTGGCACATATTGCAACTAAACTGGACCATGTAAGAAGGAAGAAATGAGGACATCCATGACCTGTAGTTCTGGGGTGCAGAAATGAACTCGAAATGGAGGTAAAGCAGGGCGGCAGCTCTACCCTCAGAGTCAAAGGGGAGACTACCTTTCCCACAGGACAGGTAGAAGCAACCCAGGCTCAGCACTCTTCCTCCCGCAAGAAGCCACTGAACATTACCTGAAAACAAGGAAGGCATCAGATGAACAGACCTTTATAACAGAATGTGCATCTGCCAAGACAAAAATACACGACAAGCTTCTGGTGCTGGCACACTGACAGTATGAGCAAGCTGTCTTAGTAGTGATTTTGCAAATCATTTGAGTTTAAATTTTATATAGGACGTAGGGCCCCTGGAGCATCACTTTCTATATTTGGTCTCCTCATTTAGCTATGTTTGGAATAAATAGGCTATGGGTAAAAATCGTGCCCTTTAAGAGTTTTGCATACACAGACTAGTTGTGCATATATATTAGTTGGAACAGAGTGATTGATGCAAGTCTATGCACACACACATACATACACACACAGACAGAGGCTTTCTAAAAGTATTTTTAACTTGTTTTCCTGTGTGACTTTCTCTCTCTCTCTTTTTTTTTAAGTTCAGCTCCCTGGCATTTAGTAACCCACAAGCTGCTGTTTCTTTTTCCAAATAAGTTCAGCTTGGTGGAGGGGCCAAGAAAAATGAGCCCAACTGATGATTGCAATCTCAAAAGAAAATATGCTTTTTATCAGAGACCACATGTTGCCAATGCCAATTAAAGTAAAACTGGGAGATTTTATCAGATACCAACCTGGAGAAGAGAATGATGAGCCAAGTATAAGAAAAGAAAAGTAAGCTCCAGGTAGAATTGCCAGGAAGTCCATTTGAGATGCAATGTAAAAGTTAAAGGTTTTCCACCTTAAACATATGTTGCAGATTGAGCAATTTGTTAACCATGTAGATAAGAAATTGTACAAAGACAATGTCATGGACTCTGAAGTAAGCTGACCTAGATGAAATCTTGGCTCTGTCACTGACTGCCTGAATCACCTTAATATCTGAGTGTTGTTTTCCTCATTTTCCAATCAGGAATCATAAGGTTCAGTTTGGATTGAAAAAAAAATATGATAATGGGGATTAAAGCACCAGTTTTATAATATTTTCTTGATAAATGTTGAAAGAGAAAAGTTGATTAATTTGTGAACAAATGCTTCAATGAGATGGTCATGTTCTTTTTTTTCAAGCGTTATGAGCAACCGTTTAGACACATTCATCTTGCAAACATTAAGCATTATGTGCATTACTTTAGTGGCAAAGAATATCCTAATGATATATATGTTCTTATAGTTTTGTTTCTGACATCAATTAATAACATATTCATGAGATCATCTGATGTACTCCATTAGAAAAGAATTTTCCACTTGTTTTGGCGATGTTAAGATATCACTTTAAAGAGTTCACAGGGCCTCCCCGGTGGCGCGGCGGTTGAGCACTGGGTTGCGAAGCTGCCCGCAGCCTCTGCAGCGCCAGTTCGATCCCCAGCTGCTTCCCGGCCACCGGAGGAGGGTCCCACATGGCGCGCAGACCTCTCCTGCCACCCGCTGCTCCCCTCAGCAGTGTACTTCAGTCCTTCTGCCTGCTCTGCTCCCCGCTCTGGCTCTGGTGAATTCTCTCACCCTCCCGCGCTTCTGACTGTACCCAGTGCATGTATAAATAAATAAATAAATAAATAAATCTTTAAAAAAAAAAAAGAGTTCACTTTAGAATTTTTATGTTTTAGTTTCCATCATCTCTAAAATGTTTATGCCAACATTTTTGTGTCTCTGAAAGGAACCATGCAAAACTGTTTGTTCCCAGTATAAAGATTACTTCTTTTATCCTCTTCATTCTGATGATGAGTAGTTTTTATATTTTTATGAACTAGTTGGAATTTGTTGAATAAATGGACTGAGTCTTTAATCCTGAAACATGATTACAAGAGTTGATATTATCAGATGGAGTTGTTGAATCTTTGTGTTTCCCTAAGTTTTCAATTTGAGAGTTTGCTTAGATTGTCAAACAAATAATTATTTAAAAGTCACACCAAATAGGATGTAGTAATTATGATATGAAAAAGAGATATGGAACATATATTTTGTACAATAATATGTCATTTTTATGTAAACCTAACCCTCCTCAGTCTCATACTTTATCAAAGTTTCTGTGTACAGGAGCAGATAATTGTACCACAATGATCCATCATTTTTTTTGAATTCTGGAAATTGCTCATGTCTTTATATAAAGATTCATTGTGCATATTTGTGTAAAATAAGAGAATACAACCTTTTACTCAAATAAGTTTATCTTTATTCTCCATAGGTATAGTCTTTCTTTTTATTACATTACTTTGACTTTGTATTGAAATAACAATACTTTGCAACATTATATAATTCAAATTATGGGTTCACACTTCTCAGATGTATGTTGCTGTACCATATCTACTACCAACATACCCAGAATTCTCCACCATGGTCCATTGGGGCCCTCTCTCCTTTAATCTTCACCTTCATCCTCTCCTTCTTGTGATGCCAATTCCACTAGACCACTATTTTATATCATACAAAAAAATTACTCAAAATGAATTAAAGAATTAGATTTAAGATCTGAAACTGCAAAGCACATAGAAGAAAACAGGCAAGAGAGTTGACAAATATAGGTGCCAGTGATATCTTTTGGGCCTCAACTCCAAAGACAAGGAGCAAAAGTAAACAAATGCAACTATAGCAAAGTAAAAGTCTTCTGCACAGCAATAGAAACTATCATCAAAACAAAAAGACACCCTACAGAGTGGGAAAAAATATTTGCACATCAGCTATCCAATATCCAGGATCTACGAAGAACTCAAACAGCTCAACAAACAACAGAACCCAATTAAAAAAAAAAAATAGGCAGAAAAGTTAAATAGACACTTCTCCAAGTTTCTATTCGGAAGACATACAGAGGGCCAACAGGCACGTGAAAAAATGCTCATTATCAGGGAAATGTAAATCAAAACCACAATGAGATATTATTTCATGCCAGACCTCCGGTGAACAGGGTTGAGGAGAGGGATCAGAACGAACTATCAGAAACAAAGAATTGTCAGACACAAAATAGAGTTTAAGAAAAACGGGACCCAGGGGACAAAAAGCTTTTCAGTTCAAGCTCAGGTGTCCTGACTGCCCAGAGCAACTCATATTTATTGAGACAGACCAGCCCCCTAAGTTAGTTACAATACAATGGCTGATTTTTTTTTTAATTTCTCAGTATTTAGCATTATTTTGGCACACATTCACCGCCAAGGTTTTACATTATCAGATTATTATGTTCTCTTTTTTAATCTAGTTTGTTTCCCAGGCATAGTTTTGCGGACATAAGAGAAAATATCCTGATCAGTACATGGGCTAGTCTTCTGACCAGTGCTGATCAGTCTTTTAGCTATATCCAGTCTTCCAGCCACTACCTTGATACTCTCCTTGTCTCAGCACTTCATGTCTTAGGGAATGGTCCATATAAAAAATATCAGAAACAAGTATTAATGAAGATGCAGGGCCTCTCCAGTGGCGCAGCGGTTGAGCGCTGGGCTGTGAAGCTTCCCGCAGCTTCTGCAGCACTGGTTCGATCCCTGGCTGCTGGTGAGGGTGCCACATGGTGCGCAGACCTCTCCTGCCGCCCGCTGCTCCCCTCAGCAGTGTACTTCGGTACACTGCCTGTTCTGCTCCCCGCTCTGGTGAATTCTCTCACCCTCCCACACTTCTGACTGTACCCAGTGCTTGTATAAATAAATAAATAAATCTTTAAAAAAAAATGAAGATGCAGGGAATAAAAGAACACTTGTACAATGGTGGTTGGGTTATATAGGATTACAGGCTCAGAGAACTGAAGATAGTGATCTTTAACTGCAACATTTATTGAAAAGAATACACAGCTGCTTGACTGAGAAGTTCTTCTGTCTTTTCTCTATACTGCAGGATCTTTTATTCCTCTTCCAACATAGCTCTATTTAGTTTTCTGAAATTACATAAAAACATTTTCATGAAAACAATGTAAATTTCATTCATACTACTCATCTGAGTTAGTCATTAAAGAAGCAGTTATTTCACTTCTATAATTGTGTTTTATAGTTTTCTTTGTATAGGTCCTTTACTTCTTTTGTTAGGTTTATTTCCAGGTATTTGATTTTTTTTTGTGTTTCAATAATAAAAGGAATGGTTTTCTTTATTTCTTCTTCTTCAGATTTATTGTTTGTGTATAGGAAGGCTACTGATTTTTGTGCATTGATTTTGTATCCTGCCATTTTACTAAACTGATTGATTAGTTGAATTAGTTTTTCTGTGGAGTTTTTGGGGTTCTCTATGTATAGTATCATATCATCTGCAAATATTGATAGTTTGACTTCTTCCTTGCCTATTTGGATTCCCTGTATGTCTTTCTCTTGTCTTATTGCTCTGGCTAGGACTTCCAGTATTATGTTGAAAAGCTGTGGTGAGAGTGGACATCCTTGTCTTGTTCCAGATCTTAATGGAAATGCTTTCAACTTTTCCCCATTGAGAATGATATTGGCTGTGGGCTTGTCATATATGGCCTTTATGATGCTGAGGTATGTTCCTTGTATCCTGAGAATTTCAAGGGCCTTTATCATAAATGGGTTTTGTACTTTGTCAAATGCTTTCTCAGCATCTATGGCTATTATCATATGGTTTTTATATTTCTTTTTGTTGATGTGTTGGATTACGTTGATTGATTTTCAGATGTTGAACCATCCTTGTGTCCCTGGAACCTCTAAAGAAACACAAGCTAATAATGTGTAGTTCATTCTATTCATTTTTTCTCACCTTTATTGTTATTATGTGATTTTGAATTTTGTTAAAAGTAATGAAAGTCCATTGTTAATATAGTATAGGAAAACAGAAAAGCAATATAAATATTGAATAAGGTTAAATGTATATGAAACATTTCATGGCATTAGTAAATACCTGTGTCATTAATGTTTTTAAATTTGACTTATAGGCACTTGTGAAAAAATTCCTGGACTGGACCTCATACCTATTAAATTGAAGATTTCAGGGAAATAACTGGATAATCTGCATTTTTACGAAATTGATCAAATAACTTTGGGAAATGTTGTACTGTAAGCTTAATGTGAAAGTACGGCATGTTTTGTTTGTTACGTTAATATTCTGTACATCATAGGTATTCAGTAAATTATGCTGACAAAGACTTTACTATTATCTTCCATAAATGGCATATTATCTACATAAAGATTGTAGAAAGTATGTAATTGCACCCAAAGTTATTATTGATATAATATTTAATAAATCTACAAAATCACATGCATTCTAAACCTATAACTTTTTTTAAAAAACTCTTTAAATGGGACAAAACTATGAGAGCATCACCAATACAAGAAAAAATTATGATTAAAGAATTTTACGAAAATTGAAATCTTTGTTTTGCAAAAGACTCTATTAAGGAAATGAAAATATAGGAGTGAATACACTTGCAAATTGAATATCCAACAAAGCACTTCATGAAACGTATTTTTAAAAAAACCCAAAATACAACTGTAAGAAAATAAACACAATTTAAAAGTAAGTAAAATATTTGAATAGCTGTTTTGTTAAAGAAGATAGCTGGATAACATGTAAACATAAGAAAAACCTCTCGATATCATTTATTATTAGGGAAATGTAAATCAAAACCATTATGAAATGTTACTATAGATATATTTGAATAGCTTTTTAAAAAGACAATACCAAGTGCTAATGAAGATCTGAAATAATTAGAATTCTCATACATTTCTTGTGACATATAACATGTCAGTCTCTTTAAAAATAATTTGGCAGTTTTTTATAAAGTTAAACATACATTTACCAAATTCCAACAGTTCCACTTCTAGAAATGAAAACTTACATTCACACAAAAATCCATACATGCATGCTTACGGCAACTTTATTTATAATCTTGAAAAACTGGAAACAATGTAAATGTACTTAAGCAAGGGAATGGTAATATATGTTATAGTTGTACAGTGGAATACTCAACAATTCTCCTACCCCCACAAGAAAAGAATTACTGATCCATGTCACATGGCTGAATCTCTAATGCAATAACTAAAAAAGGAAGGTAGGTATGTTGCAGCACAGGGAAAGGAGCACCCCAGAACCCCTAAACCTGCCTGCTCTGAATAGATTCCACCATCCGCTGCATTAAGACAAAACATATAAGACATTTAATGGAAAGGAACTTTAATACCATTAGTAAACAAAAGAGAAAAGACGAATATAATTTCTAAATCAAGCACCCAAAGTTACCCATTCCCTTTTGGATGAAAGTCCACCCAAACATTATTGGCCCAGAGCAAGGCCTGAAAGCTTGCTACAAGTCTAAAGCACCTTCTGGTGGGGACCCTTAGAAAGAGGTCAGAAACAGCCAGACAAGTCTGGGAGGAAAAGAGCAAAATCAAAATCAACATAAAAGCTGCCATCTTTAACTCCCCACAGGTCTTTCACCCACATCTGTTTCAACCAGTCCAGGATCAAGAAGCAAGTGCAGCTTCTTCACATGTGCTCTATGTGTCTCCTCCAGGTCTCCTTCTGTCTCTCTGTCCTGCTTCCTTCCTTCTTCAGTCTCCTCTACAGCTTCTTCTCGCTTCTCAGCTCCACTCTACTTTGAGAACCTGCAACCTCCCCTTTTCCTGGGCACCACCCTGTTACACGTACAAATTGCTATAATCTGTATGATTCTATTTATTTCACATTCTGGAAAAGGCAAACTATAGGGGAAGAATATTCATCAACAGTTGCTAGAGTTTAAGGGTGAGAGGAGGACTGATCCAAATGGGTGGCATAATGGTATATTTTTAGGGTGATGGAACCATTTTTATTTTGATTGTGGTGATGATTCTATGATCATGCATTTGTCAAAACTCAGAAATACACATAAAATAATAATGAGGTTTACTGTACATACATACACAAAAATTAAATTGAAAGAAATGGAAGTAATCCCCAAGTGAAACACAAATCAACTGATTGAAAAAAAAATGTATTTTCAACCAGTCAGATTTTTTTTCTATTATAGAACCTACCTGTTTGATTGTTGCATTTAATAAACATATAACTTTATTCACTCTGTACTTAACCTCTGTTTGTTCCTTCCTCTTCCACACTGAGGCATAGGGAAAGCAGAGGGCCCTTAAGGTCAGAATAGAATAGGAAAAGCCTCAGAGGAATAAAGGAAGATACATAGATAAGGGGAACAAATTCGGTAGGGAGCTAGTCAAATATCCCAGGACTAGGAGTAACAAGGTCAACGGGACATCTGGGATCAGGATGATAAAAGATAAGGGATGTGATGCAGAAAGATCCCAAGTACAGTAGCCGATTGAGACCTTGGAGAACTAACCAGTCACAAAGAGACTGGTGGAGCTTCAGAATAATTAGGGAAAGAAGGTGTATATTCCCTGAGGCACGACTCTGCTTCAGCTTCCTTGCCCCTCCCTGGCCTGGTTTTACCGGCCTGGGAGTCCCACTTTATATCTGTTCTTTTCTCCTCAATATAAAATTTTTTCTTTCACTAAACAAATCTGCCACTTCTCACTTGCTTGCTTGAGCATCAGCGAAGTTCCTGCTGTGGCTTCATGAGACACCCACCTGTGATGGTCTAGTAGCTGGGACTCAAGGCTGCCACTGCAACTTGGGATCCGTTCCTGGCTGGGGGACTAGGCCTGAAAACCTGACCTTATGGTATCAACACCCATACACATACATAGAGGTAAACATTGCCAAACATACTGAGCTACTTCCAACCTGAAAAATTCCTGCATATTGTTCAAAATATGGCTTTCAAGTTCACTCTCCTGAAATCCCTCCTTGATTTCTCATTCCAACCTTCCCTCCAAGGATTTGCCCTAAAGACCCCCTGTCTTTGCCTGTACATGAGTTCACATTGAATTTACCACATTGTACTAAAACACTAAAATTATTCATTTTGGGTAAGTGGGATTTTTGGTCCCTCTGAAAATGATTTCTGCAGTTCCCATTTGTGGCACATGGAGAGTTTATTAAGGAAAAAGATGTTTGCCAGACAAAAATAAGCTAAAGCTGCATCTTAAATGTTAGGGAAAAAGATGCCTGCAGAGATATGGGCAGGTAAAGAGTTGCATTTGAAAGGAACAGGTTTATTAAGGAAAAGCAAAACCTCCATAGACACAGGCAGGCAGTTTTAGGACAAAATCTGCACTTTGCCAGAACCAGGGGTGTTATTATATAGTGATCTTTGGAGGGATTCATCCCTTTGTGGAATTGTAACAGGCTGGTGCCCAGGGAAAGGGAAGCTTCCAGGTTCCCTGTCCCACCCAAAGGAGGGTGGTGCTGAGCAGGGAGAAGAACTAGAGAGACTGGAGAAGGGAGGAAGCAGAATGGAGAGCCAGAAGGACACCTGGGGGAGGCACGAGAAGCAGAGAGACATGTGAAGAAGCTGCACTTGCTACTTGGTCCTGGACTGGTTGAAAAAGATGTGGGTGAGAGACCCCTGGGGAGGGTAACAATGGCAGCTTTTAGCTTGATTTTGATTTTGCTCTTTTCCTCCCAGATTTGTCTGGCTGTTTCTGATCCTTTTCTGTGGGTCCCCACTGGAAGGTGCTTTAGACTTGTAGCAGGCTTTCGGGCCTTGCTCAGGGCCCATTCCATTTGGATGGACTTTTACCACAAAGGGATGGGTAACCTTGAGTGCTTGATTTAGAAACTATATTCTTTATCTTTTCTCTATTGCTCACTAATCATATTAAAGTTCCTTTTCATTAAAGGCCTTATATGTTTTGTCTTAATGTGGCAAATGGATGTCAGAACCTATTTAGAGTAGGCAGGTTCGGGGGTTTTGGGGTGCCCTCTCCCTGCCCTGTAACAGAATTTTATCACATTGAGTTGATTTTCTGCAAAAGATAATCCTTTTTGACCCCACTTCAGATTTCTGGAAACCTCCATAGCCAGTTTAACGACTGATTATTCATCCTTACCACTACTGGTTTTTGACCTTGTGAAAACTGAAGGTAACTCAATCATATTCAGTAGGGCAGGGAGAAAATCTAATATTTTACCTAGTTCTGTCCCAAATTATAGTCAGAGTTTATATTGCTGGAATTATCAGTGTACAAAATGTCACAAAAAGACAAAATATTTATATTCAAATTGGGTAAAAGTAGTCAGCTATTTTCTTTGAGTCTTATTATTCTATGCTTCCAGTTGTCAAGAAGTATGATTTACAAAACCATTAGCAGTGCATACTTTCAAAGACAGGTAGTTAAGGAACCATAACATGAACAAGCTCTATTTCCCTGTTCATCTTATGGAAACATCCACTCAGTGTGACACTTGCATTTGATCCATCAGCATAGAGTTTTACCTGATACAGGGTGACCTCATTAAAAATAAATACCTGTCTTTTTCATCCCAGACATCCATGGTTTTGTAATAAGGAGTCCATTAAAGGTATTATAGGGAAACTCAATCACTTCTCCAAAAGGAATAATGAATTGAAAAGTGCTGTGGGGGTAGAGGTAGTATCCCCATGAATAACAAGAGACCCACCATTCTCAATTGAAAAGAGCAGAAGTGACAAAATCAGTCCCTATTGACCATCAATTACCTCTAACAAAAGTAACTGTGTTTCAAAGAGTCTACATCCTGCTGGGTTTTAGGCCTCAGCTCCAATGCCTGTCTCCTTTGTCCCGCTGCCTTTGGATCTTACGTCCATCAGGACTTCCACAGAGACAATGAACATGCAAGCCTAGCCAGTTCATATCTCCTTGATGAAAAACTTGAAGCATGTTATTCCATAATTATGCAAGAAACAGTCTTAGTTTTTTTTTTTATTTTTTTCCCCAACATAGAGATTGTATTAAAAAGCATGCTTTGCAAACAACAGATAGGAATGCTAATTAAAGGACAGACTTCACAGCCACACAGAAAGCATCTCCACACAAGTCTTCTCATCCCATCTCAAATGTGGTGTTAGCAGCTTGGTCAGACACAGTTTATGTGGACTCTTCACTAACGATAGAACATCATCAAATATAGTCTTAGCAAAGAAAGGTATAGTCATTAATTTAAAAAACCATCTCCTCATACTTCTATTAGTATTGGTGAGATTTGATTGGTATGGATGAAAAGGAATGTCTTGATTACAGATGCCAGCAGAGAAAGTGTTAGTAAAGCCTGTGTTTGTTCTGAGAAAGGCAAAAATGTAACATTAAAATGTGATCTGACTTTTGAAATTTTAACACACTCTTTATCATTGCTCAATAGAACAGAAGGTTTAATTAAGAGAATATTTTAATTTTAAAGGTGCAGGCATGAAGGGAGCCTGCATATAACATACTCTTTATATTTACTATGTTTTTCCAACTTAGAGTTGGGGTTCATTTATTCATTCAATAAGCTGTTATTAAGTGTACCAAGTCCTGTGCTTTATATAAAGGACACAAAGGTGAATTAAAAAAATCATGTTTTTTTAATTGTGAAATGTGACACTCAATGGAGAATGAATGATATTTGAATAGACGGATACAGCATAAAGTAATAAAAAGCAACGACAGTTAGACTCACATATTATTCTGAGTGTCTTTCGTAGTCTAAGAAATGTGTGTTGATTTGGCTGCAGGATGGGGAGGAAACCTGATCTGGGAAGAATTCCTGGTAAATGTGAAAAAGAGGTAAAAAATATTTCAATAGGATAGGGCATAAAATTGGGGCAGTGTGTCAGTGCTACAGGATTTGTCATTATTTGAATATAAAGATTTAATAGATGTTAAAGAAGCTGATGCTAGGATTGTAGGTAGCAGCCAGATCCGGAAGCCACTGGCACATGATGCCAAGAGGCATAAACTATTCTCTAAGTCAGAAACTTTTCAGAAACTCCAGTGTCAGACTGGCATGGGCTGCCTGAAGAGTAACCCCAAGTAAGTCTGCCATGTTCTTCTGGTGACAAATAATTGTTGAATGCTCACTTTATGCTAGGCGATGTTCTGAGCTCTAGGGAAACAGTCTCTCCTTGTACAACAAGAGGACAATTTGGGAATTGCCAGCATGATTTTAAAACTTTCTGGCTTACAAGTGACACCCTCTGGTTTTTGTCTTAGATAAATTAATCAAAGGCGTAGGTAAAGCTAAACCTAAAAACCATCCTTGAGAATTGATTATAGAGCTGAAGAATCCAAAGGGGGAGAGGTGGGTGAGCCAGATGGTGAGGTAGCACAATAGAATAAAGTGGTAGACCATGGGTGCCCTGGTGGTGAGTCCTAGTGTAACAGGGTGGTCCCCAGGAAAGGGAGAAGTTCCAGGTTTCCTGCCCACCCACAGGAGGGTGGAGCTAAGCAGGAGAAGAGGAGACTGAGGAAGGAAGGAAGCAGGATGGAGAGCCAGAAGGTCACATGTGAAGAAACTGCACTTGCCTTTTGGTTGTGGACTGGGTGACACGGATGGGGGTGAGACTCATGGGGAGGTGACAATGGCGGTTTTTGTCTTGATTTTGATTTTGCTCTTTTCCTTCTGGATTTGTGTCTGGTTGTTTCTGATCCTTTTCTGTGGGTCCCCGCTGGAAGATGCTTTAGACCTGTGGTGGACTTTGGGGCCTCATTCCGGGCCAATCCTGTTGGGGTGGACTTTTACCCAAGAGGGGACGGGTAACTTTGGGTGCTTGATTTAGATACTATATTCTTTGCCTTTGCGGTATTGTTCACTAATTGTATTAAAGTTCATTTTCATTAAAGTCTCATATGTTTTGTGTTGATGCGGCGGATGGCAGGTTTGTGGGGTCTGGGCTGCCCCTCTCCCTGCCCTATAACACTATGGCAAGTTAGGGATAATTAGGCAGCTTCAGGGCAGTGCAGGTGAGGACTTCAGGACAGTTAAGGAAGGCTCCAGGGATAAGGGCAACAAATTCCAAAGGGGGCTAATCAAACACCCCCAGGACTAAGGAGAAACAGGACAGTCTGGACAGAACAAGGATGATAAAGAAAAGTATGCTAAGATAAGGGCTAAGATACAGAGTCTTAATTCTGGACACAGAGACATTAAGACAGAGTGAGTGAGACCTGGGAGACCTAACCAATCACAAAGAGACTGGTGAAGCTTTAGAATAATTAGGGAAAGAAGGTGTATATTCCCTCAGGCACAACTCCACTTCAGTTTCCTTGCCCCTCCCTGGCCTGGTTTTACCGGGCCTGGGTGTCCTGCTTTGTGTCTGTTCCTTTTCTCCTCAATAACCTTTCTCTTTCTCTAAAAAATTTGCTTCTTTTTGCTTACTTGCCTGAGTGTCCGCGAAGTTCCTGCTGCAGCTTCGTGAGACACCAACCTGTGGTGGTCTAGTGGCTGGGGCTCAGCTCTACCACTGCCTCTTGGGATCTGTTCCTGGCTGGGAGACTAGGCCTGAAGACCTGAAATTACGGTATCAGTGGGTGCACTATGGCAGTAACATTTGAAAAGGGGGATGGATTCTATATTCCAAAATACAAACAATGATGTAAACCAGCATTACCTTAATACAAATAAATAAATAAAACCTTCTTGCTGCTTGGTGGAGGGTAGATTTGATGGGTCCTACACTGAATAAAAGGAGATCAGTGAGGAGACTCTTGAAGTAATCTGAGAGCGTTGAGTGGGGTCAAAATGTTGGTAATAGAAATAAAAATGGATAGATGATAAATTTTATAATTATTTAAAAAACAAAATCAACAGGACATGATTATTAGAAGTTGGGTAAAGTGGAGTTGGGGCAGTTGAGAGTAGGAAAATATTAAGGAGGATTCCTTTTGCTAGTTTAGGTGATTAGGGAGATGGTGGTTCTATCGATGGATATAAATGATATGGTAGAAATAATCTACCTTTTTCACTGACCACTATAAAAACACATGGGAAGTGATGTTGGTTTGGAGAGTTAGTGGGTTCAGAGAGCAGGCTCCTTGGGTTACATCTGAGAAAGTTTCATCAAAGCTCTTCTTTCAGCAGCTTGCAGCAAATTTCTCCCCAAGGCAGAGCTGTTTAGTTATATTTAAAAGGGCACATTTATTACAAAAAAAGGGAAGGGGAGGAAAGGATTCTTGCACAGACACAAGCAGACAGGAAGGGCTGTCCCTTAAAGGTTTGTTAAAAGAGACACCTGCATGAACAGGCAGGCAATCTCAGCAGAGAGCTGCTTCTGCTGTTTTGCAAAGGGAAAAGGTTGGTGAAAGGAAGCCATTGACTTACCTGTGACTTCCATAGTCAAGGGCAGGCAGGAGAGCTGCATCCTGGTGGGGCAGAAGTTGTACTGTTGTAGTCTTCTTCTCTTTGGGAGGGGTTCATACCTTGGTGGAATTGTCAATTCTAGAGTTGGCGCCTAAGGATTTTTTCTTTATTTGGCTTGACTAAGTCCATTTGGAAGGACCCATGATTCTGTAATAGGGCAACCCCAATGTGGAATGGGTTGCCCTGACTCTGAGTCCTCACCTGTGTGCTTAAAAGGGACTAATAATGATACTCAACTGTGGTAGGCACATACAAAAAGGTTAATAAAGGATTTATTTACAAAAACAGGGGATGAAGAAATGAATAACACAGGGAGAAAAAGAGAGAGATAAATTGGTGAATGAATCCTACCAGCTCCACTGAGCTGGAATCCCAATAGCACGCTGAAAACTGGTGAAAAACCAAGGATCCCCAAGGCTCACATTTTTGGTTATATACCAAGCCTGGCTGCTTACCTCCATCCTCAGTTTCCAGCAATCCTCCCTTCAATAGTGATGACATTATGGGATGTGTAGTCCTAGGTGTCTTGGATCTCTTTGGTCTGGGGCGGGGAGGCGTAAAACCTATTTGTGGAGCTTGTTCAGGCCATCCTTTCCCCCAACAATTCTTTTATAGCGGCCCTCAATCACCATATCCCTACCTGGTCTACACCTCAGCTGCAACTCTGGATACTTTACTTTTCTGTATAGCTTGTTTAACAACTATATTAATCATTTCTATCCCTACCTCCAGCTTTGGGCCTTGTGTGAGCCAATTTCTGGTATATATACCCCATTACCTCTAGGAGTACCTCAAGAGGTATATAGACTCCATTACATCTAGGAGTACATGAAGGACTTGTGTTATGTAGAGAATGACAATAAGGATGGCTATAAAGCTGCTAAAACACCATGTGCCAGAAAAAAAAATTAAAGCATTTAGAGATATAACAAAGAATTTCAGAAGTTATGGCCTCTCACATCTGAAAATGCATTATTACATAAGCAGAGGACTGAAATGAAAGATATCAAAAATTCTGAAATTTTAAACTTATGTAAAGCACCATTTCTTGATTTCTATGATGGTCATTATTTGTATTAACACTAACAAAAACTAACTGTGGCTCAGGTGAGAAAACAAAGCAACTGACACTATATTTTCTTCTGCCAATAACTCAGGAGGAAAGGAAGCCACAAATTAGGTTGACACATGGTGTCTAGAAAGAATTAAATTCCCACTCGATTCTGGGCAGACTTACAAGCTGGGCTCCATCCATAAAGACTGATGGTAATTCTGAGGTTTGGTTTGTGGGTGATATTTTCTATTGCCACGACAACCGGACATAAGAATACTAACCACAGAATAGCACCTTGGTGTTTTTGCTGCTGTATTATCCATAGACACTTGGGAGTTGTTCACATTTGGAAACGTTCTTGACCTGCATTGGAGAGTTTTGCTGTATTTGTCATGTTGATATCTTCTGGCAGGAACACCTAGACATTTATTGTAAAAGCTTTATCAGGGGACAAAAATATTTTGAATATGCCAAATCAAATTATAGTGCACTTGAATAGTCATCATCCATCTTTTATCCATGATTAGCATTCGTTTTATGGCATTGAGAAAAATTTGCCATAGGATTACTAGGCCTCATTGAATATATATTTGTGTATCTCTGTACACACATATACACACATATACACACAATATAAATGTACACACAATTTATATACATAAACATATATAATGCACATATAATATATATGTTTATATATTCCCTGCTGAAACCAGTACTGCTTAAGGAGCATTTATCCTGCAAAAGTAGATTAATTGCACCCATAATACTCTTCCAAATATTTCTTTCTTTTTTTTTTAATTTAATTTATTTATACAAGCACTGGGGTACAGTCAGAAGCGCGGGAGGGTGAGAGAATTCACCAGAGCCAGAGCAGGAAGCAGAACAGGCAGAAGGACCGAAGTACACTGCTGAAGGGAGCAGCGGGCGGCAGGAGAGGTCTGCGCGCCATGTGGGACCCTCCTCCGGTGGCCAAGGAGAGGCCGGGGATCGAACTGGCGGCACAGAGGCTGCAGCAGCTTCGCAACCCAGCGCTCAACCGCTGCGTCACCGGGGAGGTCCCTCTTCCAAATATTTCTAACACACATACTCACTACAATTCAAATTAGGTATAGGCAAAATGGTAAAATAAGCCAATTTTTTTCTTTGGAATCCCCTTCATTCCAATCCATTCAATCATTCATTTATTCAAAGAGAGTTTATTGAATGGCAATGTTGTGCTATATACTATTCTAAACAAACATTCCTACAGTCACGGATATTACCCTCATTTATGTCCAGTTCTATTCCTAGTCTTCAGTTTGTCATATTTTTTTTCCCCAGAAATGCAAGCACTTCTATTCTTTTTTTTCATTTCTCATTCAAAATATAACCCAATCATTAATGATTACTTTTCCAGGGGCTTCTGGAAAAAAAAAAAAGCGCTTATCTCAAAGACATTATTATACTACTGGGGAATTCAGTTGTATGTCAAGATGATATGGGAAACATTAAGCAAAATGGAAATAATCAGTAATACCCATATCAAACCATGACATCTGAATGCTGCAGCTCCTGGATGAAGTGGTGGCTGCATAACACAGCAGGAAAAAGGTGAGTTCTAAAGCAGGGCAGATGGAGGTTTGAATCCCAATGGTACTCCTTGCTAACAACATGAATTAACTTGCCAGAGACATGCTTCTTAGGCTTTATTAGAGAGTAGCAGCAAAGGATGACAACAGTGATAAGCACATATTAAATGTTCAAGAAATAATTATTGTAATTTTATTTCTTTAAAGATTGTTATCAAGGAATATATCCACCACCAGTTCCAGTTGTTCACTATGTTGTATGTAAATATGTATTTACACTATTACACGCCTCTGTTTTTAATACCTATAGTTATTTGGGAGGGGAGAGAATTTTTTTTTTTAAATTTGAAATAATTGCAGTAAAATAAAATATTCAGTGCAAAGAACTTTTCATTTTTTTAAAGATTTATTTTTTATTTATTTATGCATATAAGAACTGGGGTGTAGGCTGGAGGTGTGGGAGGTGAGAGGATTTGCAGAGACAGAGTAGGGAGCAGAACAGCTTAATCTACTGAAATACACTGCTGAGGGGAGCAGCAGGCAAGAGAGGAGAGGTCTGCTTAATGATGTGGGTTAGCTCACTGGCCTAGGATAGAACTCATGATGCAGTGGCTTGATAGTGCGCAACTAGGGAGGTCCCAAAGAACTTTCCATTTTATTTATTTAACATTCATTTATTTATACAAGACCTGGGGTACAGGTCAGAGGAGTGGGAGGGTGAGAGAATTCGCCAGAGACAGAGCAGGGCACAGAACAGGTGAACAGACCGAAGACACCACTGAGGGGGGCAGCGAGCGAAACAGAGTCCCATGTGGGAATCTCCCTGGCCGGCTGGGGATCGAACCCTGCTGCAGAGGTTGTGGACAGCTTCACAGCCCTGCACTCAACCCACTGCGCCATTGGGGAGGCCCAGAACTTTCCATTTTAATAAATGATTTGAATGTAAAGTTGCTGACCATTTGTACTCTTAGCCCTGCATGTTTTAACATTTATTTTCTGCAAGACACTTTTCAATATAACTGCAACACAGATAAGAAACTAATATAATCTTTAAAGTCTCAGACTCTATTCAACTTTCATCTTCAATCCAATAATGTTCTTAATAATGAATAGGTCCAGAATTACATATGGCATTTGCTTCTCATGTATCTTTAATCTTCAAACCACAATTCCTTAGTTTTTCCTTGTCTTTCAGGATCTTAATGTTTTTTAAGACAATGGATCAGTTATCTTGTTGAATGTGCCTCAATTTAAGCTTGCTGGTATTTTGTTATGCTTAGACACATGTTACATCCCAGAAACCATCTTGTATTCTTACTGCAGTCATTAGGAGGTGTACAACTGCAATTTGTTTCATTACAGAGAATGTTCACTTTGGTCAAGTGATTAATGTTATATTTATTAGATGTCTTCACTGTAAAGATACTGTTACTCATGAAATTAATATTTTGTGGGGTGGTACTTTAAAACCATATATTTCCTGTTTTCATCAAATTTTCATATATTCATGTATTTGTTTTCATATGGATTCATGGATTCCAAATTCACTCTATATGTTATAATTCATTACTACCATTCTTTATTTTGATACTAAAATATTTCCAGTTTGACCAGTGGGAACCTCATCAAGTGGGCTTTGCATCTTTCTGACTTGTGCCCAACTTGCTTGCAGCAGCAAAGAATGTTCCAACCTTCATCTATCTCTGTTCCAGTTTAAGAATCAATCATTTCTCCTACTTCTTTTTTTTTTCTTTTTTTTAATTTTATTTTTATATTCCCCATATAATTGCAACCCCCTTATTTTGACCCCAATCTCTCCTTACCCCATCCCCCACACCCCATAGTGTGTCTCTGGTTCATAGTTGTTTGTTGATTTTGATTTTTTCTTTCTTATAGTTATTCTTTTTCCTGGTCCCTTATTTAGGTTTTCTAGATTCCTGCTACTACTTCTTTTAATATGAAGTAGTTTCCACAAACCAAATTCTTGATGTTAACTGCTATTGTGATTTCTCTTATCCTGTGTTCTCACAGTGACAGAGGTAGAAAAAAAAATGTAGAATTATATGTATAAATTTATAAACATTCCCATATGTACTAATGAACATTGGAAAGCATGAGATCATATTAATATTTTTCAAAGCAATCCAACAACGCAGGGAAGGTAGGGGAAAAGAATAATAGGGAAAGAAAATGCAAAGGAAGATAAGGATGAAATGTAAAAGGAAAGTAAATGAATGGATGGGGGAGTAAGAAAAGGAAAGATTAAGGGAAAGGGAGGGATAAGGAGGGAATGAGAAAGATAGGAAATGAGGGAGAAGGAAGAGAAGAGAAAGAAGTAGAGCTTTATGATGGTTAAGGATATACTCTTTCAGAAGAGCCTGAAGCAAAGCACAAATTCCAGTTTCGAATAGGATGACAATAGAGGCTTCAAAAATGATGTGAAAATAAATAAATATTTATTTGTTGCATTGGGCCTCTCTGGTGGCACAAGGGGTTAAGCACCGCACTGTAAAGCTATTGGCAGCCACTGCAGCATAATTTCGATCCCCGGCCAGGGAGGTGACTCACATGGCCCAGTAGATCTCTCCTGACTCACCCCCTGCTCTCCTCAGCAGTGTGTTTCAGTCAATCTGCCTGTTCTGTTTCCCACTCTGTCTCTGGTGAATCCTCACACCCCCTGCACCTCTGGCCTGTACCCCAGCTCTTGTATGCATAAATAAATACATCTTTAAAAAAAAATGATGTGTGTCTATTTCTGCTTGCACTGTGAACAACTGGGCATGCTCACTTCTATGCCTCTGTTTTTTTTTTTTTTTTTGTGGGACCCTCGCCTGCAGCTGGGGAATGAACCAGCATTGCAGAGGCTGCGGGCAGCCTCGCAGCCCAGTGCTCATCCTCTGCACCACCAGGGGAGGCCCGTATGCCTCCATCTTTTCTAAAGAACATGAAGAAGTAAGTAATTTGGAAACCAGTCAGCAATCAACTGTCCCCTAAATAAAAGAGAGCCCAACCAAAATGAACAGAGCTGCCTATCCAAACCCTAGTTAATTGTCAACATATGGGGAGACCAGCTGAGACTAACAGAACCTCCCAATTAACCTGCAGCCATGTGAACAATAATAATTTGGTTACTATTTTAAGTCACTGAGTTTTGGGGTCCAGTATTATATACCATTAAAGAACCTGAAGTTATACTTCAAGTGAGAAATGCTCTTCTTTTATCAATTATGAAATTTATATAGTATATAGTTGATAAATGCAATAAGAAAAGAAAACATGGAGCCACTCTGAATCTGGGTAATACCCAGAGCCAGGAGGCTATTGAGGATCAGGTTCCAGGCATTTCCAGGCACCCAGGCACATTGCACAGGCCTGTCTACAAAATAGAAGAAATGACCCCCAGACTGGCAAACCGTGGTCAGAATTGAAATTTTTTTTATAAGATTTTTTTAAAAGATTTATTTATTTATTCATACAAGCACTGGGTACATTCAGAAGAGCGATAGGTGAGAGGTGAGAGAATTCACCAGAGCCAGAGCAGGGAACAGAACAGGCAGACTGATGAAATACACTGCTGAGGGGAGCAGCGGGCAGCAGGAGTGGTCTGCGCGCCATGTGGGACCCTCACCCTGCGGCCGGGGATTGAACCGGCATTGCAGAGCCTGCGGGCAGCAGCTTCGCAACCCAGCGCTAAACCGCTGCTGCCCCGGGGAGGCCCCAGAATTGAAATTTGATTCATTGTTGGAGACTCCTAATGCATGCAGTGCTGAGACAAGGGAAACATCAAGGTCATGGGTAAGAAACTGATCAGCTCAGGTGGGAGGATTGGCCTGTGTACAGATTAGGATGTTCTTTCTTATGTGTGTGAAGCTATGTCTAGGGGACAAACTAGATTAGATAAAGAAAC
Organism: Talpa europaea; assembly: GCF_964194135.1. Lineage (NCBI taxonomy): Eukaryota > Metazoa > Chordata > Mammalia > Eulipotyphla > Talpidae > Talpa > Talpa europaea. The sequence goes on from NC_140071.1 coordinate 96,957,223, forward strand.
AGAATGATCTGATGGCACAGAACCTTGGCGGTGAATGTTTGCCTGGACAAGGCCAAATGCTAAGAGAATACTTCATTGTCTAGTAACTAATCTGAAATGGGGAGGGGGGGTGGCTGCTTGTATCAATAAAAACGAGTTGCATCAGACACTCGGGACACTTGAGCTCGAATGAGAGGCCTTGCATCCCCTGGCTCCCGCTTCTCTTGAGCTCTATTTTGTGTCTGTCATTTCTTTATTTCCACGGTTCAATCAGATCCCTCTCTCAACCCTGTTCACTGGAGCTGGACTCCTGCAATCAATCACCACTTATCAAACTTTCCACCAACCAAAACGGCACTGACTGAAGATCTTAATTTGCATAAAGTGGACTAGCCCCATTCCTTTTGCTATAAACATGCCTCCTGTAAACCTCATTGGATACTCAGTGCAAGTGTTCCATGAATCTGTCTCCCCAACCACAGTCCTGGAGCTCTGAATAAACTTTTGCTGCAACACTATAGCTGTGACACTACTTCTGCAGTGATACTGAGCAACGAAGCAAGAACTGTAACATAGCTTCTGTAACACAAGAGCTCTAATGCCTGAGCTGTGACCCATTGCTGTAACTCCACCAGAATTCGCTATCACGATGGACATAGTATTCCACAGGAATTATTTATTTATTTATTTTTAGTTTTATACATTTTTTACATCATTTTTTATTTTTGCACAATGCATGCTTTTCATCTTGGTTATAGTCCCCATACAATTCCCACCCCTCTTGTTTTGATCCCACTCCCTTCTCCCCACCTCTACTGTGTCTCTGGTTTATAGTTGCTTGTTGATTTTGATTTTTACTATATTATAATTAGGTTTTTTTCCTCCACAGGAATTGTTTTATTCAAAGTTAAGTTAAGTGGAATGTGGTTAGGTCTTGGGATAAGGCAGATGTATATGAATGAGAGGATTTCACCTCAGACTGACTCACTGTGTTACCACAAACTACAAACCATAGTCATATAAAGAACTTTTCAAGAGCACAGATAATGTCTTGTTTTCTTTGTATATCTAGTACCTAGAAGAGCCGCTATAATATCTGCAATATTCTGAGCACTCAGTCAGTCAATAAATGAATGAGTAAAAGGGCAAGTGAATTCTGGTTGCTTATTTTTAAAGTTGAGTACAGTAAATGTTTATTTAAATGAATGAGTTAATGAGGATTCCACCTCACTAAGCAGGAAGCTCTGCAGTTGTTATAGTTACTCTCTGTAATAAAATTGAGAGGAAAACAAGCCAATAGGTCTGAGTCCCCAAATAAAGAAACATGCAGGACTAACAGAGACCTGTATAACACTGATGAATGAAGACAGCTTTATAATACAAACATCACAGCCAAAGAGATAGGAAGGAAAATAATTCATTTTTTCTAAGAATCAGCTTCCCTAGAACTTCTCAGTGTATGATTTACACAAAATCCTAAAGAGAGCTAGTTGTACAAGCAATATTTTCAAAGTGAATGCACAGGAAGCATGCCCAGGGCTGCTGATTTCCTGTGAATGTGGCACCATTGTCTGAGATGGGGATACCTGCAGGGGTATTTCTTGTGATTTCAGTAGACATCAATTTTGTTCTTAGCATCTTTTAAAAATAAGTGTGAAATCTTGATTTTCCTTTCCCATGTTCCAATTAAAGTCAGCATTTTAATAATTATTCTCAGAAACCAAGTTGATGTTGATACATTACTGTGCAGATACCTCTGTGTTGTAGCAATGATGTGTTGTGCTTGGATGATAATAACTGTCAAAATGCAAGGGGTTAGTGAACAGGGCCCATGGGGAATGGCAGGATGACACTCTATGCAAGACATTCTGTTAATAGGTATGAGAGCAATTACTGTATGGTTTATGATCACAACACTTAACCCTCTTGCTCTGGGATTGCAGGAAGCTTAGCCAGCAAACTGCTTAAGTAAATTTCCAGCACTCCATAATTTTTATCAGCAAAGTCCATGGAAGGGGCATATTATGAAAACTGTCAAATATTCTGTACATAATAAAAATATCAACTTGGTTTATGAAAATACTGCTGCAAAGAAAATGAACAAAGCCAGAGAACAGTGGGACTTCTGAACCAAACTGTTCTGACTGCTTGCATTTCTAACTTTAAGTTCAGTTGATCAGTTACTCTGCTTATTTCCAGGAGCTGCTTCTTCATATCAGCATTAAGGTCTCTTGATTTTGTACTAGAATCTTGTTTTGGCATTGTGTTAACTTCTATTTTCTTTAAAGAAAGTATGATCATATGGATTGTGTTTACAGAAGAAAATATAGGCCTTTATATCACTTATTATTCAATGTTCTTTTAAAAATATTTCAAATCTGCCACCATCCCCTTTCTGCCAAACTTATTTTCTCAACTGATAATTTTTTCATACTCCAACTCATTTTTTGATAGTTATTTACCCCACTATCTGCTACTAAAGTAAAGGAACAAACTCTCCTCAGACAAAACCATAACAAGGAGTGTAAGGGTTATAAAAAATAAAATTATTGAAAGGAAGTGTCATAATTGAGAGGTTTGGAGAAAGAAGGTACCAATATGGTAGAGGTTAGATGTGTCATTAAACCACTAAGTGAATTGGAGATAATCTCTGAGTCCATAAAATTTAGATACAATAGGTTTCTAATTCTAGTCAGCATGCCCTCCAGTCACTAACAATTTCAATTAAAATTAACAAGAAAAATCTTTTAATTTGAAAATTACATATAACAGGCATTTTCACAAATGGCTACCATGTGGTTTTTATAAGAAATATATATTTTGAGGAAATGAAACAATATATTTTCTGCTAGTCTCATACAATACACTTAACTTTATTTTATGAAAGTTTTCTCTGCATCAGTTTTCAAGAGGACTTTTGCCAATAATTGCTTTCATTTTTTAATACTACAGAAAGTCATTTGAGATGTTTGCTTAATTCATGGTAAACTCAAACAAGCCTTCTAGAAACATTTGTACAGACTGTACATCTAGGTAGTACTATTTACACTTGTAATCATTATACATCTATTTACCATACTTATTATAGTATGTGTTTTGGCATTTAGCAGTAAGCTTTTGTGAGGAGTGAACAACTTTTTCTAATTCATACAAAGGCACTATTTAGGTTAGCAATAAGGACAACTTATTCTTACATAAGCTTTTCAACCTACATACTTGAGGTCCCAACAGAAGTTCATAGTATTTGACTTTGCCTCCCTGACTCCCATCAGTGATGGACTCTGACCCTTGTTGGGCAAGAGGATTTTCTCTTGGCCTGTATCTCTGAGGAGTTGGAATGGAGGACATGAAATTCCAAGAGCTGCAGGAAGGCCAACTTTTTTGTTGTGTTGTAGGGGCCATTGATCCCTGCTATAGATAAGTGAAGAGCCAGCACCTAAGAGGACAGGCCAGTGCGAGCCAAGCGGTGCCCCAGGGGGCAGAGTGAAAACAGACCGCTAAAGGGAAAATCCTCAGTATAGACAATGATCTATATGAGGGGAACGCATTATGATAGGGGAATCTGGTATTCTGGGATACTTCCAGATGCCATACCACTCACCTAAAGTTAACTGTAGCCCCACTCAAGCTGAGGAGTTCATATACTCCCTACACTGGAGTATATGGACTGGTTCAGAATCTAAACTCAGAATGGTCATTGGTGACTTCTCTTTCCGGAACTTGCTCTCTAGGCTTCAAAGACAGAATAATTCTTACTTTTGTCCAGCATTCATTGGCTGTGAAGCAATACTTAGCAGCTGTATAATTACATATGTATGTATGCATCTTTACTGAGAAATATTTATGCATTATGTGCCACAGTAATGTATTTCTTCCTCAAAAATCCCGATGAGGCAGGAAATATTATTCCCATTATACACACAAGGAAACTGAGGCACAGAGAAGACTAGCAATTAACAAAGAGCTAGGTTTTGTTTTGGAAGATCGGTATTTGTCATGCCCTTTATAATATATTTAATTTTCTTCTATTTAAGATATGCAATTAAGTAAAACAGCATTAATAAACTATGTTTAACAGACTCAGATGTAAGATTTGCTTCTAGTACCTGCTGCTTTAAATGAGCACCAAAAATTGGGCTCCAGGTGGGTTCTCTTACAGTACCCACATTCTTCCAAGGCAATTTTGATTAAAAATATAAGGTGTGTGATGTTTAGAGGAATTCCAAGAATAATTTGTGTTGAATACAGTCAGTGTCAGAAGATGGACTTTAAAGACTGATTGAGTTGGCTTGACAGAGAACACAGAGCTTGGCATGAAAGAAGAGCAATCTGTCTCTGGAGCCCCAAAGAGATCTCCAAGTTTCCATGTTCTGGTGTCCTACCTTGCTTCATGTGGAGCTGAGGTGAGGGATGGGGACCTCTTGCAAATCTTCTGCTGGTCAGACAAAGCTGGTTATAGATTAAGGGAGAACATACTTTGCACCTCCTGGGCTGGTGTGCTTCCCAGAAAGGTGCGTCTCTTAAAGAAATGGTGCCTGCTGCAGGAAGTCACCCTGAAGTAGAAAGGAGAGTGGGGTACAAGCAGTCCACACAGTGGCTACCTTAGGGAATGTTAATTTGGGGGCATCTTTTTTTGAAAGTGATGTTTAAGAAGAAACTGAAACCTTAAAAAAAAAGTAGATAATTATAGCTTGATCTTAGAGAACAAGAGAAGGATAAAATTGGTAAAAATCAAAATAAAAAAGGAGAAATTAAAATAGTCAAAATAAATACACAATATTGATGGTAAAAGAGGGCAAACTATTAAAGGGAAGAGTGTAAATCTAAAGTTTAATGACAAGTGCCCTGTGATGTACCATGATTGAGGGCAGGAGTAGAGGACCAGGGGGTACTCTGCCCTGTCCCCCTCCCCCACTCAACCCAACTGGTTCTGAGCCTTGAGGCATGAAATCTTTGTAGAGATTGCACCAGTGGCAAGTCTCAGGTAAAAGCACTGGAATCTGGCAGCCTAACCCAGGTGCCTACCTACAGCTCATTCGTACATCTGGGCAACGTACACAACTGAGGAAACCCTGGAATCCAGTGAACAGCCACTACTTCCAGTACCCTTTGCCTGAACTTGCCTTAACGATGCTACTCTTAAAAAAGAACATACAGTTTCCCTCTTCATTTAATTTTCCACTAACCCTCTCTCACAAGGATCAGATGTTAGTAATCCTGTTGTTGGTATTTCAGGTAATAACTGTGACATTTGCTGCATGGTAGTTGACTGTGTGCTTCTTCTCTAGTCATCTGCTCAAAATGAGTATTTCCATCTATGTTCCCGGGGGCAGATAGCACCTTTATTACAACTCTGATTATAAGATCGTTTGCATTTACAGTTCCAACTAGAATATTTCACGTGTTTTAGGATAGTTTTTCACTCTTAAGCACCTCTGAAATCATCATGCACTGCAGTCAATGCAATGGCATTTTGTAATTGCTTCACAGGAATTTGTTTTGTTATTCTTTGTGCTACATAAAATGGTGATGCATCTCACAGTTGATAACATCTTAGTTGTTTGTGAGCACCTGGAGTTCAGACACACTGTCTCATTCCACTCTGTATATTCTTCAACAGCTAGTGCAGTGTCTTGGAGAACTAAATGCTCCAAATTTGGAGGCTGAACCAGATGTGTGTTCTATAGTCCTGGGATATTGTGATTCCCTTCAATGTCCAAAACATTCCCAATACAATCTCATTCAAATTAAAAGTGCTTTGATGGGACATTCATTATTTAAAAAGTAACATTTATTAGTCTATGTGTTGTGATTGGAGCTTTAATATCATCAGGAAGAAGTTCAATCTGACTTCATTTTCACTCCATTAAAAACCTTATAACAATGTCCATAAATTAGATCTCCAGAGTCATAAAAGTATATGTCATAGCCCCAGTCTGCACATATTTGACTACACTTGGATATTTAGCATAGTCTTAGATTGGGAATACCCACCAGTTATACAAATTAATGATTTTCATGATTTTAATGAGGGCACACAAATGTATAAATTATATAATTTTTGTCTGCCTGATGCCAATGAACTAATAAACCAGGGACACATTGTGGCAATTAGAGTTCAATTTCTTTGCTAAAAATGAATACTTTTTATTGTGATACCATCATCATCGACTTGCCTGCTTACACAGAATTATAATTAGAGATTAAAGACAAAGTCAACTAGAAATTTTAGGGGGGGAACAAGGAAGCCTACGGGACCAAAATAAACCCAAATATGTAGTATTGTGGAATGGTTGTGATGCTTTTGTGGCCTACTATATACAAAATTTAATTACCAGGATTCTCAAATTAGATCACTTAAGGACACAACATTTACTAATTTGTAGGTGATTTCATTTGTTTATAAATGTGTACAGAGACCAGAGAATGGGAAAGGAAAAACAGCAATAAAGAGATAATGAATTTGAAGTAAAAGGCGACCATACCAAATCTCAAATGTTTCCTTTTCCAATTTCCATATAAAAATACTTAGAAGGGAAAAACTTGTTTCATGCATATACTGAGTGAAAATATTTTTTTTCCTTTTCTAAAAATTAATGTTAATTTACATTGTTCTTGGTATTTGGAAGTGCAGATCCCCCTCTTCAGGTATAGTTACTACAGTGCATTTGCCATCAAAACATCCATAGTTCTTCACCATAGTTTGTTTTGCTCCCCTCCTGATACTGCAGTTCTTTAGTCAGCTTTCAAGGGTTAGTTTTTAAGCTCATCTTATCTGACCCTTTGCTTGGCTTCTCAATATCCACAAATAAGTGACACCATCTGGTATTTCTTTCTCCTCCTGATTTATTTCACTTAGCGTAATCCCTTCCAGTTTCATCCATGTTGCCACAATTGGCATGAGTTTATCATTTTTGACCATCGTGTAATATTTCAATGTGTATATATGCCACATCTGTTTTGGGGGACTTAGTTTATTTCCATAACTTGATTATTATAAATAGTGCTGCAATAAAAGGGAATGCATTGATGATTCTTTTGGTATAGTGTTTTTGTGTTCTTCAGGTAGATACCAAAAACTAGAATTACTGGGTCATGTGAAAGAACCTTTTTTAAACTTTTGAGAAGCTTTCATACTGTTTTCCATAACGGTTAGACCAGTCTATGTTCCCCCCAATAATAGGAGGGTTCCCTTTTCTCCATGTCGGTGATTGCACTTGTTTTTTCTGGTCTTTTTGATATGGTCATTCTAATAGTGGTGAGGTGGTATCTCATTGTGGTGTTCCTGATGGTAAGTAATGATAAACATGTTGTCATGTGCTTATCCATCTGTATGTCTTCTTTGGATGAATGCCTGTTTAGCTCTTCTAAAACATTTCATGACATAAGCTTCGGTGATATCTTAGTGGATTTGTCTCCAACAATAAGGCAACAAAAGACAATATAAATAACTGGGACTACACTAAACTAAAAAGCTTCTATATAGGAAAGACACCATAACTAAAATGAAAAGATACCCCATTAACTTGGAGAAAATATTTGCACACCATGTATCTGATAGAGGACTGATATAGGAGATCCACAAAGAACTTACACAATTCAACAAAAATAAAAGAAAACAACCCAATCAAAAAAATAGTGAAAATATTTTCATATGACAAATAAATTTGTATCTATGCATTTATTCTTCATCAACTTTGTTCTTAATTATTTTCTGAGTTTCCTAAGACACAAAAATGAATTGTTGGAATTTGAAGATATTATCAGACAGTTCACCAAAAGATTAATTTCAAAGATGAAATTTCCTACTTAGAAAATTCATAATCTCTTGCATGATGTTGTAAGTAAAATCCGTAGCTATGAATATTATTAGCCATATTATAAAATGTCAACTATACAATATGTTAGTTGATCATTATTCACAATAACCCTGAAAAACAGGTGTTACCATTCTTATTTTAGATAAGAAAGCAGAAATTCAAAGACAACTCAGATATGGTGAGACCAAGATGGGAATCTCTGTCTCTCTGCTTCTAAGGGACACGCTTGCTCCTGTCTTTCCCACTGGAGTTGTGAAAGTTTGAAATTTTGTTGCAACTCTGTTTGTTCCAGATTAGAATTATTTTAGGGTTAGCCTTAAGGTTATTGAGCATCATGTTTAAATCACCTGACCTATTATTTGGGATGCCAGTATATGCCCACTCTAAGTCAAATTTTAGTTCATATATGAAATAATAATAATAATGCATTTCAACATAAGATGAAAATAATATCAAGCAGGATCAGGGCTACTGAGAGAGTTACAGAACTATTTTACCTTGAATGAAAGTTTATACCACTTAGATCTGCCTGGGCCTTTCCAATTATGCCTCTTTTTAATCTGACACAGCAATATATATGACATAGTACTCATGGAGTCTTGACTTTTACTATCAGCCTGTCTACATTAAGTTACCTCGCTGAAAAAGAAAATGGGGACAAGAATTTCCAACTTCATAAAGTCACTATGGTAGTACAAGGGGTTAAGTCTCTGCACTAGCAAACTATCACCAGTCACTGCAGCATGAGTTTGATCCCCCTTCAGGGAGCTAACCCACATGGTGCAGCAAACCTTTTCAGTCTTACCTGCTGCTCCCCTCAGCAGTGTATTTCAGTAGATCCACCTATTCTTCTTCCCACTCTGTCTCTGGCGAATCCTCTCACCCCTGCACCTCTGCCTTATACCCTAGTTCTTGTATGCATAAATAAATAAAAATAAACCTCTAAAAGAAAGAAATTGGGCCTCCCCAGTGGCACAAGGGGTTAAGCACAGCACTATGAAGTTATATGCAGCCTCTGCATATTGAGTTCGATCCCTGGCCAGCCAGGGAGCAATCTATATGGCGAGGCAGACCTCTCCTCTCTTGCCCGCTGCTCCCCTCAGCAGTGTATTTCAGTGTCTGCCTGTTCTGTTCCCCACTCTGTTTCTGGTGAATCCTCTCACCCCCCACACCTTTGGCCTGTACCCCAGCTTTTGTATGCATAAATAAATAAATCTTTAAAAAAAAAGAAAAGAAAAAGAAAGAAATTAAAAATAAAGATATTTTATAAACTGTAATATATTGGCATTGTTTGATGTGGCATCTGATATATAATAGGTATAGTAATGCATGCAGAAGTATTCTTTAAACTGATCTTTATCAGGAATTTTAGTCCCTCTTCAAATGATTTAATCTGTTTACTTTATATAATACTTTCATGTTTTCTTTAACACTTTTTTTCTCCTTTAAATGCTATTTCAAATAGAAATTCTGTGAGGTTTCTATAGTTATATTTTTTCATTGCTTTAGAAACTCAGTATTGTGTTCTCTTCCAAAATGAGGCAAGTATCTTTTTATGTGTCTGCAGTGTGTTTGTTTTCTCAGAAACTGTTCTCTGGGCCTGTAACCCTGTAATTCCCTGCTGACCCACAGTCGTAAGTAAGTAGCTGACTATTCCCTATGCTATTTTGAATTACCCTTCCTCTCTCTTACACCTTTTAAAACAATTTTGTTTTCAGTGTCAAAATATACTTTAATGATCAATTGTTATAAAGAAGAAAACATAATTGTTATGGCTTTCCAGAATAAGTACATTTTTATTGATAGTAAATAAAAATATTAAAATTCTTAATATTATTTTCTGCCAAACTTTGTGTTTAGGGTTTGTATAGGATTGTTCTCTGGATCTTAAGTCTATTCAATTTCCAATAGTATAAAGAGCATTGTGGGAAGAAAGAAAATTCTTGTGTTTCCTTTTAGCCTTATTTGTATGTTTACCTAGCCCCTTGCAAGCATTTCAAATTTACAAAAAACTTTTTTCTGAATAAACAACTGAAATCTGCAAACTAATAAAACCCTAGATCACCGTGTTTGGGCTCTGTGGTCCAGTAACACACAGCCATGCAGGCCAGCAGGGGTGGAACTGGCCTTGAAGCAAAGACCAGGAAACAAAGCTTAGCTTATGAGGTGAAGAGGAAAAAGGGAGAAATCAAGACAAGATACTCTAAATGGGAAAAACAACACAAAAATTCAAAGTTTCTTAGAAATAAATACACACATGTATGGACAGTTAATCTATGATGAGGAAAGAGCATAAAACAGAGAAAGAAATGATTTTGTAACAAATGTTTGGAAAACTGGGCAGAAAAATGCAGAAAAATGAATCTAGACCACTATTTCACACCATATGTAAAATTTAACTCAAAATGAATTAAAGACTTGGATGTGAGACCCAAAACATAAATACAGAAGAAAACACAGGCAAAACACTCCACGACATTGGCTTCAGTGATGTCTTTGGTGATTTGACTCCAAAAGCAAGGAAAACAAAAGTACAAATTAAAAAACGGGACTACGTGGACATAAAAAGTTTCTGCACAGAAAAATAAAGTATCACATAAAATAAAAAATCATCCCACTGAGTTGGAGAAAATGTTTTCAAAATATAATCTAACCAGGGGCTAATATGCAAGACTTAAAAATTCAACATACAGGGCCTCCCTGATGGCACAAGGGGTTAAGCACCACACTATGAAGCAATCACAGCCTCTTCAGCACGAGTTCAATCCCCCGGCCGGCCAAGGAGCAACCCATATGCGTAGCAGACCTCTCCTGCCTCGCCTGGTGCTCCCTTCAGCAGTGTATTTCAGTCTGCCTGCCTGTTCTGCTCCCCATTCTGTCTCTGGTGAATCCTCTCACCAGCCACACCTCTGGTCTGTGCCCCAACTCTTGTATGCATAAATAAATAAATCTTTAAAAAAAATCCAATATACAACTCAACAAAAAGAATACAACCCTATTTTAAAAATAGGCAGAAGAGCTGAATAGACACTTTTCCAAAGAAGACATGCAGATGGTCAAAAGAAACATGAAAACATGCTAGTCACCACTCATTATCAGGAAAATGCACATCAAAACCACAATGAGATACCACCTCATGACCCATATTAAGAAGACCAGAAACAAGTTTTGGTGAGAACGTGTAGAAAAGGGAAAACTTGCACACTGTTGGTGGGAATGTAGATTGGTTTTCAGCCCCTGTGGAAAACAGGGTGGAGGTTTCTATACTTTTAAAAATGGATCTGCCTTACTATCCAGCAATCCCACTCCTAGGCTTACCCGAAAAATGCAAAACATACTCATTCAGAGAAATAGATTCACTTTTATGTTCATTTCATTATTATTTACATAGCAGAGTTATGGAAACAACCAAAGTGTCCAATGATACGTGGATAGATAAAGAAGATGTTGTATATTTACACAATAGAATACCACTCAGTTATAAAAACCAAAAGATGAAATCGTACCATTTGTGACATGGATGGAACTGAACGGGGTTATGCTAAGCAAAGTAAGTTGGAAAGAGAAAGACAAATACCAGATAATTTCACTCACATGTGAAATATATATAAACAAACCCTAGAAATCTGGCAGTAAAACAGAGGCTACAGAAGTGGAGGGTGGAAGGAGGGAGTGAAAAGTAGAGGGGGTCCAATGTACTATGGTGCAGGTCTATGGGTGCTTTGGTGGTGGATATGGTGTTATAACATACATCTGAAGAGGTGTGAACTTGTACCTCCAAATTATGTACAAATTTATAAACCACTGTTGCCTCAATAAAAATAATGCAATAAAAGAACACAAAAAAATTATGTTTGTTAGCCAGTATAGTCAGTGAAGAAATAATGCATGAAGGCTTTTCAAATCAGGACACGTTATCTAAGCTGTTATTAAATTCTATATATGGTTCTATCGTTGGACAACAGACCAACCTGCTTATGTTCACCTATCCAAGACTGGGACGACTTCTCAAACAACTTTTGCAATAGAATAAAATGTACCAAGAGAGCAAAATTTATGCTTGAATGATAAAATTGATTCCTTCAAGAGACCATACTATCAGTTCTGCCATGGTCAAAAGTAGATTGTATTGCTTCAGAAACAATATTAAATTTTAGCAGGGTAAGAGATTTTCTCCAACTGATATAGGCTCTGAGACTATGTATTCAAGTTCCATAAAGGAGGAAATCACTCAACCTTAATTTCATATTCCTTGCAACTCTGAAATGAAGTTAGCATTTTTCACAGAAAGATAGCAGACTACCCTACAACTTTTCTCTGGGAGAAAGCAAGTTGATTAACAATTTCACATGCTTGGGGAAAGAAATTAGCATGAGACTTCTCATTTGGAGTCTCATTAAACAAGAGAACATTTATTTTTCAACCAACTTTATTAATATCTCGAAGGGAGAAATACTTGTAATCAGTTTGCAATGTAGTATTGTTAAGTTATTCCATGTCAATCCATTCTTATTTCTCTTCTATGTCATTAGTGGTTTGATGGTGCCTGAGAGAATTGTCATAGTAAACAGGCTTTCTGAGTTTTAAAAATAAACTCTTGTTGGCAATTTGGGGTGGAATTTTGGCATATAAAAGATCAGCCCTTTAAATGGGTTCATGTGTATTAGCTTGTATGACGAATTCATTGTGCAGAGTTCTCATATAAAGAGAAAATATAAAAGAAAAAACTATAATCAAATCATTTGTCTATCTTGAAATGTGGCATTTGAGGATAATTCTTTCTATTCTGTCATAAATTCATAGCTAAGCATGTCATCACCTTCCTTTCTTTGCACTGATATTTTTATTATAATTATTTGTGGTCTATTTTCACTTGTCATTAAAAATACATACACTTACAAAATGGACTTTGTTTTTAAAGATCATTTAAAGATGAAAATAAAATGCTTCCCTCAATTAAGCAAGCCCTCCTCACACACACTTACTGACATATTATTCAAATTTAAAGACAAGTTACAGTGGAAGTGGTAGCCAATAAAAATATAAACTCATTTTGTTATTCAAAATTAGATTTAGGGCCTCCCTGGTGGTGCAGCGGTTAAGCGCTGGGTTGCGAAGCTGCCCCCAGCCTCTGCAGTGCCAGTTCGATCCCCAGGCCCCAGGTGAGGGTCCCACATGGTGCGCAGACCTCTCCTGTTGCGCCCGCTGCTCCCCTCAGCAGTGTACTTCGTCAGTCTGCCTGCTCTTCTCTGCTCTCTGCTCTGACTCTGGTGAATTCTCTCACCCTCCCGCGCTTCTGACTGTACCCACTGCTAAGATTTATATTAAATAATACTTGAGGGATAAAAAAGTGATTAGTCCAAGATTAGTCTTCACCAAGCTGGCCTCCCAGCAAAGGAGGTGACCCCTACAGATTTCCTATGAGCTGCTACTGCCCTCTCCTTAAGCCTGCAAATCTCAGTCAAATTAATCTTTGCTTTCATCACAGAAGTGGGAGTAAGCTTCCCCCAGTAGAAATGCGGATGCAGAAGCAGTAGTCCTGTCTTGTCATTCAGCTCTTTTGTACCTCTGGTTCCAGTTCCCTGTACCCCTGAGTTGGGGCTGCACAGCCCCAACTCTTTGTTTTGTCTTCTTTCCTCTGTAAAAGGGTGCACCAAGTTTCCTCCACACCACACTGCTGTTAGGTCCCTATCCCTACTCAAACCAGGCATTGATAGATAATTTTGTAATTAAGGTGTCTAAATGCTCCCAAGACTTTAGGGCCAGAGTCCCTCTTCCAAGATTGGAAATCTGATTTGATTGGACCTTCTGGGTCTTCCCAAGAATACATGAACACTAGAGTCCCACACACCTGTTGCTGTTACTGTCTCCAAATCCGCCCCCCCCCCACCCCGGCAGGTGTGGTACGTGTGCTACCTTGCTATATATTCTGTTAGCATAGCAATGACAATAAATAGCTACTATACAATAACTCTTTACTGGGCTAAAATCTATTAGCCATCCCTACAATCCAAAGACTTCATAAAATTATCTTCATTTCAAAATTGGAAATTGAGAACAAAAAAAGGAAGTTAATTAACTTGTCCTCATCTACTTAAATAATAATTGATGATGTCGGATTTTAAACCCAGACTGGACTTAAAGACTTTGCTCTCAGCTTACATATATAGTATTACATCTATTATTCTGACTGTTGAAATACAGAAAACTTAACTATGTTAACTAAGTTCTAAGAGAAAGATCATAAAATCGCTGTGGACCAAAAATAAAGCCTATTGCAGTGGTTCTAACCTTATAGACTGCTGGTAGAGATCAAGTGTTTAAATACATCTGGAATAGAAAGCAAGGTACCCATCTCTAACATTAGTGGGCATGGAACAAAAGAGCAGATGGAGGAAAATATAATTAAATGCTTAATATTTAAAAGTGACAAACCAAGCAAATAATTCATAAGTGCAACATATTCTGTCTTTCTATATTAATAAGTATACTTTAATAGCAATGAGATCATATATATGCATGACTGCAAATCCACAAAATATCAAAAAGAACTTAATTGAATAATTGTTGTGCTTGTATTACCGTACTCTCCAGGCCTATTAGACTACTAAGTATTGTCATGTTATTGATTTTTTTGACCTTAATTACATTGTCATAATCAATATTTTCATATAATTTGAATTTTATTTGCAATGACAGTCATTCTCAGGAGATTGTAGTTCTTTAACAGTTCATATTAATTAACTTCTATTTTGAGAAGCTTTATTTTTTCATTTAGAGTAACACCTGGAATTTTTTAATGACTTTTTAGAAGCATTCCTCATATTCAGAAATTAACCATGTATTTTACAAATCATTTTTAAACATTGCAGTGGGGTCATATATGATAAATTATTTTACCAGAAATTATTGAAAAGTACTTTGAATGTAGCATATAAATCACTATCACCCATGTTGCAATTTCACCTCCTCTTTAAACAATAACTAGGTCTACACAGTATTTAAATCGTACTTTATAATTTTTCAATACTGGGATATTATTAAACATTTTAAATGCAATACCTTGCTAATTTGTTTTTTCAAGATTTCTCCTCAGTCAAGATTATACTTTATCTATAATGTCTGGAAATTAAACATTAGAAATAACTGTAGAAATTGGAGATCATTGGGATGTGATTCTTTCTCCTTCATAGTTATACATATATTTTCATGTTTTTCTTACTACTATATATTTTAAAGAAATGTTACTTTTTATATGCAGTTTTTTACAACATAGGGGGAAATCTTTTCCTAACTTTTTAGTTATTTTAAGTGAGATAGCTGCTTTGTTTCGTCTCTTTAAGTAGAACACATTCAAAATTAACTTTATTATCAATAAAACTTGATTTACTCTTTTTCTGGATCTTTCATTGTTTAACTTAATTATTCTAGTGTGCATCGTATCTTTTCTAAATAAAGTCTAATTGATTTAACATATTTCTCATATCTGAGAGTTAGGAAGAAATGTAGCAGGGAGAAAGCCAAGGTAATAAACACCTGGACCTCACTCTCTTCCTTCTTATTCATTACTTGTTCTAGATCGTGATTGGCCAACCCAATGGAAGCCAGAAAGTTTGTGTAGAAGCTACTGCTTGCAACGCAGAACCCTGAAATCTCTTTCAATGGCTTAGTTGGTGTACCAGTGGCTGCAGGTGCTCATGCTAGAAGCTTACATCTACACCTCCTCAAGAGGATTACTTTGAGTGATTGAGGCCTTACCTGTTGATGCCTGGGAGCTCCATATCCACTGACTGCCACAAAAACCCTGCTCAGGTTGGAAGACGACTCCTTGTCACATTTATATTTCAAAGTTTCTCATGAGATTAACCACAGCAAGATTCCACCTGAAGTCACATTCTTCCGTGGCTTCTTTCATCTCTTATCTGCCTCTTTACTCCCCTGCTGGAGAGCAATCTCTCAGTGTATCACGTGTACTCAGATCCCCATTGTGACATCTGTTTTTAGGGAACCTGACCTAAGAAGGAGTGGGGGGAGCTGTTGAATGCAGTCATAGAGATTAGCCCCTAGAGTAGAGAGAAAAATACGAGGTGGAGAATTGATCTTCAGGGCCCAAAGGATGCCCTCTCTATGCACACCAGAATATTGTCTGGCTGTGGGACACTCTGCTAAGTGCCCACCTAAAAGACACATGCCAGTCCCACTTACTCACAGGTGCTGATTTTGGTTAACAATAAAAACAACTTTCTTAATATTGCTCCAAGTTTTTACAGTTTAGGGCAATGATATTTAGGCAGATGTCTCAGGGAGAGTGTCTCCTCCTGCTAGTTAAAAAAATCAAAGCTGCACTAGAAGAAAGATATTTTGCCCTTATCCTCTTCCCTTTCTTCATGCCTGGAACACAGGAAATGGGAGCCTGTAAAGACAATAGCCATCTGGTGACCATGATCTGTAAAGCACAAGGACAAAGACAATATGTTAAGATAACAGTGAAAAAGATTGTGAGTTTCTGTGTGCCAGTCTGAACTGATAACCCCCAGATTTCTAGTTGTGCAAAAAGAAACAAATACTTCCTTTAAAAAAAGTTTTATTTGTCTATTTTCTTAACGTCTTTGTTCATTTTTGGACAGTATTTGATTTCTCCCTTCCAGGGTAGTCCCCGTAGTTATCCTACCACCATACACCCGTGATCCAGTACCACAGTCCCTTGTGCTCTTCCCCACTGCGCCCCCATTTTGATCCCTGTCCCTCTTTCTCCCCTGCTGTATGCCTCAGACCTATGGTCAGCTTGCAAGATTTGTCTTTTTTTCCAGACACTTTGTTTGGGTTCTTTGTAGTCCATATATAAGTGAAACCATCTGATATTTATCTTTTCTCTTTTAAACCACTTAGTCAGATTTTCTGTTATTTGTGGCTGAATGCCTTCCTATGACAGCAGTCATTGACAGAATAGTACCACAATTACACTAGAAATTCAGAGCTTTGTTTCAACAGAGCAACACCCATATATGACATAATACCTTTCATCTAGAAGCATTTAGTCCAGTTTATGACTTCTGCACCAAGGGTGCTGAAAAATAAAGCCAAGCACTCTGGCAGGATATATCAATGTTTTAATCATTCATAGAGACATGATTTTGCGGTCTGAGACAAAAAATCTGGAAAGTATGGAGGCTACTCAGCATGCAGAATAATTTTAACAGGTGCAGGAAAATTAGCCAAATAGAAATGGGCTGAGGCTGAAGGTAATTCTCTGTATCTTATCCAAGTATGTGTCTGGGAGTTATTGAGCAATGTAAATGCTCACAGCTCTGGTTTCAAATCTTGCCCGAAAGGGAAAATAAGTCTTGTCAGAGCAAAATATCCAAGTGCCTTTTTGGCAGATATTACACATATTTTCCAGAAGGAATAGTTTTTTGGGTTGTCACATTTATATTGTATGGACACAGATATAAATGCCTTATATATATAGCATAGTACAATGTGATATGTGCTAATACTTCTGACAAGTGTTAAAATTGAGAATCTATTTTTTAAAGCCTTGAGGGTAACATCTCTGTCTTTGTGATCTAGACATGATTTTTATAGTCAAGTACCAGGAGCAATAGCTTAGAGTTTGAATGGAATAATTTGGGGGTGGAAGAATGTATGAGAAGTAACAAGATAACAGTAACGCAAATCACTTTATCACATCTGTATAGCAAGGCAAAAGAGATATTTTTTCACAATTTTAGGGAGAGATAATGAAATGCTGCTTAGCCCAAAAATGGATGCTGTCTATGAAGCTTTCATGAGTCCACTTAATGCAGGGCATGGACCATCACACTACATGTTGCACAGACATACACACACACATGCACACCACCCTGCTAGTCACCTCTACATTTTTTCACTTACTTTATAGTTTTAGCCCATGTTCCCTGCCAGCTTTGAATATGAGGCCCGTAGTTGGAAGCCAAGCTAAGTCAATATTTATGGAGAGAAAAATCAACTGTAAGTGAAGTAAGAAACTTTATTCCTGGAGATCATAATTTCTGGATGTAAAATATTATCCTGGGGAGAAATTTAATCTTTCTTCTTACCAATTCCAAAAACATTGAGTCTGACTACATTTGACTGGTGTGTGAATCAAAATACATTTGACTGGTATGTTTAACACAAGAATGACCACATGGAGAAGCAATTTGTAAAGAAACACTCATTTTGGACAAGAAATGTTTAAATTTGTTTTCATACATACTCTGTCAATATTGTAAAGGTTTATACATAATATAATCTGTAGTTTAGTAGATATACTAAACTACGAGAGAGGATCTGACTTCTAGTCTTCTAGGTGGATAGCTTACCTTACCCCAATTCATTCATTCATTCATTTAAAATAGATATTGGTAAATTTCTGTATGAGCAAAGTACAGGAATTCAAAGACATAAATAGCAAAATTCTTCAATGAGCTCATGGTCAATTTAGTAGTAGAGATAAAGCTGCAAGTGAACAATTATAAACATGCATACAAAAAACACTAACAATGGGACCATGGCATTGTACAAGTCTAGAGGAAAATGGGGGGAAAGTTTCAGAAATATTTGGGTAGGATCCTAGAGAACCAATGAGAATTGACCAACTTAAAATTTAGGATAAGAATGGAATACCAAATAAAATACATCACAGAGAATATAAAAATGAACATGGGGACAAATTTTAGCCCAAGTCTGTAAAGATATAATGATGTGTGGTCATTAAAGCCCTGATGCCATACATGGATTTAGATGTTAATGAGTGATAAGAGCCCACTGAAGGACTTTAAACATGTTACATGAACATACGTATTAGGAATCTGTCTTTGACAAATTGGTTTAGAATGGATGAGAGTGAGCATAGAGACAGAGAGATAGTGTGATGTAGAAAAAAATAAGGAGGAACTGAACTAAAACAGTGATTTAGGTGATTGAATAAGCAGTGCAGAGAGTTGCTTAGATGTGAAATCAGTGAAAAAGAAAAATCGATAATGTGTCTTTCATCTTGACTTTGGAGGATTAGATGGATGATAAGGCATTGATTAATATAGGAAATCTAAATAAGGGAACAGATATATATAGAGGAGTGCAGAGGACAGTTTAATGATGGTAGAATTTTCTGATGGACATTTGGAAATGCAGATGTAAACGTCAAAACACAGTTAAAACCCTGAAGTCATTAGAAGTTAAAGTAGAATTAAAATGAATAGATTAGATACAGGGCCTTCCTGGTGTGCAGGCGGTAGAGTGCAGCGCTGTGAAGCTGTCTGCAACCTCTGTGGTGCCGGTTCGTGCCAGTTTGTTTCCCACTGGCTGCGCAGCAACCCGAGGCACAGCAGACCCCTCCTGCCTTGCCCACTGCTCCCCTCAGCAGTGTCTTTCATCAGTCTGCCTGTTCTGTTCCCTGCTCTGTCTCTGGTGAATCCTCTCACCCTCCCGCGCATCTGGCCTGTACCCGGTTCTTGTATAAATAAAATAAATCTTAAAAAAAAAATAGATTAGATACAATTTCTCTTGACAAGTATTATTGAAAAGAGAAGAGAATCAAGGATAGAGTCTAAGAAAGTATTTCATTTATAGGTCAGGCAAGAAATGTGAAATGCTCGTGTTAATTCCAAACTTATACCTCACTTGTGTTTCTTTCATTGTGCATTTGTTATTTGTATTTTTTAATCTAGATGACATTCAATTAACAAATGTAATAGAAAATGCATAAATTTGAAAATAATTTCATTAAGCTGGACTGAATATTTTCAGATGAGTCTCATAAATCTATCTAAACATACATTGTTTTGCATTTGCAACGAGTTCTTAAAATTTTCAAAGAAAAGATTGAATCATATACATCATAATTTTATAAAAATGTCTCAGAAACCCTTCCCAAACTATTCGAGATTTATAATATGGTGTTAGAAAATATTTTAGAGTGACCAAAACTTAGATCACAAATTCAAGAATGAAAATTTGGCAATTTACTTAGGGTAATATAAAGAATATGTAAATCAGTTAATAAAAAGTTTGTATATCATAATTTTTACCAGTAAGTAACAGTCTTTTATATTTTAATTATCAGAGAATATATAAAAAAAGTAAATATTTAAGAACGAAGGCTTTCCAATATGGAATATAACACCAGAATACAGTATACCATAGAAAATATTTGATGGAAATAACTATTTTATAAATGTATGACATTAATAAGTTTAACTTTAGCTAAATTAACCTATTGATCTAGGACAAGGTAGCTTTACTATTGACAGTTTACAATAACTGGGTAAAAATAACTATAGCTCCAGGTTTATACTTTTAATATTATAATAGTAGATATGCAAGAATCTTAATTAACATATGTCCTGACAAGACATTTTCTAAACCTTAACATTTAACACTGCTTTCCAAGTCTTTTTCTTTGTAAGAAAATAATATATAAATTTTCTATGTATAAAGTTGGGTTTTTATACTACAACACCATACTTGATACTCAAAACACCAAATAACATAGAGAAAGTTGGCATAATTATTTCAACTTTAGAGATGAAGAAACTGAGACAAAATAATAATAGCGATAATATTAGAAATCAGTAACTTTTTAAAACTTAGTATGTTGCAAGTACTGGGTCAGGAACATTCCTTCAGTAAGTTATCTGATCTTCACCACCAACCAATGAAATTAAAACTAATTTTATTTTCAGTTTCTAGATAAAGACACTTCAGTTTTAGAGAGGTTTGGGAACTCTTCCAAGGCCACGTAATTGGGGAATGTCAGAAATGGGACTCGGCTAGATCTCTCAGATGCTAAATTCCACATTCTTAACCATAGTTCTGCTTTCTGGATGTGAAATGACTTTTGAGAGCTCTTGTAGAGGAAGAACAGTTTAGGAAAAGGCAAAGAATCTGGATTATTTAACAATTGTGACTCACTTATAGACACAAAGATACTAGTATCTTCAATTCAATCCCAAATTCATATTCCTGACTCCAAATCGTAGGATCCTAGGTAAAAATCTTTTCATGGTACCCTAAATGCTGACACAGTTGAGTTATACACATGGACAAATTCAGTCCCTCATTAACATCTTGAAACATATGCAGTAAACCAATGTTTCCTCCATTAAAAAAATCAAGCAGATAGAAGAGTAATTGTCAACTTTGGACTTCGAATCTTCATGCCATTAAATGATTATTTATGCTGACACTTAGAGTAGTTGAATATATTTAACACTGATTTGGACTTTGTAATTTAATAATACACTTGAAGAATTAAAACCTAGAAGAATTAAAACAATAATGATGATATTTATTGAGTTTTTCCTGTGTTTGCAGGCACTGAGCAATATGATTTTTATAAACTTCAACTTATTTAACTTTAGTACTCCTGGATATCATAAGTCAATTGTTTTATATATTTAAATTTCAAGAGGCATCAAAATTTTTAAGGGAACCAATCCAGAAATGTAAAATAGGACTCTAAACACCAACAAATATTTGACATTTCCCAGAAGCAATATACAGGGTTTTTAGCAGACACCAGAGAGATGAAATTGCTGCATGATAAAAATATATTCTTATTCTCCCTGGGCTGGGAAGGTGACTAGAAGTAACTTGCTCAGCCAAATGGCTCAGCCCAGACCTTTCCTGGACAGAATGCATTTTATCCCTGTACTCTAACTGTGCTCTTGAACCAGAACTACATTTTTAGGCCAGTGAACCCCTGAGACAGTGGGATATCAGGGCACTCAGCTGTAAGGTTTGCAGAATCTTGCATTTGAAAAGTATTACAAAACAACACCATTGTGAAGAACAAAGAGAAAGCACTAGAGATTAGTCCCATCACAGGACACAATATACTGGGATGGTACAGAGCAATTGTTTTCATTTAGCAGGCAACTATGTACTATGAATGAATCAGCTTGCTTGCCTAAAGGTTATAATGAAAAGGAGTAACAACATTTAAATTAAAATAATACTCTTCTAATATTCCTTTGTTGAGTGTACATGCGTATAATGTCTCATGGAAATTTCTCCCGACAGTTCATTTAACTCATTGGAAATGCACCATATGAAAAGATTTCTTGTAGGAAGTAATATGTAATCATTTCTTTTTCAGTCTGGATGAAAATCCCTCTGTACACATTTTATATCTGTGCCCAAATTATATGTATTCATTTCTGATCATTGCACAGAGCACAGAACTTGTGAGATTCATTTCCTGTAAGGCATTGCAAGCTGTGCAGAAGGTACACTAAAGTAACAACAACTTTCTTCTACTAGGTCATTGCACAGCTCTGTGGGATATCATGCATATGCCTTGCGTCTGGGCTTATGCTCTAAGGGATGCTGTAGACAGGGTTGATGTGAATGTGTCTACTCCTCAGTAACTGGTACAACAGGATGTGTTTTTACTTGGTGAAAGAACAGTCTAACAGAAGCAGGGCTTGTTATTGGAATGTAGAACCAACTTATTAAACAGAAGACTCTGCCTGGTTTCCAGTCCTGGGAGTTGGCGGGAACTTCAACAACATGGAGGACGAGAAAGATCATCACTGTGCCAACCACGAGGAATACATGGCTAAAATCTTTTAGTCTGTTGTATGTTGGGGTTGGTATTGAAATCACCAAAGAAAACAGAACACAGTCAGGCACTAGATGGGGCAGCACTTTACTCACATAGAGAGGAGACAGCACAAGCTCAGTCTCAAAATTAGATTTCAAGGTGTCTCCTCTGGCTACAGTTGACCTATTCACCCTCCTTCCATGCCAAGTAAAAAATTTTATCTCATCCTGGTAGAAGAAAGCTATAGCAGGTTGGCAACATGCCACATGGCACACATGAACAAGCAGAATAAAGGAGCATACACTGAGATGCAAGCTGTATGAGATAACCCACACAAATTACAAGCCCGGCACAGGCTGTGTGCACTCTCTCTTATGGTAAGGAAGTATTCAAAGTCCCTTCTCTGTTAAGTGTCTTCTTCCATTTCCCCAAGTCCCTGGTACAAGTCAATGGCTGAGAAGCAAGTGCAGCTTCATCACATGTCTCTCTGCCCCATGTGTCTCCTCTAGATCTTCTTGTCCTCTTCATCTCCCAGTCTTTTTTCCATGCTCAGCTCTACCCTTCCTTGGGTGAGCCAGGAAACCTAGAACCTCCCCTTTCTATGGATATCACATTGTTACAAAGATAAATCAGATTTCCTGAGTGATCTTACTTTATCATTGCTCCCACTGATAGGGGCTAAGGATGAAAGGAAAAGTCACCATACCTAGTATAGTAATCTGCACATTTACACACAGCATAGGGTGTATGCAGACATTATGTCATTAATGACCTTTCCTCTCTGGATTAAAACTCTTGTTTTGACCTGAGATTTCTGCCCTAGTGACTACTGAGGACGTGCTGGACATTGATGTGATCAGAAATTAATAAGGGCCAGCAAACCAGGATGTCCCTATGTCAAGATGACCAAGGAGGGGACTCTCCTTGTGGCACAGGTGGCTGAATTCAGCTCTGTGAAGCTGTCCGCAACCTCTGCAGCACCGGTTTGATCCCAGCCAGCAGGCAAGGGTCCCACACGGTGTGGCAGACTTCTCCTGTCGCGCTCGCTGCTCCCCTCAGTAGTCTATTTTGTCAGTCTGCCTGTTCTGTTCCCCCGCTCTCTCTCTGGTGACTCCTCTCACCCTTCCGCGCAACTGGCCTGTGCCCCAGTTCTTGTGTAAATAAATAAATAAATAAATCTTAAAAAACAAAAATGACCAAGGAGGCAACAAGCTAGGGGAGATAAACATGATGAACACCATGTCTGCTTTTTCAGAGACAACAGCCATGATAGGCTATTATGACTGGTTGCTTGCATATGATTAACTATCTTTGTTTTACTCACTAGAAAAAGGCTCGAGATGAGATATCAGTCAGATTGTTATAGAGCAACCCCGATATTAAACGGGTTCCTGGCTGTGGGTCCTCACCCGCGCGCTTTAAAGGGACTTATGAATACTCTACTACAGACACACGCAAAAGGGTTAATAAAAGGTTTATTTACAAGAGAAAAAGAAATAAGGAAAATGTACAACTCAGGGAGAAAATAGGGAAATAAAGTCTTTAATGCGTCCTACCCGATCTGACGACCTGGAAACCCAAAGTCACTCTCAGAGCTGACCGGACGCTCCGAGCTGGCTGAGAGCCCAAAAATGGAGAGCCCCCAAAGCCCACGTGTCTGCCTTTTGTATCCACCTGGCTGCTTAACCCCACCCTCAGGTCCCAGCCACCTTCCCTTTGGTGGTGATGGGATTTGGAGTTCCCAGTGTCTTTGGCTTTGACCTGGGGTGGGGGTGGAGTCCACAAAGCCTATATGGAATTTGCTTTGGGACATCCTTTTCCCTCTAACAAGATCAGTTTTTGTGGGGTAACATAACCACCATTCTTGCAGATCACTGTCTTTCTAACAATAAAGCACACCTTATAGATGCAATTCTTTGGGTAGAAACAGGCAGCCCAATCCCAGTATTTCCAACTATACCACCAGCTAGTATTCTAATCCAGGGATTGCACACTGATGAATGCACTCTATCTGGAGACTGAATGATCAGTCAGATTTGGGCTGCAGTGGGGGATTCCTGTGTGCAGTCGGAGACAGGAATAGAATCTCAAAACAGAGTTCAGTAGACAAACTAGATTGCAAGGTTGAGTTCAAGTATAGGAAATTAAACAAGATGAGGAATATTTACAGCCATTTGCTCTGTCAGCAAGGTGGAGGGGTGCTTAAGTTACTACCTCAGGCACAGTGGCCTCTGTTGCTGCAGTCCCGCTGTTATAGGGCAGCCCCGATTCTCAACGGGTTGCCTAGCTGTGGGTCCTCACCCGTGCTTACAAGGGACTTATTAATACTCCACTACAGGCACACACAAAAGGTTAATAAAAGATTTATTTACAAGGGAAAAGGAAATAAGGAAAATGTACAACTCAGGGAGAAAATAGGGAAATAAAGTCTTTAATGTGTCCTACACCGATCCACCGACCTGGAAACCCAAAAAGCATTCTCTGAGCTGGCCGGACGCTGCAAGCTGGCAGAGAGTCAAAATGGGAGACCCCTCCAAAGCCCACGTGTCTGGTGTCTGGCTTTATACCAACCTGGCTGCTTAACCCCACCCTCAGGTCCCAGCCACCTTCCCTTTGGTGGGGATGGGATTTGGAGTTCCCAGTGTCTTTGGCTTTGGCCTGGGGTGGGGGTGGAGTCCACAAAGCCTGTATGGAAATAGCTTTAGGACATCCTTTTCCCCCTAACACCACTACTTCCCACTAATTCTCTAGCCATGCATGAGCTAGCTTCTTTGGTCACCTGAAGAAGGGCTAGAGGAGTGAGGAATCATTGTTGAGGAATCAGGTGACAGAAAGAAAAACCAAATGTGAAACTCTGTAGCACTTTCTAGAGTTGATTACTGTGCACTCTTTTAGTTAGTAAGCTATGGAGTGAACTTATGAAAAGTGTTAAGCTAGTTTACAAATTGATTTGACATTTATTTGTGAAAAATATTAGGAAAAAATCAACATAAAAAAGATTTTCTGTATTAAAGAAAATCAAAATCAGAGTTAGAAGTTAACAGTATACAAGCTCACTGCGATATAATACCCAGAAGTAAAGATTGTGGTTTACCAGTATTAACATACAATGGATCGATGAAAATAACACTACCTGATCTTTGGATTCTGTGAGTCACTCTGCCTTTGTAATGAAGTTCCCCATTTGCTTAGCTTTGTTTGAATAGGACTTGTCATTTGCAAACAAAAGAATACAGATTAACAAACTTAGATAATGATAAACCTGCCCTGCAGGTTTCTAAAAGGTTTGGGTTATTTTTTGAAAAAGGATTGGCACTTAGTAAACGGTCCATAAATGGTCACAGCTATTAGCAGGGTAAATTGAAGGTCTGAGATTTCTTGGCATCACATTTGATACTCAGTGGAAAAAAAAAAAAATGCAAACACTGGTCTTTAATGTAGGCCCCACAGAGGAATGGCAGATCAGTGAGAGAGGAAGGAGCATCTCTGTAAATCTGAGGGCAAGTTAGGGATAATTAGGCAGCCTCAAGGACAGTGCAGGGACTTCAGGAGAGTTAAGGGAGGCTCCAGAAATAAGGACAGCAAATTCCAAAGGGGACTAATCAAACACCCCAGGACTTATGATATTTGGTACTTACTTTATGACCTTAGGGTCAACAAGACATTCCAAAGAAGAAAGAAAGATAAGGACTGGGACACAGAGACTTAGTTCTGGGCACAGAGACTTTTAGGCAGTGAGTGAGACCATCGAGAACTAACCAATCACAAAGAGACTGGGGAGGGGGTGCTTTAGAATAATTAGGGAAAGAAGGTGTGTAGTCCCTGAGACACGACTCCACTTGGGCTTCCTTGCCCCTCCCTGGCCTGGGAATCCCACTTTATTTCTGTTCCTTTTCTCCTCAGTAAACTTTTTCTTTCTCTAAACAAACCTGCCTCTTCTCGCTTGCTTGCCTGAGCGTCTGCAAAGTTCCTGCTGCGGCTTCATGAGACACCAACCCATGGTGGTCTAGTGGCTGGGACTCACCGCTACCCCTGCAGCCTGGGATCATTCCTAGCTGGGATACTAGGCCTGAAAACCTACAATTCCGGTATCATCTGTAGAAGCAGAATCAGTGCTGGTGGTCAAAGGCGATGTTGTTTAAGCTGCCCACTCTCACATCTTAGTGATCTTACCATGTTAACACCAGATGTAGCTCTCTAGCAACACACTATACCTAACTGAGAGTCCACTTCTAAAAAAAATATGGATTTTATAAGGCTCCTTTTTTAATTTGTAAAAAATGAATGAAGTTTTAAGTCAGTACCCAAGAAAGATGATATTTTTTAATTAACCAAAGTGATTAGCATTCTAATAATTAGTAATCTATTAATCAGCAATTTGGCGGTAAGATTGACTATCTGCTAATATTGTTAGGTCAGCCATGTTGAAAATAATGGAACAGGGCCTCCCGGGTGGTGCAGCGGTTGAGCGCTGGGTTGCCAAGATGCCCACAGCTCTGCAGCGCTGGTTCAATACCCAACCACGGGGCGAGGGTTCCACATGGCGCGCAGACCTCTCCTGCCACCCGCTGCTCCCCTCAGAGTGTACTTCGGTCCTTCTGCCTGTTCTGCTCCCTGCTCTGGCTCTGGTGAATTTTCTCAACCTCCCACGCTTCTGACTGTACCCAGTGCTTGTATAAATAAATAATAAATCTTTAAAAAAAAATAATGGAACATTATTGCTGATTACATTTTATTTTTTTCCATTGATTTAAGTAATTGAAGTGTCATGGTTTCTGGAGTCTGGGGTTTGAGTGCAGGGTCCTTGGGTTCACTCTGGGAAAGTTTTCACCAGAGCTCCCTATTCAGCGACACATGGCGAGTTTCCCAGGTAAATTTCTCCACAAGACGTTAGTTATATTTAAAGAACAGGTTTGTTGAAGAAAGGGACAGAAAAATGATGGACACATGCATAGACACAAGCGGCTGGAAGAGCTGCCCCAGAAGGGACAGGTTTGCTGAGAGAGGCCTGCATGGTTGCAGGTGGGCAGCCTTGAGGAGAGCTGCCTCCGCTGAGGAAGCTCGGTGAAGAGAAGTCCTGGCATGGTCCATGGGCAGGCAGGAAGCTGCTGCCCTACAGAGGGAGAGAGTTGGTGAAAAAAGCACCTGCATAGTCACAGGTGGGCAGAGGGAGTGCTGCTCTGAGCCTGTGAAGACACTGCACTGAGATAGTCTTCCTCTGTTTGGGAGGGGTCATTCCTTGTGAGCTGTCAGTTGGTTGCTAATTTTGGATAACTATGCAGAATCTGAAAGGGACTGGAGATTCTACAATGGGCTCAATCTCCATATCTTTACCCTTGTGCCTGTGCTCTAGCCAGCAGTCAGATACCTGCTTGGATGTTATGCTTTGTATTCTAGGTCAGTGACTTGGAATACTAGTGTCCACAGCAACTGTGTGCATGGTTATGCTAATCTCTTCTAGCCCCATCTCCTTGTGTGAGCCAGCTTTCTGGTCTTGTGGTGCACCGCCTTTTCAATTTTTTTTTCTATTCTTGTTCTCCATCAGAAGTATTGAAATATAATTATTTATAAAACACAAAGATGAAAGTCAGATATCTAAACCCAAAAGTACTACATATCATACTTGCCTATAGATCTTAGTGTATATTAGCCTGAAGAAAGAATATGGTTTGAATGTGCAGATGAAAATGTAGTCCATTTATATAGTCTCACTGAATTAGTTCAAGCTGTCATCCTTAAAAAATGTTTTCTTTGATTGGGAAAAATGTATGAAATGTTTTCTTTGATTGGGAAAAATGTATGAAATATACATACACCAGGAGAAAACATTGTGTGGTAAACCAAAATAATGAAAAGAAATGCTTTTGTGAACTCTGTTATGCATCTTCATTATAGTCACGAAGATAGACATTTGTGGGTTAACTGATTTTTAGCAAAAGGAATTGTACATATAAGACTAAAGAATTGGTAGAGATATGATTTTAAATGTATTTGAAGGCTAGTACCTTAAGTAAAAATAATTATATATATTTACATGCATATGATGAAGGACATTAACAGTTGCTTAAAAATATATTCTCTCATGATTTGAAAAAGAGATAAGCAAAGAGTCTGGGTTTTTTTTAGATGATACACAAACAATGCACTAAATGCAACTCTCTACAGTTTATACCTAAGTACAGTTTCTAATCAGTAGAGGGCTCCCTCGTCTGTACAAGACCCACATTACAAATGCAAGGTTCATACATACAGTCAGTCACACATTGTGCAGGCACACACACAC
This sequence comes from Talpa europaea, assembly GCF_964194135.1. Taxonomy (NCBI): domain Eukaryota; kingdom Metazoa; phylum Chordata; class Mammalia; order Eulipotyphla; family Talpidae; genus Talpa; species Talpa europaea. The sequence goes on from NC_140071.1 coordinate 96,985,871, forward strand.
ACACACACAGTTACCACACCAACTAGATTAATAAAGCTGTCATTTTTCATTGTTTTCAAACCACCTTTAATATCAGTTGATTTTAAAGCTTAGGGAAATGAACGCACAGGCAGCACCCACTAGCAATATGTTAGAACATTCTCTACCTAAAAATACTGATAGGTGTTTACAAGTTTCTTTCATTTTACTGTGACATTCCTCATCTCTGATGTGCATTTGGCTGCTTTCCTGAATTCACACATCTCCGTGTTTGCTCATGTGCTTGTGCATTTTGCAGAAGTGTCACTACCCAAGTTTTGCAAAATAACTGAATCTTCTAAGTGATGCTGCAAGGCTGTCTTTATTATGCCCTCAAAAACTCAACCCATGATGATTGCTTTTGATCAAAGTCACTGAACCCAGCTGTATTTTTCTCCCACTGAAAAAATAGATGAAGACATCCTAATCGGATTAACTTTTATTTGGAAGGTTTTATTTTTTTTCCCTTTTTGGCCAATAGTTTACCTGATTCACTGATCCAAAAAGAAAATGCCAAAAATCTGGGGCAGAAATTTGTAACAGAAAGGGAATTTCTGGTTGTGCAAAAGTTAGGCTAGAATAGTGTTAGGCTGGTCCCCAGCCCTGTTTTTATGATATAGTGAAAAGATGAACGTGCTGTCAACAGAATCAACTGTTTGAACATCTTGCTGATTGTTGTAGTGACCTAATAGATGCTTAAAAAAAACTGGTTTTCATGGATCACTAGTGAAATCCTCTTATAGCCAGCTGATCCTAAGTTATTACACATATATTTGCTTGGGAACTAGATCCAAGAATTCATTGTATGCTCTGCAAAAAGATAGAAGGAAAGACCTTAGATCTCCAGGCCTATGAAATCTCTCCTACTCATTCTTCATTCCAGGTAGAGCCGATTGCACCTCCCTCCTTTCTGTTCCCACTAGGCCTTTTATTTGCTTGCATGATCATTTCACTTGCTTCTTTGGGCATCATATATTTCCATTGGCCACTATATTGTGGAGTTTAAAATGGGGTCTTCTTGATAGTCATATACTACCTCTTGCCCTCTACTTTATTTGTTCTTTTCAAAGTCAAACCCCTGAAATGCTTCATTCCATCTCCTACGTATTTCTGATCATTTCCAGGAGATGTCTTCCCCACACATGCATGAGATAAGTGTCAGCTCTAAGATGAAAACTGCTGGATACATCACACTTTGGTTCAGAGCGAGGAAGCTGTCTTGTTCCACAGATCTGAACCTTGCTGGGAATCCAAAGCTACTGTCAGTGACTCAAATCCTGTGTTATTCTCTCAATTGATTACAAAACTGGAATACATAGCAAGAAACATGATAAACTATAACTCTCTCTCCTCCTCAGCTTCAGCAGCTGTGTATTATTATCCTTATGGAGAAACTAAGATACAGAGATTAAGCAACATACAAAATCATTAGTAATTAACTGACTACCCCAGAATTCAAATCCATGTCTTCCTAATTATAAACTTTGTGCCTCATTCACAACTCCTATAATGTTAGATAAGAGCTTACCCTTGAATAGCAAAGGTTTATATATAGGCTACCACACTTCTGCCTGATGAGGCAAAATGCAATGGCTTCACGGACTGAAAAGAGGCCAACCTCAACACACAATTCTAGACAAAGCCCAAGTCCTTTTGTTGGCATTTAAAGCCGCCTGTTTTTATGACCACGATCCCCCAGTGCAGACGCTTATATTCTGATGTGTTACTCCACTGAGTAAGGCAGGCCAGCCTTTTCTATGAGCATTTGCTCATGTTTGCCCTCTGACATTCCCTGGTACTCACTTCTCACTCATCTGATTTTTACTCATACTCAGGAGGTTGCTCTTAGTGACTTCTCTATTTAAATCAGCTTTTCTCTGTTTTCCTCCAACAGGTTTTATAATTTTTTCATTTTGCTTTTATAGGTACACTGATATTATTTAGGAGTTTTGCAAATACATATGCTGCTTTGTATGACTTAATAAAATAGCGTTAAACTATCCTGAAAGGAAATATCATAGGGAGGAATGAAAATTTTTGATTCTAAGAGGGATGACTAATAATTTCATCTCATACACCAAATCTGAGTGGTTTTTGACTAGACTCACAGCACTACGCTGAGAAGGTTTCTGGGGTGGGCCTGACTCTGTCATACCATGATTGGTTAATAATTGCTAATTTTTGTGAGGTTAGCCATGTAGTGCTCTCCCTGTGTAATAAACCTCATTTGTAATAAATTCCATTACTGAGAATTTGCCATTTTGGGGTTCTCTTTGGGGTATAGGATGAGTTAAGGTTCATGAATGTTGACCTCATAATGCCACATGAGAACAGCAAGTAAAGATGCAGAAACCACAACATTTTGGACTATGTTCCCACTGTTATGTACTTGTAATAGATTATTGGCAATATGGTGAAAGAAAACCAGATCTCCAAAGAGTTGTCAAAAGGGAGAGGGAGAAGGCCCTGCTGGTTTCCATGGTGTAAAACTTCCACCACGGCTATTTTCAAGCTATCAAAATGAGGCTATTAAACTCAGAATTGGGAAAAGATATGTACAGTTCGAGCTACTATGAAGGGATACTAGCATCCCACAATCTGTAGGTGAACTTCTAGGATTAAGGGTGCTGAGTGAATGCTGGGTCTTACAATGAAGATAGGCACAATGATTTAAAAAAAAAAAAAAAAAAGGCTAGGAATCCATTTGTAGTTCAGGTTGCCTACAGTTGAGAAATAGTATTAATCACTAATAAGAGCTCTGGCCAGCATTTTGAAGCTGCAATAATGTAAGAATCAGTTTCCATGCCATTGTTCACAAAATATATTTTACCTCATCAACTAACATGATGTTTGGATGTTCCAGGGTCCTATGCTAAGGCAGCATCATCGTGTATCAATACAGAGCATAGCTTGTGGGAGGGGGAGGAAGAGAGGTCAAATAAGGGGAGAGAAGGGCACAAGAGACTTGGGTGATGGGTCACAGGTAATTGGGGATGAGGGAATTTTATGGGGATTACACCTGAGGGGAGAAATTAAACATCATACAGAAATGAACAACAGTGTAAAAAATAAAATAAAAATAAAGAGCATAGCTTTCGGAGCCAGTTTCTATGCACTTAAACCCTACTTCTGCTGTATATGGAGACTCTAATCTTGAGAAAGCTTCTTAACTTTCTCATCTATTAAAATGGGGATATTAAGAGTACCAATTCCATTAGGTCCTATGTAAGATTAAATTAGTAGCTATAAAGTACACAGAACAATACCTGAGAATGCAGTTTAAGAATTTATTAAATAAAGGTGCATAAAATGTGGATTTTAGGGCCTCCCCGGTGGCGCAGTGGTTAAGTGCTGGGCTGCGAAGCTCCCTGCAGCCTCTGCAGCGCCGGTTCGATCCCAGCTGCCTGCGGGGCCCTACATGGGGCGCAGACCTCTCCTGCCTCACCCACTGCTCCCCTCAGCAGTGTATTTCGTCGGTCTGCCTGTTCTGCTCCCCGCTCTGGCTCTGGTGAATTCTCTCACCCTCCCACGCTTCTGGCTGTACCCAGTGCTTATATAAATAAATAAATAAATCTTTAAAAAAAATTGAAAAAAATAAATAAAATGTGGATTTTATCAAAACATCATTGTCAATATATAAATTGCCTTTGAATTTAGGATAGAGCAACAGGATCACCATAATAAAAATGCTCATTAGCTGACTTCACATTTACCAGCCTTACTTAATTTGCCCTTTTATTTCATTCCAATAACTTAGGAAAATAGCTAGGAATAATAATTATAATAACAGGGTCCTCCCTGGTGGCACAAGGGGCTAAGCACAGCACTGTGAAGCTGTTGGCAGCCCCTGCAGAAGGAGTTCGATTCCCACGTGGTGCAGCAGACCTCTCCTGTCTCATCTGCTGCTCCCCTCAGCAGTGTATTTCAGTCAGTCTGCCTGTTCTATTCCTCACTCTGTCTCTGGTGAATCCTCTCATCCCCAGCGCCTCTGGCCTGTACCCCAGTTCTTGTATGCATAAATAAAAAATTTTTTAAAATAATTATAATAACAAATACCCAGCATTTTTTTAAATTTTATACTTTTATATACACATATGACTCAGGCTACTGAATAACAAAGCCAAAATTTATTTATTTTTTAATTTATAAACAAATTTAATTTTAAATTTAGCTGACACTGCTTTCTTCTTTTGTTATATCAATTATTAAACTTCATGATGTCAGAAATGTATGGCTTTTAAACCTAGAATATATTATTAATATAAGCAGGTATTTTTTCCGCACTTAAATCTAAAAAGTTTCCAATTTTCTAAATATAGATTCATGAAAGTAAAAAACGGTGGTGGTAGTCAAACACATTATACCACAGCGGCCTTGTTTCCCTCAGAAATAGATTTCTAAATATCTAAGTCAATGAAAATTTCATATTTAGTTAAGTTTTTAAGTAAACCAAGTTAAAATACAGGAGAAAGAACCTTTCCTGCCAGTTCAATTCAGTAGCATGTTAATCAGATTGCAGTAATAAGTATGAAACAATGCATGCAATTAGCAGTGGTTAATTTGAAACTACTTCATGTCAGTTTCTTTCAGAGCAATACGTTAGTAGAGTAATTATTTATTACCCTGAGGACATGATCAATGATATCTCTCCATAATAATGTCTGCAAAAAGAGTAGCATCCTCATCTGCATAAGATGGAAGCTACAGAAACTAATTTTTTTCTGCTAAATAAAAGCAGAAAACTATTTCTAAGCTGTTTCCAACTATTTCATTAGTTATCATAGATAAGCAAACCATTTATTACACTTAAATGGTTTTATAGTAACATAATGCTGAGGGGGAAAAAACACCAGGCATTAGTGATTTAAATCCACCAAGCCTATCTTTATTGAGAAAGGAAAAAATGACATATTTCTCAATGTCATTATAGTCATTAACGTGTAAGTTTTAGTTTCTTCCATACACACAATAATTCACTAGTCTCTTAGCTGAAGTGTGGGGATAAATTTACAGGAAGCCTTGAGTGATAACACATGGTCTACACAGCTGAGGCATGGCTCTCCAAAGGCAAGGAAGAGATGCCAGGTTAACCAGGTGGCCGCAATTAGATGATGCATTTGAATAATTGGGAAGGTTGTATTAGAGGCTACCATCTTGGCTTTCTGAGTTCACTGTCTATTGGACAAGAAATACTTTATGCCTTCATATCTAATTAATTTGCCTCATTTTATATAATATTCATAATTTTGAGGACCGAAAAAAATCTCACCTTTGGAAACAGTCTACACAAGGGAGGGAAGGGAACTACAGAATGGAGTAGGTTAGAAAGGACAATTCCCAAGGTTGATACAAGAAGAAATGGTTAGAATACTGCACAGAACTGAGATGGGGTCTTTCCAGTACACAACTCTAGAAGGCTTCATTCATTTAAGGATAGCATTCCCTGGTGCTGGTTAATTATAGTCTGCATAGCTATACATAGAGACCCAGTCTGAGATGATGATTTGGGAGAGAGTGACATTTTAGATAGAACAAGTACATAAATTTACCCTGACATCCAAGGGAAAGAGCAAAGTGAAAATCCAGACAAGGAAGACATGGACAGGTTTTAGAATTTAGCTGAGAAAAATGTTTGCAAATGCTGTTCAATTAACCTCAGGAGTTGGTCACCTAAAGAGACTTCATAGCCTATAGGATCAAAGATAAAGCTAATAAAAGTTCCAATCATATACTCTATATCCAGAAAGTTATATTAATATACTGTGTAGAAGAAAGAGCACAACCACTTTTCAAATACATAAAATGAAAATAATGATATTTAATGATATAAAAATAGATATTTACTTCCAAGGCTATGAAGTTTTAGATAAGAATTGTGTAGATGTTCCATGTTGAAACTGCCAAGCACTTTTCTTTCTTTGGAAACTGTGTTCTGTTCTTATGAGAATGGTTCTCCTTCCATTTCCAATGGGAATCTTCCATTTCAAGATTTTAATTCTTTTGGGTATAGCCATATTCACATATGATTCAGGTTACTTAGCCATATTTTATCAACCTGAGTGTCGGCATACCTGCCTTGTTAGGCCAGTTCAGGTTGTAAAGAGTGATATTTTGTATTCAAACCAGAAAAGACATGTGCCCATGAAAAATGAAGCTAAGGGCTGTTAGCAGTCCTGTTTCCCACACATGGAGGAAGTTGGTCAGTAGTAAGACAGCTAGAGTTGGCACACAGAGTGGGGAGAATGGGTCTGATGGCATTCATGTCCTTGATTTTATTGTTCCTGTGACCCAGCTGAACCCTCGCCATTCATGAAGTTTGTTTAGTCGACTGTTTCTCAATGTCATCATACTCTCCAGTTTTCTTTCAGTGAATTTCATTGTTGCCTTAAGCAAATTTGAACTAGGTCTCTGAAGCAGAATGTGTTGTGCTCCACTTAGGTCAGTGGAAAAGGAAGAGATGTTGGTGGAAAAGTTTGTGGAGGAGCAGGAAGGTAACACATTGAAAACAAAATCCTACTGAGCTTATAGTTCTTGGTAGGTGCATACTTAATTGCCTTTTAATTATTTCAGGTATTTTACTTTTACTTTACTAAACAGTTTTGGACACTGTGGTAAGGTAGATGTATTGTGCTTGCCAGCATCTCCAATACCATCTACTATTATTCAAGGTTAAAATAGGTATTTACTTGGGGCTACATAAATCATTTGCTTTTAGATCATTTGTTTATTTTTCAGGATTTCTGGTTTCAACTTAGTACACTAAAAACAAATTTCTAGAGGCCTCCCTGGTGGCGCAAGGCATTAAGCACCGCACTGTGAAGCAATCCTCAGACTCTGTAGCACGAGTTCATTCCCAGGCCAGCCAGAGAGCAACCCACATGGCACAGCAGACCTATCGTGTCTCTCCCACTGCTCCCCTCAGCAGTGTATTTCAGTCAGTCTGCCTGTTCTGTTCCCCACTCTGTCTCTGGTGAATCCTCTCACCTCCCGTATCTCTGGCCTGTACTCAGCTCTTGTATGCATAAATAAATAAATCTTAAAAAAAATTTCTAATGATAATTGTAATTTAGGAAAGCTCTGAGGAGCCATTACCACTTTCTCTATCAGATTGGGCACAATATTGGTTTCATTTTTTTGCGTTACTAATTTGGTAAGAAATGTTTCACTTCAAGAACACCTGAAGAATAAAGTGGAATTTCTTATTTTATCCATCAACCAATTTAGTAAAACCTAGAGTAATAGTCAAATTCCAGACATCCAAGAACAGAAGTCCTCAGGGTCAAGTTGCTGATATCTTTTAGACTTCTCATCTAGTAATGGGATTAGTACCGTTAGCGGCAATAGAGAAATGTTTCCTATTTGATTTTATTAACTGATTGATATGAATTAATGCATTAGGATATTTGATTGTGCCATAAAAAGTGTATATGAGCATCATGATTCAATTTAATGTACCTATTACTGGTTGATGTGCCATTATATTAGGCTAAATTAAAAGAATTTTATGGAAAAAAAATTACAATTAAAGACTCAAAATTGATTGCATTCATAACTTAAAGGAAGATATTCTGTTCCATTAATATTTTAAATAATTATAATAATATATCAGAAAACAATGTGGAAACCCAAGAAGCAGACAAAGTAAAGCAAAGATAAATAGTCAAAAACAAGTCCACTTTCTTGTTAAATTCAGTATTTTCTCTTTAAACCAAGTTTTTAAGAATAGAAACAAGAAAAGTCCTATAGTTAAAAGCTTATCTCAGCAAGTAAGTTCTAGTTCACCTCATAAAAAGATGAATTATCCTACTTTTATCTTGATTTTTTAAAAAAATAATGTTTCCATAGATGATTAAGGGTCTGCTTTGAGTAGATCATGTCATTTCTCAGAATGCAATATGTGCTTTCTGAATGGCAACTGACCATCCCTATTAGGCCAGGAATGGTAGGTTTCTGGGAAATGAGACACTTAATGGTTAAAACTGGTCAGTATTCCCAGTAGAATCAGTTGGCTTGTCATTCTATACATGTAAATTATTTGAAAATTTGGTTCTAAACTTCACTATCCACAAACTGATTTGGAAAAAGTGATTTACCCTTGAAGGTTTGCATAGTCTCCTTTCTCATTTTTAGTAGATAAAGGATAATAATAAATACAGCAATTCCTTGAAGTTCATTTCAATGTCAGTTCTTTCCAATGTTGATGCGAAAAAAAAAAGGTTTCCTAGTCAGGACCACTGTCTGTGTGGAGTTTGTATGTTCTTCCCATGTCTGTGTGGAGTTTATATGTTCTTCCCATGTCTGTGTGGGTTTTCTCTGGGTAGTTCAGTTTCCTCTCACCTCCCACAGAGTGTGTGTTAAGTTCACTGATGTGTCTCAGTTGTCCCAGTCTGAGTGAGTGTAGGTGTGGGAGTGAGTGTGCCCTGCAATGGACGAATGTCTTGTCCAGAATTGGTGTCCACTTGATTTGCCAGGAAATCAGCCAAGACTCTAAACTACACTAAGCAGGTTGTTAAGGGAATGAATGAATCAATGAACACAAATTATTGTTTAATATTAGAAGTGTTTTGGGTCTTTATTTCAAAACATGGTGATGTTTGTATTCTTGACCAGAAATATTCCATAGGAACTTAATGCTAATTCCTTAAACCTACGGTAACTGGTTTTATTATACATCATTTAGGTAAGTCACAATTTTCAAGAACCTATTGGCAATGTTAAGTGAGGATTTACTGTTGAAAAATTTTGACTTCCTTAGAGGTAAGGTGCTAATATATTGTTTTCTGGGGTTTCTTATTTATCTTACTTTTAAGAAATAGAGAAAGATTTCTGATCAGAAAATGTTCCTTTTTTATAATTTTTTTTAAGATTGATTTATTTATGCATACAAGAACTGGGGTGTAGATCAGAGGTGAAGAGGGTGAAATGATTCACTAGAGAGAGTGGGGAGCAGAATAGGCAGATCTACTGAAATACACTGCTGAGGGGAGTAGCATACAAGGCAGGAGAAGTCTGCTGCACCATGTGGGTAGCTCCCTGGCAGGCTGGGGATCGAACTCATGCTGCAGTGGCTGGTGATAGCTTGATAGTGCTGTGTGTCTTTAACCCCTGTATCACCAGGGAGGCCCTCTGATCAGAAAATGTTCTACCCTCTAACTGGGAGTGTAGGCCATGGACCAACAACGTTAGTGTCACCTGAAAACTTGTTAGTTCATAATCTCAAACCCAAACACAGACCTTCTGAGTCACAATCTGCATTATTAATAAATTCCAAGCTGTTTCATAAGCACACTCAAATTTGAAAATCATAGCTTTTAATTCTTTTGCAAGAATTCTAAATGGAATACAACTTTTGTCTATTGTCAGTTTTCTCCTGAATTCCTGTCTGATTCATTACAAAACTGAAGAGCCCCTATTAGCTCAGATGCCATTAATTTGGGATTTGTAATCATTTGACCAGGGTTGAACTGACACTTTAGCCCCTCAACCTTTATCCTATATTTGAAGAAGAGTTCTCTAAGCAAGAGAGCTTAGTTAGCTAATTTAGGAAAACTAACACTTTTCAAAATGTAACAAGTTAATTTTTCATTAAGTAATGGATGCAAATCTATAAATTAAAGCAGTCCATGAGGAAACTTTTTGTTCTCAGGAAATTCAAATTAGTTAAAGAAAGCTGCATGGCATTAAACAATGTTTATTTACACAAACTTCCCCCAGTAAGACTGATTTTGTTAAGTTTTATTAAACACTTTAGCAAAGACTTGTCAAATTCGTTAACCTCATTTTCCATACTTTCCTTGCACATTAAAGTGCAAATTGTTTTTATAACATAACATTGGTTTTCAGCATGGTATATGTTTTAGAGGTATGGGTCCAGACACCTCTTCAAATGTCACATCACCCCTACAAACAAATATCAGTGACCCTCAGCTACAATCCACTGGCCACCTTCTACCCATTGTTCCCACCACTAGGTTTTACCTGTTCTTTACTTTGTATTCTAATATGAGTGAAATTATCTGGTATTTATTTGTCTTGACTTACTTTGTTTAACACAATCCCCTCCAGTTCCATCCATATTGTTGCAAATGACAAGAGTTCATTTTTTTAATAGCTGAGTAGTATTCCATTGTGTTTGTTTGCAACAGCTTCTTTAAGGATGTAGTTACAGGAAGGCACAGTGCAGGATCTCTATGACCCTATGCAGGCCCGTGAAGGAGGAGTCCTGGAGCCCTCAGTGGCTTTTCAGGTTTTTGTTGCCATTTTACCAGGTTCAACAGCAGGCAAGAGCTCCAGGGGGAACCAGCCTCCTGGCCCCGGGAGAATCTTCACTCTCTGGGCTCTCCAGCATTCTCTCTGCTGCTGGTTCCATTCGGCTCCCTCCCTTGTTCTCCTTCACCACCCTTATAAGCCCCATCTCAGCCCAGGTGTACCCACCTACGTATACCCACACCCCACTCCAGGTGCCCACTACCAGGCATGCATTCAGGCCCGCAGGGTTCCGTCATCAACACTAATGGTGGGAGGACAGAAAAGCCTGAATCACTTACCCTACACATGACTTATCTGTTGTGGGGCATTTGGGTTGTTGCTATATGAGTGACAATATGGCTATTGTAAATAGAGCCTCAATGGATATAGGATGCAAATGTATTTTTGAACTAGAGGTTTAATTCTTTGGATGGATACATAGCAGGGAATTGTTGGGTCTTATGGTAGATTTACTTCTAAGAGTAATCCTCAGAACAAGCAATGTTCTTTTAGGTCTCCCTGCTTTACTATTTTTTTCTTCTGCTTGGATTCCTCTCACCACCACTCCCAATCCCCAAACCTGTTGTCTGACTGGAAGCTCATACCCATCCTGCAAATATTATTTTAAATACTATCTCATGTGACCAGCCTTGCAGGCTTAGGTTCTCTTCCAGTGTATGCTGTCTTTTTCTGCTGTCCTTTTTAGAGTTCCCTTCTCCACTAGTTTTAAATCATTATAACATTGATCTTTATGGTTTGTGTTGAGAGATTCTCCAAATGGACAATTGGGTCCCGGAGGAAGGTTTACCTTCACAAGCATAATAACTAGCTCAGTCTAGAATTAAATAACTATTTTGGAGAATGCATGAATGAACAAGAAACTGCATCAATGGATGAAAGAGTTTTAAATGATGAAACCTCACTGAGGATGGACATTTTGAATGTTATTTTTATTAATGAATTCTGCCAATGTCAAAAGAACCAGGAAAAGAGAGGCCTATAGATACTTACGTCCACAACTTGATGCAGATCTATCATTTCAGTACACACGGTACAATTTATTTTTAAGGCTGAACTTAAAAAAAGCATACATCCATTCTCTTTCTTCAAACTTTCCTTTGTTTAAACAGTCAGCCCTTTTCTATACTACAATACAGATTGTTCTACAGTTTCCTCCAATTTCCATTAGTCCTGATCGTGACAATATAGCAACACTGTCCTGTTTTTCCCATTGTATTATAAACTGTATTTGTTTTTAATCTTCGAATTTATGCACTTTTATCTGACTGAAGAGTGGAGCTGGAGATTTATAGACACTGGCAAACATACTATTTAAAATTTAGAAATAGTTATGAACACCAAGGACAAAGAATGAAATTTAACATTGGAGCAAATGACACATACAGTATATAATTTAATGAGAACTGTTAAATATGAACTATGTTCATCTATTTTGAAGAAGACCTATAATTAGTTATTCTGAAGTATTGAAGTGCTCTATTCCAGATCAAAAACCAGTATTAGCATTATTCTGTAGTATTCTGTAATTCACCTATAGTTATATAGGCAAATTTTTAGGTTTTAGGGTAGGATTGAATCTCAAATGCTCTCAGGAGAGTAGGCTGATAATGTAGATGAATGAGTAACATGAGCTAGGTGGTGTCTGGTATAACCCAAGTTCATACTCATGTTGAAAATGAGTAAATTTTACTCTACCTCAAAATATCACCATGCAGCAGTGTGACTTGATGCATATTCAGTTTTCCAAAAAAATTAACATTGTAGGGTCTCCCCGGTGGCGCAGTGGTTGAGCGCTGGGTTGCGAAGCTGTCTGCAGCCTCTGCATTACCGGTTCGATCCCCGGCTGCTCCCGGGCCACTGGAGGAGGGTCCCACATGGCGCACAGACCTCTCCTGCCGCCCGCTGCTCCCCTCAGCAGTGTGCTTCGGTCCTTCTGCCTGCTCTGCTCCCCGCTCTGGCTCTGGTGAATTCTCTCACCCTCCCGCGCTTCTGACTGTACCCAGTGGTATAAATAAATAAACAAACAAATCTTTAAAAAAAAAAAAAACATTGTAGATATATATGTGAAATCTCAATTTGTTTTGTCAATAGATGATTTTTTTATAAAATACTACATAATTGCAGTAGAATATGGCTATAAACTTTTGTAGTTTCTGTTTTAATGAAACCTTTCTCTTTTTTTTTTTAAAGATTTATTTATTTTATTTATACGAGCACTGGGTACAGTCAGAAACACGGGAAGGTGAGAGAATTCACCAGAGCCAGAGCGGGGAACAGAACAGGCAGACCAATGAAATGCACTGCTGAGGGGAGCTGCGAGGGGCAGGAGAGGTCTGTGCGCCATGTGGGACCCTCGCTGGCGGCCGAGGATCGATCGAACCAGCGCTGCAGAGGCTGCGGGCAGTTTCGCAGCCCGGTGCTTAACCGCTGCACCACCAGCGGCGGCCCAACCTTTCTCTTTAAAACCTGAATTTCATAAGTGATTGAGTGTTTTTGCAATATGAAATGTGTTCTGTGAGATCTTTCCAAGGTGCAATGCTTCGATTGAAAAACGAAAAAAAAAGACTGTGGAGGCTCATACATACACTCTGAAAGGATCTAGACAAGCTCCACACACTGTGACCTGAGTGGATTGTTGATTCTCATACCTGGTATTGAGTATGTTACTTTATTTGTGATAGTTAGTTAAAAATAAGTAATTCAAAATTCAGAAAGTATATTGTGGAGTTCCAGTGATTTCTTTCCTGACAAGACCAACATTTACATGGCTATTTCTCCGATAGAAAAGTGTTGCTTAAATGCTAAATTGGTGATATAATTTTTTAGTGTTACATTGACATCTGTCATCCCTGATGACAGATTATCTAATTATTTAAAATTACAACCTCTTTCGTGCAATGGGGAGTTAAATGGTACCTGTACCATACTGGGAATTTTAGCAATGTGCGGAAGTGAAGAAATGTTGTATCCAGCAGTGGAAATCTATGAAGGGCTGGCAGTAGCGAGGCAAAAACACAGTAACATCATTACTGTTGTTGATTTTACAATAATTAAATATGAAGTATGTAGCACATCACCGTGTTCCCTCTCTGCCCAATTCACTGGTGCTACCTTTACTGCTACTCACCTGATAAACCAAAAAAGTCTTCCTTATCCATACCCTCCCAGAAAATCCTCTATACCAGCCCCATGCAATTCCACATAAAAGATCATTTAATCAAAATAAACTGAAACAATTTTATGAACTGCCTGAATAGCAACACAAAGTATAGAATATGTCAAAATAAAATAATTCTATTTTGAAATATTGGCATGATCATCTTTTGCTCCTTAATAATCACAGCATCCTTACAAAAGAAAAGACATAATGAGATAGTCAAGAACAAGGGATCTGTGGTTTTCTATTCTTTTTTTTTTTTTTGAAGATCAGTTCTATTTATGCCCACTCTTCCAGGACCTCCCACTCTTGCTATTCTCTAGACAGAAGTTCTCTTTAACACTTCAGGGTATCAGAACACCAATCCTTGGTTCTTATATTCTCATAACACTAAGCATTTCTTAGTGATTGGAATGGCCATATAAGAGTAATTTTTAATGTTTTCTCATTTGTTTATTTGGTCAAAATGCAATTCGGCTCATGGACTCTGGATATTGCCACATAAATTTCAGCAGCATTAAAGAAGTAGTCTATTGTCCAAAAGGTGAATACAGAAGGTAATGTGATATGACTCACTTCTCTTTAAAACTTTTCACCTAATTTCACATTGCTTTGCTGTCTATTATACTGGAGTGTTAAGGGGTTTCCAAATTTTCCTTAAATTGATTGCTGATTATCTATTTTCACATTTTTTTTAATTTTTTACATTTATTTTTATTTTTTCTAATTATGTGTATTGAAGTAAAGTTGGTTTATATCACTTTTTTTTTTTTTAGGATTTATAGATTCAAACTGAAACCAGATCCTAGGTGCAGCCCATCCTGTAGTTGCTGGGACCCACTCCTACAGGGCCCCTTGAATTGTCAAACCCAGCCCCCCTTAAGGGGCTCTGGATGCAGTGAGGTTGGCTCTGGCTATGGTTCCTTAGAGCCCTCTGGCCCACAAGACTTCCGTGACCTGAGTACAGGCTTGTCTAGGCAGGGACCAGGTTTTCGCTTTTGTATCTCGTTCTAGGATCATAAATAGACCAATTAGATTCAAGCACTCCAACTGTCATGTAAATCTTGAGTTAATTATATGGATTGAAAATGGAAGTGACCTGATTGATGCTAACAGGTGCTTCGGTTTGAAAAAACAATCCGATCAGGCTTGTAGGGTGGGGGATCCTGAAGGGGATATACAACAGAGTAAAAGCCATCTTGACTCATTCAGCAGCCAGCCTCTGAAAAGAGAAGCACTTGGCAGCCAACCTCCAAAAACAGTAGAATCCCAACATCTGGCCTCTGAATAAGCATTCAGTCAATTACCTTTGTGGGATGCAGCAAACCTCCAAAGACATCCCTAGACTTCCAAACTTCCAGACCTTCAGACTTCCAAAGACATGCACAAAGACCCAGCCATAACACTTGCTTCTGGCCCTGACTCCAATGTCGCCTGCAAAGAGCGTTGTCAGCCTCACCTGAATGTCTCAAAGAGCTGTTGGCTATTGGTGGCACAGATATCTCTGACACTACCTCCTGGTGACTACTGACCAGTCACTGGCACTCAGTCTTGTCCCTTTTGAAAGCTGTTCACTGCATCTGTCTCCTGGTGCTGTTGTTTCCATCATTGTCCAGTCCAGCATCCAGCCAGGCCTTCAGACCGTTGCTGTGGGCTGCTTTAGTGTCACCTGAGTGGCCCCACTTGTGAGCACATCAGCTGCCACCAGGAGTTGGACACTGGTGCACCGCAGACCAGTGTGCCACTAGCTCCATGCCCTTATTGATGGGTCAGCACCGTCTCTCATGAGCAGATTTATTTAGGACTACTGCACACTGCAGACACTGTCTGGAGTGAGACAGACAGTCACTTATGGCTTAGCATCTTTACTTTCCTCAATCACCCATTTGTTAAATAAACCCTGTTGTTGTTGGATCCTGAGCCTGAACGATGTCTTGCAATTCAATGCATGCGTGAAACCCCACGGACCACCCTGTCCTCCCTCCGCCTTGACATTGTCTTTAGCATTATTTTAAAACCTCTTCAAAGGTATGGTTTCACATCTTTAGAAAATTTCACTTCTCATGTTGCTTCATTGAAAAGCACTTTATGACCCAATACATGAACTTTTGTAGAGGGAAGACTTCAAGAAAGTCTATGATGTTAGCGGTCTCAACTCTGCTGGAAATAAAGCATATTTGAGTATCTGTTCATACCTCTCTGACTGTTACTTTGTTTCTGGGTGATAGAAATAATTAAAATTGAGATCTAAGTTCCAAGAAATCAAAAAGGGATGTCACTGCCCATCACTCTATAATTATTCAGACTCTAGTTCTGCAAGATTCATCTGTTCACATTGTGAAACCAGAATCTGGAGGTCTGAAGTTCTCCACGCATCTCCCTGTGATGATCTGTCTTATACTAAAAGGCTAATATTACTGCACCTTTATTAATAATCAACCAAATCATGGTTTAAATATTATTCTTTTTTTTTTTTTTTTCATTTTGACTGGGGTAGAGGTAGAGGAGGGAGTTCTTCCCATCCTAGCAGGCAGGAAGGACCAAGGTGACTTTCGTGAGGAAGTTAGTTGCCTTGTAATAGTATCATTATCAGTAATTAGCCACAGTTAGTAAGCTTCTATTAATCAAATTCACATCTGGAAAGACTAACTAATTCTGTAAAATTAACAATGTTGTTTGCAAAATTTAAATATAGAAGGTAGTATTGCATAACTTCGCAGGCTGACACAAAGCTGAGAGAAGACCTTATCATTACTGCTTAAATAACCTTATTTAATTAAATCTATTATTATTTAATTATATAGAGCATCTATGTATACACAAAAAAGGATGGTTGAGGGCCTCCCTGGTGGCACAAGGGGTTAAGACGCAACCTATGAAGCTGTCCGCAGCCACTGAAGCACAAATTCTATCCCCAGCGGGCCAGGGAGCAACCTACATGGTGCAGCAGACCTCTCCTGACTTACCCCCTGCTCCCCTGAGCAGTGTACTTCAGTCAATCTGCCTGTTCTGTTCCCCACTCAGTCTCTGGTGAATCCTCTCACCACTCTCCCCCACCCTGCATCTCTGGCCTGTACCCCAGCTCTTGTATTTATTATGCATAAATAAATAAATCTTTTTTAAAAAAAGGATGGTTGAAACTATTCTTTTGAGAAAACTGAAATTTCTAAAATAGAACAAGCTTTAAGCTCTTCTATATATTTCCTTCATATTCTAGTAAATGAAATGCTGTAGTAAATGTCAAAGCACATTGCAAATAAATAGGCAAAGATGAAAATCTCAGTTTCAGGACATGCAAGTATAAATCATTGGCATTTTTAGGCAAGAGGAAAATGTCCAAATTCTGAAGAAGAATGAAGGAGGTGAAGAAGTGATATTATTCCTGACCAGGATTGGGGAGATAGAGCATCTTGTAATTCGGAGTCTCAATAATGTTCCTTTTCTTGTGTCTCCAGCAAAAAATTCTGAGACCATGGGCACCTCTGTAAGGGCCCACAATAGATTAAAGTTGTAAGACCCTTCACTGATAAAAGACAGAAAAGATTGGAAAATGACAGTCTCTCTAGATCTAGAGAGACTAAGAGTCTCATTAAAAAATTTTTAAAAAGATTCCAGAGGGACATCCATTTTCAAATATATCACTTTCTAGAATAAATCTGGCACTTTGACTCATTTTAATATTAGCCAACTACACTACCCTATTCTTTATTTAATTTTATAACTTTCTGATCCAAGTCCCACCCCCCAAGAGTTACATTTAGATCTAAATTTAGTACAACAGCTACTATAGCTGCTTCTTACTTTGTGAATGGATAGTTTCAGGGCTTCCCTGTTGGCGCAGGTGGTTGAGGGCAGCCTCTGCTTCCATCCTGGCCCATTGGGGAGATGCCCACATGGCACCACAGACCTCTCCTGACTTGCCCGCTGCTCCTCTCAACAGTGTATTCAGGTCAGTCTGCCTGTTCTGTTCCCCGCTATGTCTCTGGTGAATCCTCTCACCCTCCCACACATCTGGCCTGTACCACAGTTCTTGTATGTATGAATAAATAAATCTTAAAAAAAAAAAAGAGCAACAGACATAACCCAGTTGAATTGGATGAAAATCTCAAACCTATCATTTTTGAGTCAGTGAATTTTGGGCAATGAATTCAACCTCATCGAATCTTATATTTCGCCTTTAGGTTTTCTTTCTTTTTTTTTTTAAGATTTATTTATTTATGCATACAAGAGCTGGGGTACAGGCCAGAGGTGTGGGGTAGTGAGAGGATTCACCAGAGACAGAGTGGGGAGCAGAATAGGCAGACCGAATGTAATACACTGCTGAAGGGAGCAGCCAGCGAGACAAGAGAAGTCTGCTGTGCCATGTGGGTTGCTCCCTGGACCGCCAGGAATCGAACTACAGAGGCTGTGGACAGCTTTATAGGTTGGGTCTTAAACCCTTGCACCACAACTTCATTTCGTGTTTTAAAATTTCTCTACAAATGAGCGTATAGTGTTCTTATAAAACAATAATTGTTAGGAAATTGTTCCAACAATCCTAGCACTGCATTACTCACAGCTTCATCCACTTCTTTAGGCTATAGTTATTGGTTTTTCATATACGAATACCTCTCAGTTATTAAGGAAAGTTAATGATAACATTTGACCCAACATTTTTATTTGTTTGTTTTATTGAGGTGACAATACTTTACAAAACTGTACATGTTTTAAGAGTACAGACTCAATCCCTTCAAATGCACCTTATCATACTATGCCCACAAAATACCATCAACCCTCCACCACAGTCCATTGGGTCTTCTCCCACTTTTATCTCCCCTTTTCTTCTTATGATAACCTCAAGTCTGCAGCCATTTTTTTTTCCTCTCCTCTAACATGCAAAACTCCATGAAGACAGGTCTTGTTTTGTCTACTGATGATTTCCTAGTACTTATAGCAGTGTCTGACGCATAATAGTCATTCAATAATTGTTTTCAGAAGGAATATGTGAATGAAACATCAGACTCTTTCTGGTAATTAAATAGAATTTATTTGATCCTTTAACTGCCAAGTATCTTAACATCTTTGCATTATAAACACCTTTGAGAATCTAATGAAAACTGCAGAGTCTTTCTGCAGACCAAAACACATAAATACATGCTCATTTGATTTCTGCTTATAGTTTCAGGGAATATTATGGATGTCTTGAAGTCCTTCCAAGAAATCCCTAGGATCTCACTGACTCCAGGAAGAAACACTTCACTAAATTATATTTATAAATGTCTGAACAAGCGAATCCCATATTTGTGAAAATTACACTGGCTTATTAGTTTATACATAAGCTATTTATACTGTAAATATTTCAATTTAGAAAATTGAAGGCAATGTATTTTAATAGTTACTATTAATTCCTAAGTCATCCAGAAATATAATTGTGTCACCAGGTTTCTTAATCAACAGTTTCAGGAAAAAACCTTTCTAATATTCTAATACTTTTTATCAGGTTAGCCAATTTCTATTTTTCCTTTTTTAAAAATAAGCATGGTATTTGCCAGAGTCTTAGTTACTTGTCTATATCTCCAAAAAAGAACTGCAATTAATGATATTAAGGAGAATTGTTTATGTTATTTAACAGCTCAGCTATTTATTCATCAAGAATATATGAAATAAAGCACAGATATCAGCATACAATTCATACAGGTGAATCTATTTTAATTTAAACACACCCAAATATAGTAACACCCAATTTTCCACCCCCAGAATTACTAGATAACCGTGTCAAGTGACTCAGTATTCAAACACATGGACATAAATGCCTCTATACACACTTTAGAAAGCCCTTTCTCTCTGTCTTCACATGAGTGATGTCACCTGCTAATACTTTATATCATGTTTATCTTTTAAAAATACATCCTTTACAACATTCTAGGATAGAAACAAAGCTACTTTTAATACATTAGAAAAAATGTGAAGGATAAGTAGTGAAAAGCATCAAGAGAATATCCTAGTGTGAAAGGGATCTGAATTCTGAACTAACAGAAAGGATAAAAGAAAAAATAGCGGGGTTGAAGAATTAATACTATGAAGGTTCATCAAAAAATTGAAAATAGAACTTATTCATGAATCAATCATTCCACTTCTGGATATTCATCAAATGAAATGAAATTAAGACCTCAAAGAGACATTAACACTCCCATGTTCATTCTAGTATCATTTACAATAACCAAGATGAGAAAATATTACATTTTCATTAACAAATTACATTTTACAAATTACATTTTCATATATATACACACATATATCTCTAAAGAATACTATTCAACCTTTGAAAAAGAGGGGAAGTCTGCAATATGCAACAATGTGGATGAAGTTTGAGGGTCATTATTAGTGAAATAAGCTACACACAGAAAGAAACACTGAATGATTCCATTTATATGAATGATCTCAAATAATCAAATATATAGACTCAAATATATATGAGTGGTTGGAGGAAGGGGTGATCAGGGGAGTTACTAATCAACAGGAAAACTAAGCAAGATGAACAAGATCTAAGGACGTCTGTATAGAAAGAATAATAGGGCCTCCCCTGGTGGTGCAGTGTTTGAGCGCTGGGCTGCGAAGCTGCCCACAGCCTCTGCAGCACCGGTTTGATCCCCAGCCACCGCTGATGGTCCCACATGGTGCACATGTGGGAGGGCCTCCTGCCACGCCCACTGCTCCCCTCAGCAGTGTATTCCATCAGTCTGGTCTGCTCTGTTCCTTGCTCTGGCTCTGGTGAATTCTCTCACCCTCCCGCGCTTCTGACTGTACCCAGTGCTTGTGTAAATAAATAAATAAATCTTAAAAAAAAAGAAAGAAAAGAAAGAATAACAGACCTCTTGGCGGCATTCTACACATTGGGAAGCCAGGCACTGATTCACCTGATTTAATCCCAGGTGCTCACTCCCATGCTCTCACTTTCCTCCATAAAAGAAATCATGGACTGAAAAGGTCTCCTTGACACTAAACTATGTGTACTTGGGAGAGGGATGATGTGAGTAAAGTGAATCTGTTCCTCTTACCCTCCTCATT
Organism: Talpa europaea; assembly: GCF_964194135.1. Lineage (NCBI taxonomy): Eukaryota > Metazoa > Chordata > Mammalia > Eulipotyphla > Talpidae > Talpa > Talpa europaea. The sequence continues at coordinate 97,006,362 of NC_140071.1, forward strand.
GTATCTAATCCTGATTGATTTTGCTCCAACACTGTGCTGGAACACTTTGTTGGACTCCTGGACTTTGACAAAGTTCCTCTTCCTGGGTGATTATCAAAGTCAGTTGTTTTAAGGAGAAAATAGGAAACTCGTTTCACCATGGGGATGGTAGCACACTGATATATAATTTCAGTATTTGAAATGTGGCAATGAGTACTTGGGTATATGGATTGACTGAACTCATTGAAATGCATACTTCAAATTTATACATTTTATTGCATTTAAATTATACTCAATCAACTTGATTAAAAAGAAAACTTCAGTGGCTGTAGTTGTAAGACACTTGCTTTCAAGAAATGTGATGCTTCTTAAACTTGAGCAATAAAGGAATTTATTGGATTAAATGACCAAATACATAGCTTAAAGAATCAAGCTATAGGACAGGTAAACTCAAATGAACAAGAATCAGGGACTCAAATGTTGGCAGGATTCTCCATTTCTCTTTTCAGGAATATCTGTATTTGCTGGCCTCAAGTTCCCACACTGGCAGAAACAGCGATAGCTGACTACTCCTGCACTCAAATTCTTATAGCTTCATGATTTGAAATAGGCTTCGTATTGGTTAGAATTTGAAAAATCTGGGAAAGGATTTAAATGACTCAACTTATACCATGAAGCCAGCTCTGGACATATCACTGTAACTACCAGTTTAGTCTTTAGTATACTATGATAATTGGTGCAAATAAGGAGATGAATCCACTGAGAAGTGACCAAGTCCCTTCTTACTTGCATATCATAACATTGTTAACTGGTGGATTTCTTTTCGCAAGTAGGGTTACATTGACTGCAGATGGTACATCTGATTTTAGAGCAGGTGTTGTAGCAGGCTGGCCCACAGCATCCTGATGCTTATCACCTGGACAGTTTCCAGCCACAGATTGGACTTTGAGTTGTTGAGGAGATTGTCAGGGAGATTGATAGTATGAGCCACACTGGAATTACCTATGATAAATGACACAATTTCCTCCACTCTTCCCGAAAGAAAAGCTGTGAATCATAAGACTTCAGTTAAACTTGATGAGAATCTCCTTCCATGGGGAAGATGCCTAAAAACACACCCATATCCAGCCTGGGGTCACCTAAACAAATCAGAGCCCCTAAGCATCGCTGACTCAATACTGTGATATGGAAACCAACTAACTGAGCCCAACCCAAGATTAGCAGATCTCAAGGAGATTTGTGGTAAAAATCCATTTTGTGATTCAATTTGGCAACTGTTACCTCTTTCACTCTCAACACTGTGCCAGGTTTTATTAGTTAGGTTAGGCTAGGCTGCAGTAACAAATAAAGCCTGAAAATTCAATAGTTAAATACAATATATTTTTACTGCTTACTTATTTAACAGTCTGATGATTTTGGTGAGGTGGGAAAGGAAAGGAAAGAGGAAAGGAAAGGAGAGGGTTAGAATCTGCTCCAAGCCATCACTCAGGGACACAAGGTTTTATCTCAATGCTTCCAAATTTAATAGGTTCCCAGAATCTTTGTGTAGGGTAAAGAAAATATCAGGCTTTTCTGCCCTTCCGCCATCAGGATAGATGATGGATCCTTGTCCTGAATGCATGCCTGATGGAGGTCACCTGCAATAGGGTGTGGGCATAGGTAGATGGGATTCAGCTGAGTTAAGACTGTGCTTTTAAGGGCGGCGTCACAGGGACACTAGCAGCAGCAGCAGCCGCAGCCAAAGCCGAAAGAGAAGCCGAGAAGCAGCAGCACGAACTCCAGAGAGCCCAGATAGAGTGAAGATTTGCTGGGGGCTGGGAGGACTGCCAGCCTCCCAGCCAGCACCCCTGCCTTGCACGTACCCTCTGAACCCCAATAAAAGACCTGCAAAACCACTGAGGAGTCTGACTCCTCCTTTACCCAGTCTGCATGGGATCAGAAAACCTGCACTGTGGTCAGTCCGGCCCTTACACTTTGTGAAAGATAAAGTGACAAACTTTATGTGAGAGCTTTTTAGGAGACAGATATGGATGTGAGAGTTACCATTTCTATAATATATACTGTGTAATCTCAAGTGGGCAGAAAATGTAGATTAAAGGATACTGGTGATAATTACCATTTTTTACCACAAAGCCATTGCACAAATGTAGATGAGAAAGTCAGTGTAAGGACAGGAATGGACACTGAGCAGGTTTTCTGATCCCATGCAGACCGGGTAAAGGAGGAGGCAGAGTCCTCAGTGGTTTTTTGCAGGTCTTTTATTGGGATTACCAGGTACACGGCAGGCAGGGGTGCTGGGGGGCCGGGAGGCTGGCAGGCCTCCCAGCCCCCAGCAAGTCTTCACTCTATCTGGGCTCTCCAGCGTTCTCTGCTTCTCTCTCTTTGTTCTCTCTTGGCTTCTCTTTCGGCTTCTCCTGGCGTCCCTGTGACGCCACCCTTAAAAGCCCATCTCAGCCCAGGTGAATCCCATCTACCTTTGCCCACACCCTACTCCAGCTGCCCGCCATCAGGCATGCATTCAGGACCACAAGGATCCATCACCTATCCTGATAGCAGGAGGGCAGAAAAGCCTGACATTTTACCTTACCCTACAGTCAGTTAAGAATTAAAATCTCCTAGCACAGCATCGTGATTTTATATTTGTAAGGAAGTTTCACTTTTATTTACTACCAGTGATAAATTATGGGTGAAATTATTTCTCAAGTTACAAACAAAAATACATGAAATTCTCCAACATTTGGGTATTATCAGCTCAACTATGGTAAAGAATTGTAAGCAATTTTCAGACTTTAAATATTCCTAAAATAGGAAACAAAATAAAATCCACTTAATAGGTTTATCAAGAGAGAAAAGATGCATTATAAAATTCTCAGCCCTTTCAAGAAACCATTAATACCATCCAGTATCTACTTCATAATAAGTTATATATACATTATAAGTAAATTATAAACAAATTCACAATAAAGGGGGAGTCTGTATTTTTAATCTCTGTTTTCTACTTTGCCCTCCTTTTCATGACCAACTATAATGGGGATCAGGGAGAACAGCTGACTACTTCTGGAACCTCAAAAACTGACTCATGATTGCTGGGAACTTGGTAGGAAGGAAAGTAATGTTCATGACCCCCCAATTTTATGCACTATAGTTTTCCTTGACTAAAGAAACTGTTCTATCACATTCCCACTGTCGGGTAAAGAAAATATCAGGCTTTTCTGCCCTTCCGCCATCAGGATAGATGATGGATCCTTGTCCTGAATGCATGCCTGATGGCGGGCACCTGGAATAGGGTGTGGGCATAGGTAGATGGGATTCAGCTGAGCTAAGACTGTGCTTTTTAAGGGCGGCGTCATGGGGACGCCAGCAGCAGCAGTAGAAGCCGAAGCCAAAGCCAAAAGAGAAGCCGAGAAGCAGCAGAACGAACTCCAGAGAACTCATATAGAGTGAAGACTTGATGGGGGCTGGGAGGCCTCCCAGCCCCCCAGCCAGCACCCCTGCCTGCCATATGCCTGGTGAACCCCAATAAAAAACCTGCAAAACTACTGAGGACTCTGACTCCTCCTTTACCCGGTCTGCATGGGATCAGAAAACCTGCACTGTGGCCGGTCCTGACTTTACACCCACATTTAACCTTATAGCAGTGTACTTTTCCTAGCCACCCAGATGGAGTTATAGATAACCCTGCTCCTCTTAGTTCATCCATGATTAACTGAGGTTTGTATAAAGGAAAAATTAACTGGGTAAAAAGAGAGATGCTAAAAAGAAATAACATGCAAGGTGCATACAGATAAATGCTATTGGAGACTTAGATTTTTTATGCAAATTCAATCCACAGATAGTAAAAAGCTATCAAGTATTAACTGGTGCTTTTCAAGTATATTGTTTATCAGGTTTTATTCTAAGTGTTTTGCTTGTACAATGAGTGACTCACATCTACTTGACATCACTATCACCCTCTTACAAAGCCTCTGCATTGCTGGGAAATATGATTCCCAGAAACCTCCTTTCTGTAGGATTCCTGGTTAGAGCTTTCAAATGATAGGAAACTGCAGGCTATTAAGAACAGCAAAGAGGAAGCTCCCAATCTCTAGAAGCAGTTGCAGCCAGACTTGAGGACTTCCTGGTCAAACACAGACTCACAGCCTTTGTTGCTGCACAGAGAAAACTGATAAAGAATTCTCAAAGAGTCTTGAACATTGCAGCAACTTCCCTGAGAACTTTTATGAGAACCACACATTTAGTGCTTTAGCCTGATATCTCCAGTGATCACTTCTGACCTTCTAAGAAGGGTGCTTGAGTTAGAGCAGGGACATAAGGATCAACAGTCATGAGATCCTCTACTTTGATAGTAAACACTTCACATCCAGGATGCATATGATGATGCTGATCGCACGCATCCTGGTAATAGAAGTAATTAAAATTACCTTGTAACATAGACATAGCAAAACATCACCTATGTTTTTTCAGATGACATAAAAGCTGAAAGACATAACTATCTTTACAGTCTTTTCAAATGCCATTTTCTTTTTTGATTGAGGTAACGTTGCATTGTAACATTATATAAATTTCAGGTGTGCATGATTGAAAATGTGTGTAGATAAAACTGTGATTTGTTTAAGCAGCAAATGCTTTTGTCAGGCATCTTGGGTTTTCTTCAGAAAAATACAACCCAGATATTCGTGTCTGAGAACTAAATTATAGGCTTAAAAGAAAACTAAATGTAATCTTTTGTTATGTAAACTAGCAAACTCCTAAGATAACAGAAAAGGATTCAATAAAATGTAATTGAACAAACCATATGTTTAACAAATTAAACCATTTCTGCAGTCAATTCTCTTTATTGCAAAGTGTTATTGTTAAGTAGTCCTTCGGCAGTGTGTTTAAGAAAACACACTTTTTCTTTTTGCCAAAAAAAAAAAAAAAAACCAGAATGTAAATATCGTGTCAAGGATTGCACAGCCAGAGTTCTTACTCTTCCTTACAATATTGTAGTCAGACCATTATAAATGAGAGATAGAAAACAGGAGTATCCAACAGGCCACTATTCTCATCAGCCACTCTGCTCCTCCTGTCTTCTGAAGAAAACTACCCCCGGAAGCTTCTCTCCTACTATGTCATATACTAATGGCTTGCATTAATTTCTTCACAGTGGCAACAACCTACAAAACGTATCAGTATCTAATGACCTTTCTAAATTTCATGGAATTGCTCTCCATCGCCTTGAACTATGGGATGTTTGAGTATTGTAGCTTTCATTCAATTGATAGTTACAGCTTTGCAAGCATAAACACACACACACATTAGAAAAGTCTGTTTTTGTAGTAATATTTTATCACAGAAAAACTGAAATGCAATTAACAATTGAGCATGATGACACTGAAAAATTTTGGGAAGATTTTCTCTAGTGGAAAAAATAGCTCAAAAGCCAAATTGTAAGGAGAGAAAAACATAATTCTTAGGATGCAAAGTAATTAGGATACAAAGCCAGAATTCTGAACATACAAGAGGTTTTATTTTGAGGGTCATTCTAAAATACCTTTCCTCAAGAAAATTTATCTCTATTTTTCCACTTTATTGAAGAATGAAAAACAAAGCATATGTGCAAACTGAATTGTACACAAGAAAGCTATTTCATGCCCTCATCCTGAGTTTAGATACAGAATCTATCGTAGTAACTGTGACTGCGTCTGCTTACTAACACTTCTAGAAGAAATAAACACATGATTAAGGAACTCTTTTCTCTGAGTCTCATGATTAAAATCAAGTCATAAATTTAAATTCTAAATAAATTATACATTATTATGAATAGATGCTTTTGGGATACTTATGACAAACCACAGTTATGGAGAGGATAAAATCCCTTATTTCTGATGGAATGAAGAGACAATTAGTATTCTGATTTTTTTCCCTTTGCTTTAGAGAAATTTCCCTTTAATTCTCACATAGATCTTCATTAATATTCTCATAAAAAAAATGAGGACATTGCGACTAATCCAAAGTTGCCCAGGATCACTAATAAATACAGAATGGAAGAATACTAGTTCTCATTCTTCTCCCCTGGATCCTGATCAATAAGGTCACAGGAATGCTGAGTTAACAGAGAATATCCTTACCCATGAAGAAGAAAGAGAGAAAATCTTTGCCATAAACTTAAATAGAAAAATAGCACTATTCATTTGCCTCTAAGTTTACTTATTCTCTGCATGTATGTCCCAGTTAGTCTCTGCATCCTCACTATAGACCCAGATCTTCTGACTCTGCATTACAAAATAGTTTGTCTTTTTGTTAAAAGTATGATATAATTTCATTTCAATTCTTACCCTGCAAAACATTTATTTATTCAATCTTGTTCAGTTCTTTCCAAAAATAGATTTGAAGTGGAATTTTGCAAACATTCCTCCATCAGAAGTACTACGTGAACCTATGTTAACAACATTCCATGTTCATTATTTCTTACATTATCTCCTTATCCTAAAATTGATATTGATGGTAAATGTACTAAGGCCTTTGTAATGTTAAGACAAAATCTCAGATTTTTTTTTTTTAAGATTTATTTATTTATACAAGCACCGGGTACAGTCAGAAGTGCGGGAGGGTGAGAGAATTCAGCAGAGCCAGAGCAGGGAACAGAACAGGCAGACTGACGAAATACACTGCTGAGGGGAGCAGCGGGCGGCAGGAGAGGTCTGTACACCGTGTAGGACCCTCGCTGGGGGCCGGGTATTGAACCGGCGCTGCAGAGGCTGTGGGCAGCTTCGCAGCCCATCGCTCAACTGCTGTGCCACCAGGGGAGGCCCTCAGATGTTAATATTTAGATGGAAAATTTGATCTAAGCCTCCTATTGTTTTGCTTACAGGATTGCATCTAGTCTAGTAAAAGGCCTCCTCTCTGGGGAAATGCAGGCCTGAAACTGCAAGGATTGGCAACCAGGCAAAGCCATAGTGAATAGACATAGACCCATATCAAGGTTTGGGCAGAATAAAAGCTAAATTGCAACCCCTTCACTCCCAACACTGAGAGACTTTGCATAAATATTACCAATATAGATATAAGCAGTGGCTCTGAATAAGTATTCCTCTTACTATCAGTTCAATTCAGTAACCACATAATCACTTTAAATAGAAAGTCAAATTATTGATCCCAGTTATCTGGGCTCTGCACTACAAAACATGGTATGTCTTCCTTAAAGAAAGGAAATCAGTTGCTAATTTTGATTCTTACCTTGTGAAAATACTTATAATATTTTCACTTTTTTATTGAGGTAACACTGGTTTACAACACTGTTTAATACTTAGAAATACAGTATCATATCCTCCAGGTGTATGTTAACACACCACACTCACCAGTGTCCTCCACCATAGTCCATTGTGCCCCCTCCCCACTATGCTGTCCCTAGTCCCCCACCCTTTAAAAGATAGTTTTAAAAGCTATCTTTCATTATTTAGCTTTTTTCTTCACAACTTAGTTTCAGTACTATAATTTTTTCATTATTCATTCAGCAAATATTTTTCAAGCACTTACTACATACCAGAGTTCACTGTTGGCTAAACTTCAAGATTCATCTGTGAACAGTAGAGCAAAGTCTCCTTCCTCTGTGGAGCTTATATTTAAGAAGAAAACAACATTCCTAGCAATGAAGTAAATCCTATAATAGAAGCGTGGAAAAAAAGAACAAGTAGAATAGACTCAAGGAACTAGGAGAAGCAGGGATTTGCATTTCAGAAACAGTGGTGTGGATGAGCATATTGGTCTTGTCTTTCTGTGCTCCCTAATTTAGTTGAGAGCATCACTGTTCACCTTGACACCAAGTTCAAATCAAATTCACAGACTGCTTAATCCTTGAAACTGTTCCATCTTTTTCTCATTGCCAATGTTTTCAACCAAACCTTCTATATTTCTCATTTGGATTATTTAGCAGTTACATAGTTTCTTTGTTCTTTCCCCATTATAATTCTTCTTTGCTCTCAGAGTTTTTATGACACATGACAACTATAGATATGTCACCCCTTTTGTTCAAAAATCTTTGCCACCTTTGTCCAGCCTTCAGATAAACACTGGGTGTGACATTAAAAATTGCCTCCTTCTGGCTGAGTCTGATATCGGACTAGCTGGGGAGCCTCATTCTCTAATTTTTTTTTTTTATGTAACCTGCAATTTATGCCTACCAGAATAATATAGCTCTAAATAAAGCAGGGGATTTTTCTTCTTTTAGACCTTGTTATAACATTCTGTGATTGACTCTCTCCTCATCACATTTTCCATGCTCAAAACCTTCATCAATCTCTAAGGCCAGCTAAAATCCTCCTTTGCTGGTAAAGAGCTCCCTGCTCCTCCAAGTCATTTCAAGTAAGTGCCTCATTTTCTGTTCTCCAATGGGATTTTGTTTAATACTCTATGGAATCCGGGGTTATATTATTATTCTGATCAATTCCTTCTGTAATTATAACAGAGAGAAGACATTAGACTATAAGCATCCTTAGGACAGGGACCTTCCCATTGCTCTTTTCTCCATGCTGCTCTACTTTATACCTGGCCCAAGGCTTTCTGCAGAGCAAAAAGCACTGACATTCATTTTCTTAAACTCTAGTTGAGGTAAAAAGATTTTTTTTCTGGAGGTCAACGAAATAGCAATCTCATTCATAGAATTAACATGATGGATAAGAGCATTTCAAACAAGCATCTTTTAATAATTATAAATGCCAGATTTCATCAGAAGCCTAGAGCAAGTATTATCACTGTGAGACAAACTAAATACGACATGTGTCAATATTTACACAAGCAGATCACAACAGTGTGGTCTCATCAGTTCAGCTATTGTGTCTTGTGAGCTTAACTAAATTTCAAACTCCATAAGGAACTGCATTTTCCCCTGAAGTTATTAAAGGGTAGATTTCTTTTAATTAAACTCATTTGCATGACTAAATTAGATCTAATTACTCTCATTCATTTCACTAATACCTTTCTTTGATTGGAGAACAAGAACTTTTATAATTGACTAAAATAGGATGCTTTGGCCTTCTCTGTTGATCCTGGATAATAGTTCTTATTTAAGTTTTTAAATAACTGGGGGATCAGAAATTTCCTTGATCTAGTTTTACCACAAACACACTTCATGAATCTGGGATGGACATACAATCACCATTAGGGAAACAATGTATTACCAGTGAAATAATACCTGTTTTGCTCTCCTATGCAGAAACAAATGATCCATTCTATGTGAAAGTGTTTGAAATATTTATAAAAATTTTAAATTGTAAATATATTATTGAAGTAATATCAGAAATTATAGCTTTTACTTTAAATTTTGCCTAAAAATGAAAAATCTTTACCTTTGGGTAGTAGTCATTGTTTTTATAATTTCAGATTATCAAAATTTGCTTTATCATTCATTCATTTGTACCTGCATGCATTCATTCAACACAAATGTTTTCATATACTATTCTAAACATTGTGATTATTTGGATAGAATTCAATAAAACCCCCTAAAAAGTCCAATAACTAATAAAACAAGAGTTCCATCTTTAGCAAGAGAGACCAATATGTAAACAAATACATTTTGCTAAATGAAATAATAAAATCACGTACAAGGTTCAGGATTGAAAAGGGGGAAGTTTTCAACAGCCTGAAAGTACTTAAAATAGATGTTGTGAGATAGCTTTAAAACATGGGAGAGGAAGGTTATTCTAGGACAAAGGAATTCTGTGTTCAAAGACAAGCAAAAATAGATGACACATTTGGAAAACTCTAGCTTAGTTTGGCTTAAGTTTGCCTTTGAGTATGGAATGAAAGAGAACAAGTTTGGAGAACAACTCTTTGTGCAGATGAGTTGACTTAAAGCAGATAAGTAAAATGGTTATAGCTAGAGAGAGAGAAAATGAACTAGCAATATGGAAAATAGAGTAGAGGGAATTAAGACCAGCTAGGGGATTATTTTATTTAAAGATAATAAAGACCTGAAAGGATGTAATAGCAATAAACTTAGAGAAGAAAAAACAAAGATAACACATTTCATGGGCATTTTTAAGATAGAGTTGGTAAGCATAAGTTTAAGATCTGTGTTTTTCCTTTGGATTTTTTAAGTAGTGGTGGTATGACTGAAAACAGAAGAAACATATTAAGGTTAAAGAAGAGGGAATCCGGCTTATCCTTTGTGCAAGTGATTTCAAAATACCTATAATCTTAATTTTAGGACTTGACTGAGTGAACCATATTGCACACTGTGGGGAAGAGCTCCATATAGCAGATCAGAACAGAGGAAAGGAGGAAAAGACCAGTGCAATAATATCAGAAAGGGTGTGAAAATTCAAAGATAGGTGGAAGGAAGGACTCCCATAAAGAAACTCAGATATGAGCAATTAAGAGATGTAGGAGTGAGTAGTATGATAGAAACAAAGGATGTCAAGAACAATGGCATGGGAAGCGGTGAGGTCATGCTGAATAGGACAGTGTGACCACATGTCTGTTTGATTTAGCAATCTGAAGTTCTTTTTTTAAATATTTTTAAATATTAAATTTCTATTTTTTTACATTATTCATTTTTAAACCATATTTGCTCCCCCCCTTAGTTGTAGTCTCCATATAATTTCCTTCCCCAATGCACCCCTGCACCATCACCACAGTCCCCTGTGCTCCTCCCTCCCTCCTTCTGATCCTTCTCCCTCCTCCTCCCCTGTAGGATGTCTCTGATTTATAATTGTCTGTTTTTGTTTTGTTGTGTTTTATATTGTTATTTTTTTATTTGGTTTCCCTATATTCCTGCTATAAGTGAAGCCATCCGATATTTTTCTCCTTCCTTCTGAGTTATTTCACTGAGCATAATTCCTTCTAGCTCCATGCACAAGCGATCTCGAGGTCTTAGATGAGTTTAGTATGGATTGTTTCAGTAGAGCAGTGGTAGGTTCAAGACAGATTGAATAGGTGTGAGCACAAATAGTCAGTGAACTGGATTTATCTTTCAAGAAGATTATCTGCAAAGGGCAGTGGGAAATTGAACTATCTGTGTGTAAATTATAGGTGAGAAAGAAAGTTTCTTTTTAACTTGGGAAAGATGGCATTTGTATATGCACTGAAAGAAAGCAACATTTTTTGTCATCTTTAAAATTTAAATATGCTACATTTTGCTGTGGTAGAGGACTTGTGGAGATTAAATCAATGTAAAATGCCAGATAAGTAACAACAGTTGGGAAATATGAATTGACACCTGATGGTCTCTTCCATTCACTTAGATAATCCCTAGAAATGTCCCATACTTTGGTGCTTCATTTTTCTTTCATGCTAAAAAGTATAATAAATTGCTGTTAATTGAAACATGCATACTAGACAATTAATAAGGCATTTTGTCTTTCATTCATAACATAACACAAGTAGCAGCTAATGATTGGCTCATTCACATGCTTTTTATTATTTTTTAATTAAAATCATTTTTATTCTTTTATTTCAAATACATTTATTTATGTATTTAGTTGCCTTTATCTTTATGGAGGTAAACTTGATTTACAGCACTGTATGTGTTTTAGGACTATAGGTTCACAGTTTATCATTAACATTTTCAAAACAACACAGCTTATTTTTTAAAAAACTGCACTTTAGGGGGCCTCCCTGGTGGCGCAGCGGTTGAGCGCTGGGTTGCGAAGCTGCCCGCGGCTTCTGCGGCGCTGGTTCGATCCCCGGCTGCTCCCCGGCCACCAGAGGAGGGTCCCACATGGCGCGCAGACCTCTCCTGCCACCCGCTGCTCCCCTCAGCAGTGTACTTCGGTCCTTCTGCCTGCTCTGCTCCCCGCTCTGGCTCTGGTGAATTCTCTCACCCTCCCGCGCTTCTGACTGTGCCCAGTGCATGTATAAACAAAACAAACAAACAAATAAATAAACCTAAAAAAAAAATAAAATAAAAAACTGCACTTTATCACTAAGCAGAACAATACTTCCGACAGAAGGTAGTCATGGTACATTTTAAGATATCTGTGTTAGCTAGAGTTGAGATAATTTGATTTATTTCAATAAACTAAGCTCAAAGCTTTATATTTGTAGACAACAGTTGTACTGATTAGATGTGGTCTTTTTTAAATCCTTTTATTACAATGTACATGTAACATCTAATGAGCCACTTAGCACCTGGATTTTTCAGTCTCTTTTTAAGAATAATAACAAGAACAAATGTGGAAAAGAAAATCTTAAAAGCAGTGCGTAACATTGATTTTTAAGTAAGGCATTCTTTAATAAGTGACCTATTACGCAAAAAAGGGAAAGATTCTCAAATCTTATATTAGATAATAATGTTCTAAGTCTTTTCTGAATCTTCTTACCTTTAAACAGAACCTAGGGTAGGAGGTTTTAAAATAACTCATAATAATAGATAGCTTTTAGTTGATGAAAATGTTTATCTGGAGATGAAGACACCAGATTAGGAAGCACTTGGAGGTGAGCGCCTTCCCTTCCAGCCTGCCTTTGGGTACTTGGCTTGGGTGTGCACAGCCATAAAAGGGAATGTGTCATGAAAAGAAATGGAAACAAACAAATCACAATACCAAAAAGAAGAAAAAAATCCCTCAAACTACACTTTCACAGTCCTCTATTTATACTAGCACATTCTGGGAAAATCACTCAAAAACCTGTTACTAATCATTTAAACCTTAGGCTGTCGACATTTTTCTGCTTTGCTAGCCAAATAGTCATGTGCAGCAGCCAGAGGGTTAAAGAGCCAGATTTCCTGTCCCATACTGTAGCTTTGTGTGAGCAATATGGAGGACCTCATCATCGCTGCAGAGGCTCCTGTTGAACATGGAGGGGTCTATCCAGGCAAAAATATGTGCAGCCTTCTGGGCCAGATTTGCTCCGGAAGGGCTTCTCAGTTGGACGTGCAGTGGACGAGGCTGTCCAGACCTGCTGTTACACAAAGGCCAAACTTCTCCCTCTGTGGCCTGGTTCTCCAGCCAGCAGACCATGCAAAGCCTGCTTTGCCTGGGTCCAGACACCCTCCAGAAGTATGAGAAAGTCTCTGGGTGGTTTTAGGAAATATAATACACAATCTAATACAAATGAGATTATTTGAATTTGGTAGATCAAAACCAGAGACCTTTCAATTTTCACATAAAAATAAAAGAAGTGAAAAAGAACATAACTAGAGTTTCTAGGATTTAGACAGTAGAAGACAATAGCATTTCCTATCTCTCATTTCATAAAAAACAGTCAACAACGCAACATGAGTTTAATGAAAGATTGTGTGTTGATTACATGTACTGTGTTCAGTTTTTAAAAATAAATATGTTGGGAGGGATCAATGTCAGTGCACTAAGAAAACAGCCCTCTTGAGATTCCAATCACACATTGTCATTACACTTTGTGACCTAGAGTGCAGGATTCTTGATTTTTTTATTTTCTGGTTCTCTCGCCATTTGGCTCATTCTCATCTTTGCTTGGTTAACAGAATAAAGACAAAAATACAGAAAACTGGCAGTATTTTATGAATAATTGTTAGTATTTTTCACTTCATAAGAAAACCAAACTTCAACTCAATTTGACAACAAGCCTCCCCACACTGTCTCAGTCTACAAATTTCCCCATTGAGAGTCAAACTTTGAAAGTCTAGTTTCTGATCAAATAAAAGATGAAAGAAACCAATAAAAACAACAGCAAGAGAAATTTCAAGGTTTGATTCACACACAGCTTAAGCTTGTAGATGGTTCTCATCAATACACATTGTGATTAGTTACTGTGACCAAAAATTTGAAGTCTTGCAGGTAAAAACAAAACCAATGAAACTTTTGATTCATCTTTGCTCTCTGAACATCATATTCTGCTTGTTCAGAAATCCAGCTGAACTAGGTCAATATTGCTCATGGACTCTCTTGCTGTCATAGTCCTCTGACCTACTGCAGATGAAGTTCAACCTAGTATTAACATAGGACACTGTAGGTCCTTGCAGTCAGACTCAAAAACTTAGATTCCGTCATGTCCTTAATTATCAAATGTGTTTCCTCTGAAGAAAGGCGTACTGTTTAAAATGTTTGATAATCTGACAAGGCCATAAGGCTTAATGGAATCGATGATTACACACAGATGGACGATTAACTCTCGAGGTTTCACGTTAAAAAAAAAAAAGTAACTGTGCTGGATTGCTACTTAATGGAATTACGCTGTCCATATGGAAAAGAACTATACCCTAAATATACCCAGAATGATGGAACAGGTGGCAGAATCTGGGCAAGACTGCTTGGAATGCACAAAAGCATTCTGAACTTGTAACTGCCAGAAAAGATTTCTGGAGGAAAGAAAAAGAGGGGAATCTTTGAAACTGTTAACTTTTTTACATTTTGGAAATATGAATTGCAAAAATAATTAGAAAGCTGAACCCTAACATATAGTTTTCCAGTAGGTGTTTTTTTATGCCAACCTTCAAAAACCTGCAAAATAGATCTGTTTGTTACTTAGGCAAAGTTTGATGTATGGGTTTTTATTTAGCGCCAACATAATTTCAGTGAGAGCAGAAACTCTATTTCCCTTGATAATGTCTATATTCTTCAAAAGACATAATAGGGAGAATGAGATTAAAATTATTAGCTAAGGGCCTCCCTAGTGTCCCAAGGATTAAGTTTCAGCACTATAACTGCTAAGTCATGAGTTCAATCCCCCAACATGGAGCTAACCCATGTGGTGCAGCAGACCTCTCCTGTCTCTCCCACTGCTCCCCTCAGCAGTGTATTTCAGTAAATCTGCCTGTTCTCCTCCCCACTCTGTCTCTGGTGAATCCTTTCACATCTCTCCCCCACCACTAGCCCCCGTGTGTCTCTGACCTACACCCTAAGTCTTCGATGCAAAAATAAAGTAAAACAATTTTTTAAAAATAATAAATAAAATTATTAGCTAAAGTGAGGATTGGGTGTTATTTCTGGATTCCATATCTTTTTTTTTAAATAGATTTATTTATTTATACAAGCACTGGGTACAGTCAGAAGCACGGGAGTGTGCGAGAACTTACCAGAGCCAGAGCGGGGAGCAGAGCAGGCAGAAGGACTGAAGTACACTGCTGAGGGGAGCAGTGAGCGCGGCAGGAGAGGTCGCGCGGCAGGAGAGGTCTGCGTGCCATGTGGGACACTCGCCCGGTGGGTGGGGATCCAGGATCGAACCAGCGCTGCAGAGACTGCAGGAGCCTCGCAGCCCAGTGCTCAACCGCCCTGGATTCCATATCTTTTATGATTTATGTCCCTAATTCCATGGATCATAAGAATTGCATATGTGGAAATGATGACAAGATATGACCGCTGATAAGCACTTGCACATAAATAAGTAAATGAAATAGTACAATTCTACTTAATAAGTTATTGTTGCTAGAAGGCAATTTGTGATTATTTTGCTCCAACTCAGCAGTTTTAACTTTAAATATCAATATTACTTTCAAATAATAGACACTGTCTTTTATGAGCGTGGGAGATTATGGGGGTTGAATTTGGAAAGTCTTAGTAATGATAAATGGAATAGGAAATCACTTAATATGTGCCAAGAATTAATTGGTTTATATATATATTATTGTATTTAATTCTTATTGTACTTAATTCTTATATATTATTGTATTTAATTCTTATATTATTGTATTTAACATAACTGAGTTATTTCTCATTTTACAGCTGAGGAATCTGATTGAAAGCATTACGTCATCTTCCCAAGGCCACAACACTAGTAGTTGATAAAGTTTGCACTGGAACAGAGATTGGTTCCAGCAGTGTCCTTTCACACATAACCACTTTGCTCAGTGCCGGTGAGTATCATCTTTCTCTGCTTCTGTGTGCATGTTGGTTTTGACAATAGAGTCTTCGACTCCTGTTTTGGTCCAGTATCTTCCATAAGGCTCACGGATACACACTGTTCACCAGGGCTCTGTGAGAACTCTCAGAAGATCATCAATATGAAAGAGACACAGAATATGACCTGTCACAAAATTAAGTGAAAGCACTAATACTGAAATGGAAAAAGAAAAATGAATGTGAAGACACTCCATAGCATTTTCTTTGCTCACAGAAAGTTCTAATTTTTCTTTTCTTTTTGAAGTATTAAATATTAAATTATTTAAAAAATATTTTGGTGCCTCTGCTTTGCTGATACCTTAAGCACATATTTGTTATGTTCACTAGGAAATTAGTAAAACTCTATTCCGGGGTACAGTGAGCAAAGAGAATTGTCTTGGTTAAATCCATCATTGCATTTTATTATGTAATTTCAATGATTAATATTTTCAGATCTCTGTTATGAATCTACACTAAAAATGAGCCAAACTGAAGTGTTCACAGTAAAAATAATCTTGGTCTTTCACCCAGACCAATTAGTTACTGAATATATTGACTTAGCTTTTTGTAGCTACTAGATCTTTAGCTTTCCACATACAGGATTTTTGTACATTTTGGTATGTGTATATCATCAAAGTAATTTTGGGGATTTTGTTTCCCTACTTAGAGTAATGTTACCACTAATAAGAGAAGATAAAACAATAAAAGGGCCTCCCCTGGTGGTGCAGGCAGTTGAGCGCCGTGCTGTGAAGCTGCCCGCGGCCTCTGAAGTGCCGGTTCGATCCCCGCCTGCGGGTGAGGGTCCCACATGGCGCAGCAGATCTCTCCTGTCGCTCTTGCTGCTCCCCTCAGCAGTGTATTTCATCATTCTGCCTGTTCTGCTCCCCACTCTGTCTCAGGTGAATCCTCTCACCCTTTCACGCATCTGGCCTGTAACCTGGTTCTTGTATAAATAAATAAACAAATAAATAAATAAATAAATCTTTAAAAAAAAGGAATAGAAAGTCTTCTCCCTTTCAGTTTTTAATATCTTCTTTTCTTTTTTTAAAGATTCATTTATTTATGCATACAAGAACTAGGGTACAGGCCAGAGGTGTGGGGGGGTGAGAGGATTCACCAGAGACAGAGGGGAGCAGAACAGGGAGATGTACTGAAATACACTGCTAAGGGGAGTAGCAGGCTAGTCAGGAGAGGTCTGTTGCACCATGTGGGTATCTCCCTGGCCAGCCCAGGGATCGAACTCGTGCTGCAGTGGCTCCAGACAACTTCATAGTGCTGTGCTTAAACCCTTGTGCCACCAGGGAGGCCCAATATTTTATTTTCTGTTAATTAGTTTTTAACCTGTTCTTTTAAATATTCTGAACCTCAGTTTCTCTCTTTCTTTTTTAATAGAAACAAAAAGATGTTAGTTACTTACAGCATTAGTTTACAATAACTAACACCCTCCACCATTCATTCACCCTCTGCTACCAACAAATCAGCCCCTTCTATTCACTTTTTCCTTCTCCCTGCCCCTCTGGTAACTAAAACTCTAGTCAGAATCTAAAGGTTTGTGTTTGCTTTTGTTTTCTTTGTATTCCACAAATGAACAAAATCATTGAGTATTTGTCTTTCTCCTTATTTCACTTAGCATAATCCCCTCGAGAACCATCAGTGTTGTCACAAATGGTGTAGCTACTTACAGAAATTACGAGACAAATTTAAAAATAAAATATACAAAATTGCTTAAAAAAATAAGGACAATGCATGAGTAGTTGAAGATTTATATCTTTTTTTTTTTTTTTTTCCTCCTCCACAGTATTCTTCACAATGGAGGGACTCCATGGGCCTTTCTAAGTGATGAGAAAGGATGAGCCTTGCCCAGATATATCATAAGGTCCCTCAGTGGGATCATAGTGGGGGCTTAAATAGTATTGGTTTTGATAATAGAGCAATCAAAATATAATTAACGGAGTGGTGTAGAGAACAATGAAATATAAATAATTTCAATAGAAAATATGTATGCAATTTCTTTTCCATTTGCATTAATAGCATAGTATCCTTTGTTATTGTCAAGTTATTTCCATGGAAATATCGTGTTTGTATCAAAAGAATCTAGATTATTCTTTATGATTATCATACTATGTGCCCATTATAGAATTCTTGTTAGTAAAATATCAATTATAATCTTGGTTTTTCAATTATTGTAGCTTTTGGTTTTACATGAGGTACTTTTCCCATTCTCCAACACATAGCTTACTGCTTTGATAATGTAGAATAAGAGAAACACATTGATGAAAACTAGTGTTGAACTATGTCTTTATTCTTTTGGCAATTGATAGTTACTCTTTTAACAAGATATCTAGAATCCCTGCTAATTCCTTTAAAAATTAATATTTAATCAAATAGAATTAATTTTCAATTATTGGTTTATAAATACCAGGTTTGTTTTATTGATTTATCTTTGATACAGTATAGTTTTTACCTCATAATCAATTTAGTGATTGCAATTGAATATTTAGATACTGATCCTAGCAAAGAGTAACTGTCCAAGGATGGTGATCACAATTATTTCCTGCTATTTAATGCAAGATTAACATCTAAGGAAAAATCCTAAGGCAACTTGTGAAATGAAGTCACCCCTGTACTCATGCCAAAGGTAAAGAAAGGGGTTGGCGGAGATGTTACAATTGCCTAGATAGTTTCAAAATAAATAATGTGTATCCCTCTGCTGTTGATAGCAGATTCTCTATTTAAAGACAATCTCTATTTTATTTTTTAAAAGATTTATCTTTATTTATTTATGCATAAATAAAGAACTGGGCTGTAAGCCAAAGGTGCCGGGGGTGAGAGGATTCACCAGAGACAGAGTGGGGAGCAGAACAGGCGGATTTCCTGGAATACACTGCTGAGGGGAACAGCCGGCAAGACAGGAAATGTATGCTGTGCTATATGGGTCACATCCCTGGCTGGCTGGGAATCGAAGTCATGCTGCAGTGGCAGGTGATAGCTTGATAACACTGAGACTTTAACTCCTCCACCACCAGGGAGGTTCTAAAGACACAGTCTTTATCCTGAGAATTCCAACACATTTTATTATGGATCATAACTGTTATTTTTATAGAACTAATCATAGTATTGGAAATAACTCAGGGCACTTCTGTTTTGATTGTTGTTACTGTTTTATATTTATTTTATTTAATTTATTTTTTATTGAGGTAATGTTGGTTCACATTGTTATTTATATTTTAGGAATATAGCGCCCCCACCCCCACCTTCAGTTCTTAATACCATCATGTCCCCATCACCAAAGCACTTGTAGTCCACCACTATAGGCCATTGTGCTCCCTCTTCGTTTTGTCCTCATCCCTTCTCCTATTAATTTCTCAGTTCTGCAGTCAGTTTTCAAGGGCTAGTTTTGAAGTTTGGCTTTATCTAACCCTTTGTCTGGTTTCTCTATAAAGGACACCTAGGGGGGATACCATCCAGTGTCTGGTGTCTGCTTTCCCCTCTGATGATTTCCATTAGCATAATCCCTTCCAGTTCCATCCATATTACCACACACGGCACAAGTTTATCTTTTTTTTTGAACTGCTTGGTAGTAGTTTTCCACTGTGTATATGTACCACTTACTTCCTAGCCAATTCAAGTATATCATACTGTTGCTCTTCGGAGGTCAAAGAGCAGGGAGTGAGTGGAAATATTGTCTGTTTGGGTGGATTTCAAAACCAAGTACATAGAAGTGGTTGTTTCCTGGTTTTGTATTACTAAGTAGGAGAGTAAATAGCAGGATCTGGAGAATATGTATAAAATCAGTCAAGCAACAAAAGGTCATACAAGATGAACAGTAAGTCCAGGATCCCTTGCATCTGTAGAATATCAGATGCAACACATTATCAGACAGGGCACTTTTATTGGAGCAAAGGGAGGAACATCTGTGCCACTTAAACCTCAAACTCAAAAGTACATCAAAGCAGAACAGGCATGAGAAAGTTGGAAACAACCATAATTGTCAGTACTTGTTTTCAGCCCATCCTCCACATAAATGCTGCCACATAGTGGATAATATTCTGCCTTTTCCTGTTCCCAGACTCCACTGTCATTCCTAGCTCTGACTACACCACTCCAGCTATGCATTTTCTCTCTCTTTGTGCTTTGTTTCTAACACTGAAAAAGTAGGTCTGACATTGCATATTTATATGTGCATGTCTTGCATGTTATACATACAGGTCCATTGTGTATTAATGTTACACACACACACACACAAACACACACACACACATTCTACAGGAAAGAAAATAAAGAACAAGAATTATCTCAAATCTTGATAAGCAACTTTCCCAAAACAAAACTTGAATATCAAACCCAGGGACCCTAACATAACAAAGTGCTCCCAATTTTAGATTCCTTTGAAGGTCAGCAATCTATGGCTAAAGAAATACTCCTTTCTAATCAGAAACCTTTGGGCAGTTTTTGTTCAGGTATGCTTAATCCTTTTTTCTTTAGATGATGTAAGAATCATTTTAAGTTGCGAGAAAATCAGTCTATGGAACTTCCTATGTTTGAACTCCCAGCAATAGTCCCTTAGATAAGATTTTTCTTCACTCAGTAATCAATCTGGAGTTGGCCCACCATGTGAGCCTCGTGGAACTAGCCAGTTCCAGTGGAAGTGGGGTACTAAGACTGAGTCGTATGTGCTGTATCAGTCATGATAATTTGCAGGATTGTTTCTAACCTGGGGGCTGCTGGAGAGCACAGATACAGAGAAACAAGGCAAAGTCAGAGACCGAGAGCTCTGTCACCTCTCTAGGGTCTCCTGGCTGGCATGTTGAAGGTTTTATCTATTAAGATTGTTCATTATTAGCACTCCCTCTGCCCACCTGTGACTATGCAGGTGCTTCTTTTCACCAACCCTCTCCCTCCGCAGGGCCACAGCCTTCCTGCCTGACTATGACCTGTATGTACCATGCCAGGACTTTTCACTGACCTCCCTCAGTAGAGGCAGCTCTCCTTAAGGCTGCCTGCCTACAACCATGCAGGCCTCTCTTAGCAAACCTGTCCCTTTTGGGGCAGCTCTTCCTGCCTTCTTGTGTCTATGTAAGTGTCTTTTATTCTTCCGTCCCTTTCCTTAATAAACCTGCCCTTTAAATACATATTTTTTAAAAAAGATTGTTCATTATTCTGTACAAATTTACTGTAAAATTTCCTTACTAGCTTCCTGGGGACAAGTGGCATAAAACTCTGGTACAAATTTTCCTTGTGCCATTATTGCCCATAATCACAGTTCCTGTTGGTAAACCAAACCCCACATGCTATATAAATAGTGTAAAAAAGTTTTTATGCGAACTGTTACACAATATAATATCATCTGTATGTTGTTAGGTGCCTGCAGAGCAGGGTGGTCATTCCAAGACCCATGTTATGCCCAAGCAAGAAGAAAATTAAGGACTTGAGAGATACCTTCAACCCCCAATCCAAGTTTAAATGTGCTACATAGGATTTGTTCATTTTATTTCTTAATTGTAAGTTATTTTGGGGCTTCTGTTGTCATTTTGGCTTCTCTGTCATAGTTAAACCATTTATTGGGAGGTTTTAAAATATTATTTTCCTTTGCCAGTTATTGATTATGAAATTGGAGTCTTTAGTCTGAGAACATGATAACAGATGTCTCCAAGTTGGAGTAAGATCACAAGATTCTTTTTGAATGAATATAAGGAAAAGAGTGAAATTTGTATACCACTGAGACAATTAAAGAAGTCTACTCAGGAAAACTAAACTGAAGACACATCTTATATTTTCCTTTAAGCCATTTGATAATTATATTAGAAATTAAGGAAATGGACATGACAATTTCATCCATGTAGTTTTCTCTTGAGAATTTGAACTCACTTGTGTTAGCAAATAATACTAAGTAAAGCATTGCTTTTTAATGTTCCTTCAGCGTTTTTATCATTCAGGTACTTATTTATTAGGAAAATTAAAACTGTCACCTCATACCTCATTTATTATGTACATTGACATAGCTCATAATCTAATGTGAAATTGATAGTTTAGTCTAAGCTCAATAGCCTTCAGTATTTGTTCATTTACCTATTTACCATGTACTGAGCTCTTTTTTATGACATAAAATGTGCTGAAACATGGCATCTGCTTCACATATTGAATGTGCTCTATGGAGAGAGCGTGAAATATAGATTTATAAGTATAAACACAGAAATAAATAACATAAATATGAAAAGGCAGCAGTACATTGTGAGGATTAAGAAAATTTAAAATATTTTATTTAATTTTTAAATTTTAATATATTTATCTCATCATTCAACAACTACTTATTTGTAAGCCGGACAATAAAGTTGTTAACATTCATAAATATTATGGAAACAAATAAAAGCTATTCTAGATTTTGTTCAATAATTGGAAAATTTTTTTTAGATTGAATGCCATTTTTTATACTCTGTACCACTTTCATTTTATGTAACCCACAAAAAAATTTCCCCCAGTCAAACCCCAAAGATTACCTTTTGATTTTTTTTTATCTTGAATAAACTTGCTCAGTCTTAAATTTTTTCATTTCTATATTTTTTATTTTAGATCATTTCTATTATCTATTTCTTCAAACATGGCTCTTTTCATTTTGAAAAATGGCTATATTTTCTTTTGGACACTCTGAAAGACAATACAAATTGTTGGGCATCCCCTGGTGGTGCAGCGGTTGAGAGCTGGGTTGCGAAGCTGCCCACAGCCTCTGCTGTGCCAGTTCGATCCCTGGCCACGGGCAAGGGTCCCACATGGCGCGCAGACCTCTTCTGCCGCCCGCTGCTCCCATCAGCAGTGTATTTCATTGGTCTTCCTGTTCTGCTCCCCACTCTGGCTCTGGTGAATTCTCTCACCCTCTGGTGCTTCTAACTGTACCCATTGTTTGTATTAAAAAAAAAATCTTAAAAAAAAAACAAAACAAGACAATACAAATTGTTTACTGTTAAATGAAATGGATAAAATTTCCAGAATTCCCAAGGAATTCAACAACACTGCTGACTATATTGTTCTTATATAGTTCTCTGACAACAGAATTAAAATGACCAATCTTAGAACACAGTGCAAAAGGAAAGGAGATTTTGACTTTAACATATCATTTTTTGGGGTTGTTATTTCTGGAGATTATTTCAGTTCATTAGAAGTCATATTACCTAATACTATCTCACTTGAAAATACACAACTTCTTTATTACTTAGAAACTCTTATAGCCACTTCAGAATGAACTACCTAACCTGTCATTAAAAACTGTATTCTGAACCCACCAAATAATTTTATGTCCTGTCACAGAACACCAGCCACTGGCTCATTAAAAAAATAAATTTTAAACTTTGTGCAAGGAAAACGTATGACCTTCTCTTAGTATACTAGAGTGTCCAACAAGGTATTGGAAAACTAGAAACAGGACACTGATTCAGCATAATATTTTCCTAAGTCACTAGTAGATTCAAAATACTGTAAAAAAAAAAAAGGTGAATGAGCCAGACCTAAGTCCCAAAAGGTGAAGAATGCAACAGGGTAGCATGGAATGTGTTTTTAAAGAGGAAATAGTGGAGGACTTGTGGGGGAGGCAGAAAAACTGACAGGGTTAGGAGAGAAAGGTAATTGACAAAAGCTTCAGGACATAGATGATACTAGAGTTTGACTTTCAGAGAAAGATAATGGGTGGAGATTTCAGGCATCAGAAGTGAAATATGCAAAAGGGGCAGAAAGGTGCAAATAGCTAATAAATATTTATTCAATGAAATGATACTAGTGACAGTTAAATCTTTTCTCTCTTTTTTTTTTTTTTTGGCATTGGGTTTAACTTCTGGACTTTAAAGTTGCCTGAACATTGTGAAAGTTCAATGTATTTTGTCACTATTGAATAATTGATAAGCTATTAAATCTGCAGATAAAGTGGATGCTTCCATATTCACCCACCTGCTAATTTGTGATCATTTTCAAACTGAACGTAAGAGGAAAAAGAAAAATAAAAAAGACCAAGAAGCTGTGTTACATCTTGAAGTGCATTAAAATATATAAAAAAAAAATCAGAATACACGCCAAATGACTCATGTGTTTTTCAGTATTCTACAACTTAGTGTCAATAACTGGCAGTATGATAACTTCTCAGTGTCATCCTGGTGGAACATAGGGTTCCCATAAGAATACATTTCTATCTCCTTCAATATCACCATTAAAATAACTTACTTGTTTCTGATTAATTAGGACCCAGTTTCTTCCTTCTTGGCATTGTGTTTTTCCTCCTGTTCAGTCTATCTGGACAGGCTAGATCTGCGTGGGCACGCACCAGTTTGTGAGATTCTGGATCAGAATTCAGTGGCTTTGCAATAGCGACAAACCTAACTTCTGGTAACTGTGAATTTGTGTTCCAAAGTGCCACAGACCACACGGTAAGATGCCACAAAAAGGAGCAGTAACTAGGTCACATTTTTGGCAGTCTTCATGAAGTAGTAGCTCCAATGCTGGCTTGCCAGTGATAAAATAGAACTAAGAAGCATTTTTTCTTTATCTTCCCTTAGCAGAACAAAAAAGTTCAAATTAACTGATGGAGAATGAAGAATAGGGTAAGTTCTTTGCAGAAGAGGAGTTTAATCGACACAAACTACAGTCCAATTATTCACATCCAGTAGGAATAGAATTTGAATAGATGTTCATACCACGCATATCTAAAGAGAGAGAGAGAGAGAGAGAGAGAGAGAGAGAGTGTGTGTGTTGGGGGAGCATTTCTGTTGGGCTGAGGTACAGGTGACAGTCAGGCATCACCTCTTCACAGTCCTGCCATAGTCCATGGCTGGATGCCAAAAAAAATCTCAAGAAGGATTACATTCCCCTACTACTTTTCGTTGCATCATCATTAACTAATTGGGAATACATATGCTATTTTAGAAATGCAAAGTAATACAGTAGACTTTAAACAAGGCAGAGTCCAACTCTTCTCTGGCAGAAGGTACTCCCTTGGGCAGCATAGTGGAAGTTCAGCATTAGTGACATGGCTGTTCAAATTTGTCCTGTGCAAAAACATACCCAACTCTCAAGTTCAGAATCTATTCTTTCCAATGCATTTTTGATTCCCAATGATTAAAGAAAGAATATGCAAAAACGCAAAAGGCTAAGACAAAACTGGAGAGCAAACATTTGGGAGAAAGTATAAAGGAAACTAATTGACATGCTTTGCAAAATGCCAGAATTATTACCTTTCTGGGTGTTTAGAAAAGAAATTATCTTAAAATGTAACACTTCTTTTTCTCTTTATCCTAGTAAATCCATTCGACAGAATTTAGCACTGGGAAGAAGCCCAGAAGGTTTGAAATCCTGCAAGAAAAAAATGTGTATTTTTAGAATTATGGTAACAGCTGCTAAGAAATGTATTTCTATTTTGTAGTTAGTCTGAGCTGCCTAACATAAATGTGGGGTAGAGAAAGATAACATAGATAAGGCAAGTGGAAAGAATTATAGCAAAATGAACACTATCTTTGGTTGTTGTTGAAAGAAAAATTGAGTACTAAAGATGGCATTTTATCAAAATAAAACTATAAATTATATATCTAAGAGCTAAAATTAGGTAGCAGGTCTCTCTGTGTCTCTATCTTTCTCTCTCTCTCTCTTTCTTCTCTTTCCCTTTCCCTATCTTTCATTCTGCCTCCCCCCTTTGGTACTCCCCTTTCATTGCTTATGTATTTTTTAATCTTTCCCTAAGGGAATCTTAGGGAGCAATGATATAGTAGTGCCAGTCTAACTAAGAATCACCTTTTAGTGTCCCCAAATATCTACCACTTGTCAAATATATAATTTGCTGTCAAATTCTTATATTAAAAAGAAACTTAACTTTTTTTAAAGATTTATTTATTTATGCATACAAGAGTTGGGGTACAGTCCAGAGGTGCAGGGGTGAGAAGATCCACCAGAGTCAGAGTGGGGAACAGAACAGGCAGACTGACTGAAGTACACTGCTGAGGGGAGCAGCAGGAGATTCAGGAGAGGTCTGCTGTGCCATGTGGGTAGTTCCCTGGCTGGGGATTGAACTCATGCTACAGAGGCTGTGGACAGCTTCTTAGGTTGCATCTTAACCCCTTGCGCCACCAGGGAGGCCCAACGAACTTAAATATTTTTAGATACAACTGAATAATTTTTTTTAAAAGATTTATTTATTTATTTATACAAGCACGGGGTACAGTCAGAAGCGTGGGAGGGTGAGAGAATTCACCAGAGCCAGAGCAGGGAACAGAACAGGCAGACTGATGAAATACACTGCTGAGGGGAGCAGCGGGCAGAAAGAGAGGGTGCGTGCCATGTGGGACCCTCACCTGGTGGCTGGGGATCGAACTGGTGCTGCAGAGGCTGTGGGCAGCTTTGCAACCCAGCGCTCAACCGCTGTGCCACCGGGGAGGCCCTTTTATTTATTATTATGATTTTTTTTCCTGTTCCCTTGTTTGGTTCCCCTATATTCCTCCTATAAGTGAAACCATGCAATATTTTTCTTTTTCCTTCTGGATTAAAAAATAAAATAATTTAGGGCCTCCCACGGCGCAGCGGTTGAGCGCTGGGTTGCGAAGCTGCCCGCAGCCTCTGCAGCGCCAGCTCAATCCCCGGCTGCTCCCCGGCCACCAGAGGAGGGTCCCACATGGCGTGCAGACCTCTCCTGCCGCCCTCTGCTCCCCTCAGCAGTGTACTTCGGTCCTTTTGCCTGCTCTGCTCCCTGCTCTGGCTCTGGTGAATTCTCTCACCCTCCCGCGCTTCTGACTGTACCCAGTGCTTGTATAAACAAAAAAACAAACAAATAAATAAATAAAAACATGCCTCTATTAAAAAAAATCTTTAAAAAAAATAAAAAATAAAATAATTTAAAATAACGTTTTTCATATATGACCATGAAATATGTCCAGGAACTACTTTAGAAAGAAACATTGTCCTCAATCTGGTGCCTTCAGGAAAGATGATTATGGGGTATCTTTCCACACACTTTAGAGTTGGGACCATGTATTAACCCTCATTTCAGCAGTTTCCATCACTAGGACTAACATAGCAGGAGAGAGTCAGATATCTGTGGCACTAAATTTAATTTAATGGCTTTCACTTAAATATAAATTGAACACTTCCTGAGTCTAATTTCCCCAATCAGTACTGTATACTGTACAGTATATATTGAGCATTTCTCTGTCAGGCACTGTTCTAGCTTCCTTTCATAATTACCTCATTGAATCCTTAAGGCAAATTATGAGGTATATACTATTATGTATTGTGTATACAATAGTATGTATATGCCTTATACACACGAAAAGGCAAATAACTTGTCCAAGTTTACACAAACTGTAAGTGATGGAATTGGCATTTGAATCAATGAGGCCTAAATTGAGGGTAAACAAGTTTAAAACTAATGTTTCAGGTTTGTGTAGCAAATCTGATTTTTACATTAGATAGTAACATACCTGTACAAAAATCTTAAAAAGGTCAAGAACTTTATGCATTAAAACTTCTTTGTTACAGGGCCTCCCCGGTGGCGCAGCGGTTGAGCGCTGGGTTGCGAAGCTGCCCACAGCCTCTGCTGTGCCAGTTCGATCCCTGGCCACGGGCAAGGGTCCCACATGGCGCGCAGACCTCTTCTGCCGCCCGCTGCTCCCCTCAGCAGTGTACTTTGGTCCTACTGCCTGCTCTGCTCCCGGCTCTGGCTCTGGTGAATTCTCTCACCCTCCCGCACTTCTGACTGTACCCAGTGCATGTATAAACAAAAACAAACAAACAAATAAATAAATAAAAAAAAAACATGCCTCTATTTAAAAAAAAAAAAAAAAACTCCTTTGTTACATACTGTTCTGAAAGCCATAATTTTCACAAGGAAAATATAAGCAATGGGATAATATAGTATTGTCTAGAATATTGAAAAACAATAATTAATACATCTGTACGCAAAATGTCTATTTTCAGAAGTACACTTTACAAGTGAAATAAAGAGGAGAGGATGGGGGGGAATCCATCAAGATGCAAATCTTGAGAATGGAAAAGTGGTTTCGAAGATCAGAGATCTGAAAAGAGCCTCAGTTCTTTTCATCCCTTGCTCTGAGACCACGGCAAAATAACTTTGCTTCTCTTTCTATATCAAGACTGTTTCTCCATCCCTTATATCTGAGCTGTGCTTTAACTTGATTTGGCCATATATTGTGATGGAACTGATGTAGCAATTCTAAGCCTACATTTCAAGGGGCTTCCTCTGATTCCACTCTTGCCCTTCCAGTCTCACAACTGCCATATGAGGAATCTCTGGTTAATCTGTGAACTGTTGAGAGAGTTGTAGCCCAGTAAGTTGTAGCCCAGTAAGCCCATCATCACACCCAACAACCAGTCAACTTCCAAAGCAGAGCTACCTAACTGACTTCTCAGTGGACTTGTTCATGTGAGCAAACTTGGTCAAGATCAACCGTATCAGGACCTTCCCGGTGGTGCAGCGGTTGAGTGCTGGGCTGCGAAGCTGCCCACAGCCTCTGTAGCACCGGTTCGATACCCAGCCGCCTGCGAGGGTCCCACATGGCACGCAGACCTTTCCTGCTGCACCCGCTGCTCCCCTCAGCAGTGTACTTCGTTGGACTGTCTGTTGTGCTCCCCGCTCTGGCTCTGGTGAATTCTCTTACCCTCCTGCACTTCTGACTGTACCCAGTGCTTGTGTAAGTAAAAACATAAATCTTAAAAAAAAAAAAAAAAAGATCAACTATGTCAGAGCTGGGTCAACACTACAACCCATCTGACCCATAGATTTGTGAGAAATAACACAGTGTTACTGTTTTAAGCATCTATGTTTTGGAGTAGTTTGTTATGCTGCACTAAATAACTGATAAAACATACTTTATAATAATTTAAATATCATCAGTGCTATTTCATGCAAAAGCATGCTTGCTATTTTTCTGGACTCTCATGACTTAATCTCATTCACTTTAAACAGTTAAGACTTTCCTTAAAAGCATCAAAATAAAAAGAAAATTTGCTTACATGACAAATTTCATTTTTGCACTCTATGGCAGTGGCATTGCCCATAATGATTTGTCATGCAATTTTATATTCAAAGCTCAAAATTAATTACAAACATGAAACAAATCATGGTGTTAAGACATACATTAAAAACAAATTACAATCTCAAAATGGATAATTTACAGCTTGGAAAATTAATTGATTAAACTCAAAGTGCATAAAAATAATTGGAAAAACTGAGGAGTGAACAAGCCAATGACAATGTTAACCAACTAAATAAAAAAGAAGGTGTAAGGAACAAAGCCACAATCAAAATAATCAATAGTTATAATTAAACCAAAATACACTGGGTGGAGATAGGTTGAAGTCTCAAATTTCCTATATTAAAGGAATGGACAGATGACACAAGAATTCAAACCTTGTCCTTTCAATAAAGTCAAAATAGAGACTGTAATGTTGACACTAAAGTCAATCATCAAACTTAAAAATATACAAGATATACAGTAGATATTATACATTTAAGCAGTATTACAAGTATATAAATAACTTAATGTGTGTTATATTTGTTATGGATTACTGTCTATTCTATTCCTTTCAATGTAGTATGATTTGTAGAAATGCATATTTATAGAACTTGTTTATGATATTTTCTATGCTCCAGAAATAATAAAAGAAATTAAATCTGACAATATAGCATTTTTACACCCAACAGAATTTTGTTCTGAGCCTTATTTATTGGCAATTATTTTTAAACTGGAGAAGATTTGTAGTTTCATATTTGGAACAAATGTTACAAGGCATTTAGACATCTATGATAGTCATAGAATATGTTTCAAACAATTGTCTATGCTTTGAAGTTTTCAGTTGATGAAATCTCTACTTTATTGATGCAAATGAAATGAGTTACAATGAGTCATGCAGAGAAATTCAATACAAATAGAATATTTTAAGTACCAATTTTGTTTAAATTCAATATTGCAAAATTGAACTAGACAAGGTTTTTATTCACAGCACTATGTATTCATGTTCATAGCACTAAGAGTTTCTCTGTTTAATTCTCATATTGCCGAAGAATTAAATACTTCATTTGTTAGTCAGTGTTTGGCAGCTTTCCAGAATTGTGCCAGTAATTTTTCCATGAGTTGTGGGTTGTCTCAAAAGCAGGTCCTAAGGTCAGATCTTACATTCAGGTAGTTTATTTGGGACTAATTTTGGAAGCAAAAGTGAAGGGATAAGGCAAGTGAGCAAGGAAGGGTAAATAAAAACCATAAATATATACCAATTAGTTTTTTTTTTTGCCTTTGTTGGCAGCAAGGACTCATTCCTGCTGGGGGGCATTCTTAGAAATCTTGTAAAACATGGAAGCAAAAAATTACAAAGAAAGCAATCAAATCTAATAGAATCCTAGATCCTCACTCCTTGTGGAAAAACTTAATGAACGCCAAGTAAAAATGTAATTTGAGGGCCTCCCCGGTGGCGCAGCGGTTGAGCGCTGGGTTGCGAAGCTGCCCGTAGCCTCTGCGGTGCCGGTTCAATCCCCAGCTGCTCCCCGGCCACCGGAGGAGGGTCCCACATGGCGCGCAGACCTCTCCTGCCGCCCGCTGCTCCCCTCAGCAGTGTACTTCGGTCCTTCTGCCTGCTCTGCTCCCCGCTCTGGCTCTGGTGAATTCTCTCACCCTCCCACGCTTCTGACTGTACCCAGTGCTTGTATAAATAAATAAATAAATCTTTAAAAAAAAAATGTAATTTGAAATAAGAATTGTATAAGAAAATAAAGGAATGATTGGCTTAGATTTCAGAAATAAAAACCCTACACATTTCTATGAGGTACTTGTGCATTTTTTTCATTCAATTTTGTACAAATATTTTCTTAAGGCTGATTATACGAGGACATTTATCAGTCTTTGGTGGCCAATGTAAATTTATTCTTGCGTGGTAAATCTATAAACACTTCTCTACTTTCTAGTGAGGTGTGTACTAATGTGAGTCCTGATTTTATTTATTATGCGGTTCAGATAGTGTTAGCCTTTCTAACTGTGGGTTCTCATGAAGAACTCTCTTAGGAAAGGAACTCAGGGAAGAAAGGACCATCTTTTCAACAACTTGTACAATTGGCCATGCTTATGCAAAATTAAAGGCTAAACCTTCCAACTGTAACTTTATCATACAAAAATTAACTAAAACATATTATAAACTTAAAAAGAAAACTTTAAACAATAACAACTATAAGAGAAAAATAAAGGGAAAAATCATTGTGATTTTAGAATAGGCAGAGATTTTTTTTCAACATGATACAAACAGAATGAGCCATAAAAATTAAATTAATATATAGGATCCTATCACAATTAAGAACTTCTACTCTTTTTTTAAAAGATTTATTTATTTATGCATACAAGAACTGGGGTACAGGCCAGAGGTGTGGAGGGTGAACAGACTCACCAGAGACAGAGTGGGGAACAGAACAGGCAGATTGACTAAAGTACACTGCTGAGGGACCAGCGGGTGAGTCAGGAGAGGTCTGCTGCAACCTGGGTCAGCAACCTGGCCGGCTGGTGGATCAAACTTGTGCTGCAGTGGCTGCAGATAGCTTCATAGGTAGTGTCTTAACCCCTTGTGCCACCAGGGAGGCCCAAGAACTTCTACTCTTCTGGAGAAAATTCTAGGACAATAAAAAGTCAAACTAGAAACTGAAAGAATACTTTGCAAAGTATATACATATGTGATAAAGGACAGATTACATAGAACTCTCAAAACTCAAAAATAAATAAACCCATTTTAAAAAAGGCAAAAGACTTAAAACAGTCACTTTATTAAAGAAAATGAAAGGATGGCAAATAATAACATGAAAATATATTCATCATAATTAATCAAAAGGAAAATGCACATAAGACAACAATGAGCTACCACCACATATGATTTAGAATGACTATAATTTCAAAAACTGACCATACCAAGTCTTGGAGATGACACAGAGGACTTAGAATTTTCATGTATTGCTGATGGGAATGTAAAATGGTAAAACTACTTTGAAAATGTCAGTTTCTTTAAAAGTTAAGCTATAACCACCATTTGATCCAGTGATTCAGCTTCAGATATTTACCCAAAAGAATAGAAAGTATTTATCCAGAGACAAATTTGTGTGTGTTCACAGCAGTTTTATTTGTAAGAACCTGAAAACCACTCAACTATCCACTGACAGATGAGTGAATTAACAAAGTATGGTGTGCCCATACAATGTAGCACTCGCAATAATAAAAAGGAATGAACAACTGAAAAACACAATGACAAGTATAAATCTCACAATGATTTTGCTGACTGAAAGAATCCAGAGAATCGAAAATTGTTTACTCTGTGGTTTTATTTAGAAAAGAAAAACTATGGGCCGCCCTGGTGCTGCAGGGGTTAAAGTCAGTGCTATGAAGTTACCAGCAGCCGCTGCAGCATGAGTTCGATCTCCAGCCACGGAGCTAACCCATATGACACAGCAGACCTTTCCTGTCTCACCTCCCTGCTCCCTGCAGCAGTGTATTTCAGTAGATCTGCCTGTTCTGCTCCTCACTCTGTCTCTGGTGAATCCTCTCTGGCTTACACCCAGCTCTTTATTTATGCATAAATAAATAAAAATACATCTTTTTTAAAAAGGAAAAGAAAAACTAGTTTGTAGTGATAAAGATTTTATCAAAAGCTTTCTGGTGATATGGAGTGAGAAGAATTGGGAAGGGAGAATTTGAAAGGGAGGCTAGAAATTATTGAGGGTGATATGTTTCTTTTCTTGATTGCAGTTGATTGCTTCACAGGTATAAACATTTGCCAAAACTTTTCAAATTGCACATTTTAAATATGGGCACTTTGTTTTGTGTCATTCATACTTCAATAAAGCTGATTTTTAAAAAGAACCCTGCTCTGGTCGAGGTTATATCATCAATATATATGAAAATTGGTGGCCTTACTAGTCTTAAGAGTATTAATGACCAGCCTGAGAAAATTTGCTTGAGACCAAGTCTACAGGGCAGAGAAAATGCATGTCAGAAGAGGATATTGAATGATGTCAGTAAAACAAACACCAAGAAAATACTAGTACACTAGTGTTTATAGAATTGATAATATAGTTGATAGAATATAAGGCCATGTTTTTCTTATTTGAGTTTATAGCTTAAAGAAACTAGTTAAGATACTAACATTAGTAAAGCTGTGGGGGTGACCCTTGTCCTGCCATTTACAATTATCCTTTGTGTCATCTTTGCTTTTTTCCTGATGTCAAAATGATAAATATTTGTCATTTCAAGTGAATATTTTTTTTTAATACAAAGGTATACATTGGCAATATGAAAATGTCTACATTTGCAGAAAATGACTACTTTGTTTTGGAATTTGAAATAGGATTTGGTGAGGGCCTCCCCAGTGGCGCAGTGGTTGAGTGCTGGGTTGCGAAGCTGCCGGCAGCCTCTGCTGCGCCAGTTCCATCCCCGGCCACCTGTGAGGGTCCCACATGGCGCAGCAGACCTCTCCTGCCACCCGCTGCTCCCCTCAGCAGTGTCAGTCTGCCCGCTCTGCTCCCTGCTGTGTCTCTGGTGAATTCTCTCACCCTCTCGCGCTTCTGACTGTACCTGGTGAGGTGCTTGTATAAATAAATAAATCTTAAAAAAAAAAAAAAAGAAATAGGATTTGGTGAATAAATGTGTAAATGTTTGGGGAATTTGATCCCTGAGATGATTCTAAACATCACATGTGATAGCAGAGCTGTTAGATTGGGTGTGTCAGATCCTCCTTTCCAAAACCAATGAGGTAAACCTATTTCAATGATTTACTGAAACACTGTGGTCAGTGGTTGCCTTTTGAGAGTGTTCATTTAACACAGGACAGTAAAACTTTAAAAGCAATCCATGCTTCTTCCTGACATATAGCTTCAATACCCATTCCTCTTTCAGCTAAAGCTCTTTCTTCAATTTAATCCTCCTTCAGAATCTTTTAGAAAGAGTGCTATACCATATTTTGCTGTTAAATCATGAAAAATGATAGAATTTCCACCTTTTTTTCAAGAGTCATTGTCAAATTAAACCCTCCAATAGGTAATATACTGCTTGAATCAGTAATTTCAACTATTTGTATGCATTTCAGGTTTGCCAATTACCCTTCCAAGCTGTAAATTGCCTATTTTGAGAGGATAATTTGATTTTTAATGTTTGTCTTAACAGCCTGATTTGTTTTGTCTTTTGATTTGTTTCACACTTTAGTAATTAATTTTGAGCTGACAATGTCTCTCCTAAAAGGAAGGTGGGGACTGAAAATCTTTTAGAACTGTAGCAATTTAATATTAATATAAATTTCTGTCTAGTGCCATAGACCTTAAGCAAAAAATCAGGCTCTCTCTTCTTTTCTCTGGAAAGTCATCACTTCTTTTCCAAAAAATATGCTAGCTTGAGTTTCAAATACACACTGGATAGCCCCCAAGTTTAAACATACTTGAATAAGCAAAATTGGCTATAAAAAGTATATTCAAAACAGAAATGATATTTTTCAACTCATGAGTCTGAAAATAAAGGTGAAAATATGCACTGGGTATTTGGCCTCCAATGTCCTCTGATATTCATTCTCTACATTTAGTTTAATGGCAAAATCTGTATGGAGAAAACAAATCTCTCATTCCCAAACACATCTTGTAAAATTTTTCCTTATAATTACTTGGGAAATACAAGCACTTCTCATTTAGATCGATGACCATTAATTTCCACAAGGACATCTTGAGTTGTCTCTGTGGGATCCAACCAGTGTTTTCCTCTGACACATTTTTGAAAATGAGCATAGCAATGGAAAAAAAAAAAAAGAGGAAAAGCACCAAAACAAGTGTAGCAGTTGAAAGGGTGAAATGAGGGGCACTGAGAATAGAAGTTGGAATAAAATTGTACTGAAAACTTTTTCCATTACTTGTAAAACATGTGAGGGAGATATTCCTCAATCACTTAATAATTTTCTAATGAACCCAAGTTGCCAAACTTCAAAAAAGTTGGATTTCTAGAACAGAGCATTTTACACATTGAACTGCTAGGCATAAGAGAATCTGAATGGGTTTTTTGAAATTTTAACATCAATGTCTTACATAATACAGATATGAAAATCATACAAAGTATCATATTTGCAATATAGAAAATATACATAAATTACAAAAAGAAAAAGATGTCTGAATGTATTAAATGTTCCAAAGGGGGAACGTTTCTTACATTGCAAATATTATTTAGAATTATTAGAGAATGTAGATAGAATAGCAATAAAATGTTTATTATCATTCTAGAACACGAATGTTCTCCTGGAAGTGAATTTGGATATGCAATGTTTTACTTTACCTTACCAAAATGTGCAAATACCAGAGAAAAAGTTTTGGAGTTACAGCTTAGAAGTTGAGAGTAAAGTTGAGATCTGTTGGAAGCTAACATTTTTCAACCAAACTTTTAAATTTTGTGATTTTGTATAAAACTGTACATGTATTGTAGAGAAAATTCATGTATCTTTCTCTAGGTTTTCCCAGTGATAATATCTTGTAAAACTATATTATAATTCAAAAACTAAAATATGTATATACAGTCAAGATACCAAAACTTCCTGTTGCTCTTATAACCTGCACTCACTTCCCTCCCACCCACACACTAATCATAGATCTGTAGTGACCACTAATTTATTCTATATTTCTGTATCTTATCATTTTAACAATATTATAAAAATGGACACGTGGAGTAAGTAACCTTTTGGGATGGGTCATTTTTACTCATCATTAACTCTCTGGAGATTTAACTACTCAACTGTCAATGGTGTGTTTCTTTCCATACTGAGCAGTACACTATGGTATGGGTGTACCACTATTTATGATAACATTCATCCATTGCAGACTTCCAGGTTCTTTTCATTTTTTTTTTTTTTGCTATCATAATAAGGCTGTTCTGAGCATAGTGTCTATATTTTTATGTTATCTAAATCTACATTTCTCCAGAATAAATGTCCAGGAATGCAGTTGCTGAATTTTATGGCAATTGCATATTTAACTTATTAAAAAAAAAACTGTTAACTATATTTATATCAGATAAAACAGAATTCCAGCGAAAAAGGGTAACAAGACAAAGGGAAGCACATGATTAAGGGATCAGTACATCAGAAAGAAGTAATAATCGGACCTCCCTGGTGGCACAAGGGGTTAAGACACATCCTATGAAGCTGTCTGCAGCCACTGCAGCATGAGTTCTATCCCCAGCCAGGGAACTATCCACATGGCACAGCAGACTTCTCCTGACTTGCCCGCTGCTCTTTTCAGCAGTGTATTTCAGCCAAATCCGTCTGTTCTGTTCCCCCACTCTGTTTCTGGTGAATCCTCTCACCCCCCCACACCTCTGGCCTGTACCCCAGTTCTTGTATGCATAATGAAAAATAAATCTTTTAAAAAAGAAGTAATAATCATCAATATATAAGCAGCAATAAAGGAGAAGCAAAATACATAAGACAACTATTAGCAAATCTGAAAATAGACATTGGCCGCAACATTAAACCCCAATTTCAACACCTCAGTTTTATCAATAGACCAACTGGACAATCAACAAGGACCCACATGAGTTTAAAAATATTTTGGTTACTGTATCCCCCCAAAACTTCACATTCTTCTCAAGTGCACATGGAACATTCTCCAGGATAGGCCATGTTGTATCATAAAACGTATGTTAATAAATTCATGAAGCTTAATTCATGAAATCTTAGCATGCATCTCTTCGATCCAATGATATCAAACACATTTTATTTGCACTGATGTAGCATGAAATAGGTAGCTCATGGCAGTCTTTTGTGATGATAAAACTATTTCATAACTAGGGAGAAAGAGGAAAATTCCTGACCTGGTTTATAGGGTTAACTTTTAATTAGAATTCTATCTATATATATGTCTTGGAAGATCTGGTTTCCCACTAGTGTGTAAATTTCTTTTGCTGTCAATGTCAATGCAAAAATTTCTGCTTGTGCTATGCTATATCATTTCTTCTACGTCCTTATTGTAAATCCACATTCCTTGTTACAGCAGTGGGATATGCAGCCTTCCAAAAGCTGGCTGTCCTCCATTTTCCCTTTCTGTACATTCCTACCTCTCCTTCATAAGATACACACACTATTTGTTTCTCAATGTGATGCTTCCACCTCCTCTGCTTTCAAACAAATAGTTTCTGGAAGATAATTGCCATGGATTGAATGTTTACATCCCCCATAATTCATATGTTGAAAGATAATCTTCAGTGTGTTATTAATTGAAAGCAAGACCTGTGGGGGGGCGGTGATTAGGTCATGAATAGGATTAATACCCTTATAAAAGTGGCCCCAGAAAAAAAACCCTACCCCATTCTTTGATGTGGATTACAGTGTTAAGTAAATAGGGATGTCACCCAACACAGAATTTTCAGGCATCATCATCTTGAGCTTCCCAGTCCCTGCAACTGGAAGAAATAAATGTTTGTTGCTGATAAGGCACTTGGTCTGTGGCGTGGTGCTAAAGCACTCAGACTAAAGCAAATTATGGCAGCATATTTGAACTTGCTACTTTCTAAATGCCTTTTTTTTTCTGCATTTAGTAATTTATTAAATTCTAACATTTTAAGGGAAAACATGATATGTCATGATTCAACCCATTCCCTAAGCATAGCACTCACTGATTATTCGAAGCACATGGAGAAATGTATATATGTCCTTGTATATATATTGCTCTCACAATAGTTAGATGTAACAAAAGCATAAGACTTCAATTTAACTATGTGTCTTTAGCCTATCCTTCCTATATATCAGAAGGAAAACTCATCTTTTGTGTTCTGACAGGTTTCACTTTCTTATTTTGTTAGGAAAAGAGATTTTAACTCAACAGAAAAGTATACCAACCACTGACATTTTACTGAATTAATCATTTCTCTAGAACAAATGAATTGTATATACAAATCTCAAATTTTCATCCTTATTTTTTATAAGTGAGCCAGTCACCACTAACTTTTACCTAAACAGGAGCATCAGGATGCTCATTTCCGGTTGAAAATTTGGATTTCTGAACTTATTCCTCCCTTAACACCCACCCTCCAACAGAGAACATGCCTGACATCAGACCCTGACTCCTGAGTCTTTCCCCACCTCATTCACCTGACAGCCTTCTCGACAACAGACATCTTATCAGACGTGACTGATTGCTGTAATCTGTACTCTGGGCAGCCA
Source organism: Talpa europaea (assembly GCF_964194135.1). Taxonomy (NCBI): domain Eukaryota; kingdom Metazoa; phylum Chordata; class Mammalia; order Eulipotyphla; family Talpidae; genus Talpa; species Talpa europaea. The sequence goes on from NC_140071.1 coordinate 97,044,308, forward strand.
TTAAGCAAATTACCTGAATCATTGCAAGGATTAGTCTCATTAACACATGATTAGCATCAAATTAAAATAATGAGTGTTTAACTTCTGATGTCTTCCAGTTGTTTGAACAGCTTGATCAGCCACACCAGGCTGGCAGGGAGGTGGGGGTGTCAAAGAGGCACAGAAAAAAAGGGAGGCTGCACTATGCAAGACATAGTACAAATAGTCAGCAGAATGAAGTGAGCTCAGACTCAAATTGTTTGGTTGGAGGGATTTTTTTGAACAGCAGAGATGCTGGGTCCAAACTACCAAGCAGGTTTTATTGGATTTCTCTCTCTCTCTCTCTCTCTCTCTCTCTCTCTCTCTCTCTCTCTCTCTCTCTCTCTCTCTCTCTCTCTCTCTCCTCTCATCAGCACTGTCAGCCATTCATCTGGAGTAAGGCTCTACATGCTAACACTGCACCAACTTATCACTTGCTTATCCAAGAAAACACAAAATAAAGTTTTTCTTCTTTCTCTTCCAATAAAATATGTAGAGAAAAGACTATCTGAACACAGATATTCCTCATTTCCTACATTTTTCCTTGTAATAGCTAACCAAATGTCAACACAAAAAAGGCTTTCTGCAACATCTCTGGATACTACAAAGAACATCACTCAGGTAGAAAATTATAAATTTCTGCCAGATCTTTCACTCAAGTGGAAGATTGATGGAGGCCAAGAGATCCAACTCCATTTCCTACCTACAGAAGATTGGCATTTGTGGGAACTAGACAGACAGGTTATGGTAGCCCTTCAACTTTCAGACTGATGAGAACTTATCTGTCAGATAGATGGTCAAAATAACTGGAAATTCTGGATGGTCATTGGGCTTTCTGCATGAGAGGTGAATGAAATAAGCAAGAACCTGTCATGATAAGTTCTTCTACCATCCCCATGAAAAAAGATTAATAGAGCTGAACAATATGAAAGGAACTAAAGGAAACCAATAACCACCAAACATGCTTCTTTGACATAAAAGCTATTTGGTGCTGAAAGCAATTATGAAGCAGCAAATACAGGAAAAGTTCTCTCTACTTTCCTCTTTTGTGACCCTAGAAAAGAATTATCCTTTAATGGGGAGACTCTAGACTCTTAACCCAGAGACAACTTAACCCAAAGGAATCCACAATCAAATCTTAGTTCATCATTCTCTTCCCCTATATTTATCTTCCCAGAACTTATTATACCTAGAAACATGAAACCAATCTCCTTTGTCCTATCATTTCTCTACAAATGTATTGTTCTTTGTTGAAGATTCTATATAAACCAGAGTTCTAGGGCACCTCTTTAAGTTACTCGTTTCCGGGTATTCCCATGTATTACATGCATGATACCTATTCATACACTTGATTTTCTCTTGTTCATCTGTCTTTTGTTATGTGATCTCCAGGTGAGACCCTAAAATAAACAACCCAAGGATGGCAAAAGATATGAAGATCAAACTCACTGCTGCTAAAGTAAATGTCTATAGCTAGGTATACATTTCTCAATTATTTGGCCCCATACCCAATGAATCAAAGGAGACAAAAGAAAGAATGATTTCAGATCAGACTTTTTCTTTGCAAAATTAAATGCTAAGAAAAGAATGCTTACAGAGTTTTGAAGTGGAAAGATTGAAATTCAAGGCTCATATGCACATGGAAGTTGTTTTTAGATATGCTAGACTCTGAGGTAACATCATGCAAAGTTCCTTGTAAAAAATTATTTAGTATATACTTAACTATGAAATAAATATAGATAATTCAGAAATAGAGCTGTGCTTTAAAATTTTCAAGTATAGTACTTCAAAGATAACATGTACTGTTTAGCTAATAATTAGTAATGAACTAGATGTGAAATGTGAGATTGTATCAGCAAAACATAATGAGGTATAAAGAGAAATAAAAAAGCATGCTAAATATATCATCTGAGCTGGTATGAGTGATAATACTATTTTACTCTTTTAATTGATAATGAGAGAAAGATTGATTCAAGTAAGGTTAAAACACTCAGGAAATTGTACTTCCTTTGTATACTTTCCAAATCTCTAAGAGAAAGGGATATTAAATGCATTTTATACAATAGATAACAGATGGGAAGGAACCAGATAAACAAAATAAAAAATCTATGACAAGGTAAAATAAGAGTAATGACATTGTCATAATTAAAGTAAAAAAGAATATACTACAGTAAAAGCAAAGCACTCAAATTGAAAGGATTTTGAAGACTACTTGATGGTTAAAGGACCAAAAAGTAAACAGCACAGAAGTTCTAGCAAAATTTTTAAATGGCAAAAATATATCACATAAATAGAAGCAAACAGGTGTAGCAATAAAAATATAAAAGGATTCAAGATAAAACTTGGCAAAATGGTACAGAAATAAAGGCCAAATAGTAAGACAGCAAAAATATTATGGGAATATTTAGCACAAATCAACTGAGACATAAGTTTTTAATATTAAAATCTGAGTCTTAGATGAATCAAATCAGCATAATATATTCAAAGGGACATTTATATCTAATCATTGTCACAGATTGCAATTTAATCAAGTTACAAATTAATTTTAAAAAGTTTAAACAAAAATATCGAACCATTTCAAGATGTTTAAAAGGCAGATTCTTAAATGGAAGAGACACACAATATGGTAAATAAACACAATTCAAAAAATAATTTCTACTTTAATGACATATGGCCAAAGCTCTATACATAGTAGGACTACTAGTCATAAATGACTATAGTATTGTTTATGAAGAATAGTAATAAATGGAAAATTAACGTCAAAAGTTACATAAATAAGACAGTTCTCAGTAACACCGAAATTAGAAATAAACACTCAATATGGCCAAAAAAAAAATTAACAGTGATAAAATAGTAAGAAAAAATAGAATTTATAATAAGGCCCCAGAGCTATTTCCTCTAAAAATCAAGAGCAGACTAGCACAAGATTGTGTGCTGTGTGTGTGTGTGTGTGTGTGTGTGTGAGACAGAGAGAGAGAGAGAGAGAGAGAGAGAGAGAGAGAGAGAGAAAGAAATCCATAAAACCTGGAATAATATTTTAAAGTTACCTTAAGTATGATGCAGATTTAAAAATTAAAAAGGAAATTTTTATAACTAAGCAAATGAATATAAACTTCTTGATAAAATAAATTATTTAGTAGGAAAATATAAACAAAATTCAGTAGAACATAAAATAATTAATAAGTAGAGAAAACTGAAAAGTTTGTTTAAAAGTTCACTGAAAATAATCAAACTTACTAACAATTCGAGAAAAATATCATAAAATGTCAAAGTTGCTTGCTGTTTTATTTATTTATTTTTTAAGATTTATTTATTTATTCATATAAGAACTGGGGTACAGGTACAGGCCAGAGGTGTGGGGGGGTGAGAGAATTCACCAGAGACAGAGTGGAGAACAGAACAGGCAGAGTGAGCAAAATACACTGCTGAGGGAAGCAGTGGGCTAGTCAGGAGAGGTCTGCTGCGTCATGTGGGTTTCTCCCTGGCCAGGGATCAAACTTGTGCTGCAGTGGTTGTGGATAGCTTCGTAGATTGTGTCTTAACCCCTTGCGCCACCAGGGAGGCCCTGCTTAATTGCTAATGTAATTAAACAGGCTGGCAGGGGTATAAATTTGTATATATATTTTTATAGACTTTTTGAAATATTTATAAAAACAAATCAAAATTAATTTATAAATTTGACCTTTAGAAGTCACCTTCAAATGTGTTATTTTCCATTATTTATAGTGTCAAAATGTAAACAAGAAGTCATTTTTAATATTATGGTATGTTAGTACAATATAGTAGTATATAGATATTAAAATGATATTATAGCTGAATGACATGGATACATAATTAAAAATATTTTATCCTATTTAAATTTATTATGTGTGAAAATAATTTGTTCTATACTTAATTTACCTACTGTGTTTCATGGACTACTGTATGCAATAAAGACATGCCAATTAGCAATTCAAAAGGTGATTCCTGCTTTCATGAGGCACCCAACTGATTTAATTCAAAAGGAAAATACTGAATATAATAGATAGATAGAAGGATGGATAGAGAGATAGATGTATACCATACATAAATACATACATAGACAATTAGATGTAGAGAGGAACATCTTTGAGGAATTATCTAAAAAATTATTTCCCAATAATTTTTAATGTCCAGCAATGATGCATGCATAGAAGCAAAGGTATCCTTGATTTTTTTAGAGTAAGCACAAAACAGAGAAAAAAATAGTCATTGCTAAACCTTAGCTTTCAAAACACATTTGTAAGAAGCATTAAAGGCCAAATTTTTAATAGCAAGCACTTCTTAGGAATCAATGGCTTTCCTTTAAAGTCCCCTCAGTTCTCATTTAATATCAATAACCAGATCTAGAAAACCTAGAGCCTTTAAGATTTGTTATTTTTTGGTTATTTATTATAAGTTAAAGAGAAGGGAGAATGCAGAATGAGTTGCATGATTAAGAAAATGTTTCCCATTTCAAGCAAGGGTCTGGAAAAAGAAGAGAGGAAATTCAGAGCATTTAGCTGCTAGTGTGGGGTCTTATTCATATTATCCTCTTGGGGTCAAAGTACCTGTGAGGACATGTGTGCATGGGTATACACATACACATGAACAACCATGCATAAGAATAAGAGACACCTGCAAATAAATCTGGAAGCCCAAAGCATAGGGAGCAGGGGCCCTACAACCCAGTTTGGAGAATACATTGAAGAGGGTCCACTGTGGACTGAAAATAACAGTGTGGCAAATTTGCACAAGTTGAAGGCAGCCTCTGGCTTCAGAAACATTAAAGCGTATGAAAATGTAACATTGGTACAGAAAGTGTTCGAGAGTTTATTGCCAGTAGGTATGCCATGAGCCTGTTTCAGCACAGAGTGATGGGATCCAGTGACAGCGGCTGTGGGGATCTGGGCTCAGTTGTATTTTTAACTGATATAAAAGGGCAAGAAAAAGTATAAAAAGCCTAAGAACCATATCAGAAGAGAGGAGTCATGCAGAGGAGTCAGCAAAAAATCATACAATTCTTAGACATTCCAAAACAAAATACAAGAACTATGGGTAAGCACGCAGAATGATTCCATTCCTAATAGCAACTAGCAAAATGTTACATATACAGACAGTTTATGTGCTCAAACAAAAAACAAGAAAACTATCCATGAGCAGGCAGTAAGATCTGACAGTTTCAATTTTGAATTAACTGAATTTTCAAGTACTGAATTCATTTAGTAACTTCTTGAAAGAAAAGAAAAAGATAAACTTGAAATTACTGAATGATGTTTGATTGACAAGATAACCTTAGTTTTCTAAGACCATTACCCTCACCCCAATGAGCAGAAATAGGGGCTCAGGAGTAAATCAAATCCATTTATACCAAACCGTAGGTAAAATATTTTTAGGTAGCAGAGTCTGTCTTTCTATTAATTTCCATTGGCATAATCAATCACAAAAATTTAATGTAAGACCAAATTTGGATTTAAAAATAACTGAAAAGTAACAAATAATGAACACTCTGCCCCACCCCCCAAAAAATACAGTTGTGCTTTAGTTCTTAAAGACATTTAAGTTCAATGAATATTTATCAATGACTTCTATGTGCCAGGGATTATACTGAATACAAACTATACAAAGATTATTTGTCTTTGAGCTAGAGAATCATATAGATTGTGTAAAGTATTACGTCTTGGGATTGTTTTTGCTCGGTTGTGGGTAGTCAGAAACTTTCTTTTATCTAGTGATATCAATTCAAATTTTTAACAGATGAGTGTCAGATAAAGAAATAATGAGAAAGAATTCTAGTGTAAAGGAATTGCTAACAAATGTGTAGGTAAAATTGCCCATTATATTTAATTTTATTGAACTAGTACTTATTTGCCTTCTATGTGCCAGACCCTGTATTAGGCAGTGAGAATCTAATGATGAATAGAATACAAATGTTCCCTATCCTAATGGGTTTACTATCCAGCTAACTTAGGACATCCTTCTTTGTTGAGGAATTTTAGTTTCTCAACTCCTCTGATATTTAACAGTCATCTCTTTCAGATAAATTTAGCATTTGTTTGATAACATTGAAGAGAGGATATGATTAACCATCATCACATAAAATTGGAAACATGATGTAATTAGAATCATCATAGTAATTTTTAAAAATTGCTCTAGTGAAATACTCAGCCCTGAGGAAAGAAAAGAAATTGTGACTCAGTACAATTTTTTAATCACATTTTTCAAATGTATCTTCAAAAAAATGATGAGCATCAATATCAATTATTTAGTATTTTTATAATTAATTACTATAAATAATTAATTCTCTACAAGAACTGAAGCAATTTCTATATTAGATCATCTAAATTATTGATTGCATCTTATTATTACTACAGAAATCAGCAAATTCTATAATAACCAATTTGGCAAAAACAATGTGGTTATGAATAGTAGGCAATGATTGGTAATAAAAATTAGAGCAGTAACTGTTTTTGAGATAAATAGGGAAGTTGACAAGGTTCACAGACATTTTACTAATGCATATTTACAAATCATGTATTGATAGGTATGAATCAGTTTGGAACTTGCCACTTATTTATCTTTAATCTAGTAAATGTTTGTGAGTTTTATAATTTCAAAATAAAACGGATGGAGCAAATTAATGAGCTCTTATTTATAATAACTATACCTAACACTTTCTTAGGGTTTTTTTATATTATTATTATGCAACTCTGGTCTCTAGAATCAGATTTGGAGTTTGTAAGGCAATCAGTCAGAGGTGAAAGAAACAATAGCATGTGAATAGCAATATGCATGCTGATATGGACACCTCAGGTAAAGTAACTATATCACATTCAAAAGAGATTACTATTAGAAATTAAATTGATTTCAGATTTATACTGAGTTAGTGAAAACAACCAAACAGCTTGAAAAGTCACAAATTGTTGAGAAAGATGAAAAGTTGTCCCTGGTCTCAAACTAAATGAAAGGCAGAATTAAGGAAAATAGATACTGCAAGTCACCAAAAGAGTATTTCCTAATAGAAAGAGGTAGAGACTTGCAGCTCCGAGGGCACATATAGCAAACGACTATAGTAAGCAGGGAGAAGTGTTCTTCTGTGTGGTGCTGCTGTGATAAATATTCATGGAAAGGAAGATACTAAAACTAGAGCAGTAAGCTCTCTTGTCACCACTTGAGTTTTGATATGTCTTCATTGTCTGAAATGTATATGCTGCAAATTCAGGAAACAGTGTCTGAAAAAGAAATGTGACTTGTCATCTGCCCACCCTCTGTCTTACCCAGAACAGCATATATTATCACGTCATTTGCCTTATCAGTTCTTCATCTTCTCTTCATTATCTCTTTTGAATACAAATGTCATATATTATGTGTCTATATTAAATTTCAATCTGAAAAAAAAATTCAGTGTTTACTAGGCTAGCAGGTAAATGAGACTTCTGTGCTTTAGTTAGAGAAGAGATGTGATGTCATTACATAAATTGCAATCTGAAGTTACTTATGGACAAGTTCTTTTTTATTACCATTGTTGCTCCTGATTTACTGATTCTGTAAAAGCATACTAACATATTTATCACCCAGAGGAAACTGCCCTTGCTGATTAGAAAACTGCAGAAATATTGTATAAAAAACATTTCCCCCAAATATTTGAAATTACACTTAAAATTTGGTTTTGCTCTGAAGAATTCTATAGAATATTGAGATGAAACCAGTATGAGTCAACATAAAACTTACTCAAAAGGGCTCAAGAACCTAAAGCTAATTGTAATTCTAAGACATGGTATAACTATGAAAATATCATTATAAGAACAGGACAATCTCAACTATAACATAGATGCATTTCTTTACTGTGCAAGGTCATCCAATATGACCTAATATCTTCTAATCAATGTATTTATTGTGCACAATGGTGAAGCAGATGCTTCTTCAACCGATAATAACTTAGTAGAGGAAAGACATCTGAAAATGCTGTTATGAACAACCCATTCTATAGAGGCAAGCTCATTTACGGAATTTAAAAGGGAGTTTAAAATAATTAGTTCAAGATATGCATTTAATTAAATTAAAAAAATTGAGGACCACAGAAAGTATCTAGTCCAAAGACATATGTCACATAAACTGAAATTAATCAGGAAACTCTAGAATTAATAAAAACCCTTGGTGATTTAGCACATTATTTATTATTTCATTTTGTATGAATACCTAGTTAATGAATATAGGTTCTGAATATTTCAACCTATATTTGGGTTTGGGCTCCTTTATCAGCTTAAAACCATTTTCTTTTTCTTTTTTTTTAAGATTTATTTATTTATTTATTTATATAAGCACTGGGTACAGTCAGAAGCGTGGGAGGGTGAGAGAATTCACCAGAGCCAGAGCAGGGAACAGAACAGGCAGACTGACGAAATACAGCGGGCACGGCAGGAGAGGTCTGTCGTGCCAAGTGGGACCCTCTTCTGTGGCCGGGGATCGAACCGGCGCTGCAGAGGCTGCGGGCAGCTTCACAGCCCAGTTCTCAACTGCTGTGCCACCAGGGGAGGCCCAAAATCATTTTCTTAAACATTAAAAATATGGTTTAATCAACAATAAGGTGGGAAAGTGCAAATAGTAACAAGCCAAAAGGCAAGTTAAGATTTTAATTCCAGAAGCAAGGTTCAGTCCAGATCAATAGGATACTTGCACTTAATTGAAACAATGAAAATTTAAACACACTTTCTGTGTTTTGTTCTACTTAGTCTAGAATTTTCCAAATTCTAGATTAATTCTGATTAAGAAGGTATGTGGAGAGATATCTTGAGAATTCAATGCAGAAAAGCATAATTCTCTTTCTCCACTGATTCAGGTTTTAATGTTAGACCAAATAAAAGTCCAATTATAAGTAAAAGAAGGATCTAGTAAATAACTACATTACAGATTTTTTTTGCATTAATTCCCCTATCGTTATAGAGGAAAGCCAATAGTGATAACGAGATATCTCTTTCTTCACTTTATATCCCAATCTTATTTGCAAGCCCTGCTAAGTTGTGGTAATGATTCCAGAAAGTATATGAAAACTAAATTATTCCACAAAAGAATGAACCCCATTACATGCTTTGCATTCTTCCTTCCTTCCCTAAAAGACAGAAAACTGCTTCATTTCTATCTCTTGGTGTTTCCCCTTTTTCTACCATCCTTCCCATCTGTTTTCTAAATTCAAAGTATTTCAGAACTTGACTAAAAATTGTTAATCTTCAGAGATGTATTTCTATCCTCAGAAAGTAAAATGCTTTTTTCTGAACCAAATGCTCATTCGTGAATATTTTACATTAAACACCACATTGGACAAACTCAAGCTCTATCCTCATGCCGCAAATACTGAGGCTAGGTGCTAGCATCTGCAAGAAACTTGCTGAGTGGTAGTCTACCAGGAGAATTAAGAAAAGGGAAAAACTTAAAATTAATTTTAAGAGAAAGAAAGAGGATTTGAAAACTTAGTTTCTGATATTTGATGTTTTTATATAATTTGTGAAAGAATGAGTCCTGATGTTAAGTTATAATAGTCTAAGTGCTAAGTGCTAATATCATTCAGGCTGTTCAAATACTCAGTTTGCATTTTTAAAATGCACTCAGAATAAATTGAGTACTTATTAGTGATATTATCTAAATTCCTTTGAGTAACTCACACATATTCCTACAAATCTGTGCAACTCAGTATCCCTTATTAATCAGGATTCTATTTTTTTTAAAAATAGTGTGTGTTTAGTTAGGTGATGTTCTTAGCATAATTACTCAAAATAGACAAAAAGTGGAAACAACCCAAGTAAGTATGTATTTATGTTTGATTTTATTGTTAAATATATAAATGAAAATCTATTGTACACGGCTTTCTAAAGTTTATTATATTTTTAACTTACCAGTGCATCTTAAAGATAAATTTAATCAATACACATAATTTACACTTACACCATTATTTTTAGGTCTGCATAGTACTCATTGTATGAACATGCCACAAGTTGTATAACCATGAACATTTCACTTGTTTCCAGTTTCCATATTTAACTCATTGTTGTAACGACTATCCCTGTACCTACCCCTTTCTGCATGCATCCAATATATCAGCAGACTAAGTTTCTAAAATAGAATTCTTAGACTGAAGGATGTGTATATTTAAGGACTTTTTAAATTTAAAGTCGGCCACATCCATTCCAATAGTCTCACTAACAGTATATGAGAATCTGACTTCCCACACCCTGCTTATTTCCTTTTTTTCTCAAATGTATGTTCTTTCTCATGTGATAGATTTCAAATAGCATGCCATTAATGGTTTATCTTGTATTCATTTAGATACAAGTAACATGGAGTATCTTTTTATTTTTTTATTTTTAAAAAGGTTTTTTTATTTATTATGTGTACAACAACTGGGGTATGTGCCAGAGGTGTGGGGGGCTCAGAGGATTCACCAGAGACAGAGTGGGGAGAAGAACAGGAGGATCTACTGAAATACACTGCTGAGGGGAGCAGCAGGTGACACAGGAGAAGTCTGCCTTACTATGTGGGTTAGCTCTCTGGCTAGGGATCGAAATCATGCCCTAGTGGCTATTGCTAGCTTGATAGCACTGGGACTTTAACCCCTGAGCCACCAGGGAGGAGTATCTTTTTATATGTTGATGAGGTGTTTTTACTTCCTTTTCTATGAGCTATCTGATCAAGTCCTTTCCTACATTTTTCCTAACAAAAAATAGAATCTAAAAGAAGCAGGAAATTCACTAGAAATCTAATTGATATCTGTTTAGTGGATATCCCAGCTTGGTACTATATGTCCAAGAGCTGAATGATGTTTTAGAAATTCCAGAAACAAATTTGTGGAATTTTGTATTTACTTATTCATCCACTTAGATATGACAATTCCCAATATGAAATATGGCTTTGAGAGGAAAGAGTGAATCCCTGGTGAAGAGGAAGGAGAGGCGAATGAAGAAGAGAATCAGAGTAGTGAAGGGGGAGTGAAGAAAATATAGGAGAAAAAGAAGAGGAAAGGATAAAAATGAAGTTAGGGAGAAAGGAGAGGTTCATGGAGAAGAGGAGAAGGAGGGAAGGTAGAAAAGGATATTGACATCTGAACTAATTTCTGTCCCACAGATAGTGTCATTAAAAATGTAGAAAATTAATTTGCAGGTTTCTTCCTGAATTTTGCTTTACATGGTATAGGTAGAAATATTGGGAATTTTATTATATACTCAGCAAACACATCTTGTTATAATGAACAAGTAGATGCATTTTAGAGCTCTTGAAGTAGCTCACTAAAATATTTTTCAGTCAGATTTTTTTGTATTCTTGTATTCAAACCCTTATGGGTGGTGTTGAAAGACAACTCGTCTTAAATTGCACTCTGGCCAAGAATAAACAATGTGCTAGGGAAAGTCCAGTGCATTATCAAATTTGGTGTGACAACAATTCAAAATAAGGTAAGAATTTAATCATTTTTATATAACTTAAAAAGCTTACCAAGTTTTATAAACTTCCACTAACTGAATCCTTCATCCTTTATTTAATGGCTGTTTTTTCTAGTTGCTGTTTTTAGTGTTTCTGCTTTATAAGCAGCATGACAGAAGCAGCAGCAGCATGAGGTCCATACTTGATCCCCTGTGCATTGTAAAACCCAAAACTATTCCAAGAACAATGCATCTCTGAAAGACAAAAATAACTGGATATTATGTTGTAACTGCAAAAGAGAAAATAATTAGTAATCTTCAGAAAGAAAATTGAGTTAATAGACTAAAAAGAAAATCTTTAATTGGCAAAAATTTTAGATTTTTAAAAAAAAATTCACTTAACAGAAAACATCTAAAGATTTAAATTGTAAATCTTTGTTAAATCAATGCATGGGAGTATATAATTATTTTTTGTGATAAATTAATGTTGGTAAGATTTAGAAAATTATTAAGAAATTTGGAAGCCTCGGGGCCTCCCCGGTGGCACAGCGGTTGAGCGCTGGGTTGCGAAGCTGCCCGCGGCCTCTGCGGCACCGGTTCGATCCCCGGCTGCTCCCCGGCCACTGGAGGAGGGTCCCACATGGCGCGCAGACCTCTCCTGCCGCCCGCTGCTCCCCTCAGCAGTGTACTTCGGTCCTTCTGCCTGCTCTGCTCCCCGCTCTGGATCTGGTGAATTCTCTCACCCTCCCGCGCTTCTGACTGTACCCAGTGCATGTATAAACAAAACAAACAAACCAGCAAACAAGTAAATAAAGCATGCCTCTATAAAAAAAAAAAAAAAAAATAAAGCAGATATTTAAAAAAAAAAAAGAAATTTGGAAGCCTCACTGAAAGAATTAAGAAATTACAATCATATTAAAGATGACAAGGTCAGTTGATTTTTCCAGTAAAATATTTTATTTTTTAGACATCTTTTCAGCAGTTTACAAGCAAACTATTATATTCAGGAAGAAAGAATATTCTAGCAAGTTCACACATCAGTGGGTTAGTTGGACTACTCTGGCCCTTCGTTTTTTTTTTTTTTTTAAAGATTTATTTATTCATGCATACAAGAACGGGGGTACAGGCCAGAGGTGCAAGGGGTGAGAGGATTCACCAGAGACAGAGTGGGGAGCAGAACAGGCAGATTGTCTGAAACACACTGCTGAGGGGAGCAGCAGGCAAGCCAGGAGAGGTCTGCTGTGCCATGTGGGTATCTCCCTGGCCGGGGATCAAACTCTAGCTGCAGTGGCTGCGGACAGCTTCATAGGTTGTCTTAATCCCTTGCGCCACAAGAGAGGCCCTGCTCTGGATCTTCTTAAAATAAAAAATCATTTTGTATTAAGTTGAAATGAAAAGCTGTTTTTTCTTTCCATCTTCTCCAACTAGCATTGGCTCCTTTGTGTACTATGGAAAGGTCATGCAGCAATGCTTTAGTCTATAAATCTGTCAACATGCACCAAATACGTGTTTCTGCAAAATGAGATGATTAAACTGGAATTTCTATTGGAGCAGATGTTAGTGTTTCATAGCATAACAGAACTGTATCATGACAAATTCAACTGAAAGAGAGAAAGCACAAAAAAAATAGTAGTTGTAAGGCATTTTGTAATTTATCTATCAGCATCTTCTCCTTTCCCTATAAAAATTACATCTATTTTATTTAAACCAAGTCTTTCATGAATCATCTCATAAAAACAAATCACCTCTTTAGTAAATGAATCATTTCCTTTTTTAAAAAAGATTTATTTATTCATGCATACAAGAGCTGGGGTGTAGGCCAGAGGTGTATGAGAGGACTCACCAAAGACAGAGTGGAGAACAGAATAGGCAGATGGACTGAAATACACTGCCGAGGGGAGCAGGGGGTGATTCAGGAGAGGTCTGCTGCACCATATGGGTTGCTCCCTGGCTGATCAGGGGATTGAACTCCTGCTGCAGTGGCTGTGGACAACACAGTTTGCACACCAGGGAGGCCCGTGTTTCTCTTTTAAAGTACTGTGACAAAAGCAACAGCAATATGAAGTATCATACTCATGCCATTTGCAGCAACATGGATGGAGCTGGAAGGGATTATGCTCAGTGAAATAAGCTCAGTGAAAGAAAAAGAAAAATATCAAATGGTTTCACTTATAGGAGGAATGCAGGGGAACAAAATAAGGGATCAGGGAATGAATAAGTATAATAAATTAAAAATCAAAATTAACAGGCAACTATAAATCAGAGACATCCTGCAGGGAAGGAGGAGGAAGAGGAATCAAAACAGGGGAGGGAAGAGCACAGAGAACTATGGTGATGGTGCACGGGTGAATTGGTGGTGGGAATTTTACAGGGACTACACCTGAGAGGAGAAAGCACACGTTGTACAAAAAGGAATATATATATAATTAAAAAGGAAATACCACACTCCTGTATACTGAAATTTTAAATCATAATTTAAAAAATAAACTGATTATCTTTTTGATTGCCAAGTAGTATTCCATTGTGTAAATATACCACCACTTCTTGATCCACTCATCTGTTCTGGTACGCTTAGGTTTTTTCTATAGATTAAATAGTTCTGCAATAAACATGGGAGTGAAAGTTTCCTTTTGAATTAGCATTTTTGAATTTTTAGGATAGATGCCTATGAGTAGAATTACTGAGTCAAATGGCAGATCCATTTTTAATATTTTGAGATCCCTCCATATTACTTACCATGAAGGCTGGGACAGTGGGTCCCCACCAGCAGCATAGGAGCATTGTATTTTCTCCACATCCTTGCAAGCACTTGTTTCTTCTGGTCTTTTCCATATGGGCCATTCTCACAGGTAAGATGGTATCTCATTGCAGTCTTGATCTGCATTTCTCTAATAATTAGTAATGGTGAACATTTTTTTCCTGTGTCTGTTGGCCATTTTAATGTCTTCTTTGGAAAGCTGTCTGTTTGGTTCTTTTGCCCATTTTTTGATTCAGTAAACTGCTGTTTTTGCAGAGTTTTATGAGTTTTTGTATATCTTTGATACCATTCCATTTTCAGATGTATGGTATATAAACATTTTCTCCCATTCAGTAGGTGCCTTTTCATTGTAGTTATGGTTTCTTCCATTGTACCAAAGCTTTTTAGTTTGGCTGCTGTAGTTCCAGTTGTTATGTTCTCTTTTGTTTTCTTTGCTGTTGGAGATGAATCCCTAAAGGAATCACTAAAGCTTATGTCATTATATGTTTTGCCTAAGTTTTCATCTATGTATTTTATGGTTTCAGGTCTTACATCCAAGTCTTTTGTCCATTTTGAATTGATTTTTGTGAATGATGTGAGACCACTTTAGTTTCATTCTTTTGTATGCAATTGTCCATTTTCCCCAACACCATTTATTGAAAAGGCTATCCTTGTTCCAGTGTATGTTTTCAGCTCCTTTGTCAAAATGGGGGGGGGGGAATGGGGGAGTACTCCAATATTATCTCAGTTTAAAAGAAATAAATTGAAAAGCCAAACATTCAAATAATTTATATCATCATTAATTCTAAGCATGCATTCCCAATTTTGAAATTCCAATTTTGAGGTTTTCCACATAACATGTTCAGAATAGCTCAGTAGATGACCTGAGCTTAAACATGTATCCACCTAAATTTACATAAGGCAGATACATTTATGCACTTATATTTAGTATTTTTTAATAATTGAATTCATTTTAATGTTCTACTTTTTATATTGAAGGAATTTTTCATGCTGTTCAAAAGCCAAATATTAAATCTTGTAAGATTTTTTCCTAAAGAAAAAATTTACTATTCAAATCCCTCCTTATATGCTTACCTATAGTTTGCCTTTTGTCAGTCTGTTGTTGGTACATGAATCAAAAATCCCCATTAGACATTTATGCTACTGACTCTTAATTATAGGACATAGATTCCACTGAGAAGAGATCTCTGGGTGCTAAAAGCTAATCAAATAATCTCAGAAAGTCCCTCTGACTGCCATTTAACACTTAGTCATGTGTTAACCATAAATTAAGCATTCAGTCTCTGGCAGCCTTAGAGTAGCTTGAAGGTGGAAGATTGCTATTTACCATTTTCACCTGGCACCAAGCAGCCTAGCCCACTTATACAAAATGAAAGCTTAAATGATTGACACTTAAATGTGTCATTTAATGTAAATTTAAATTGGTCTTTCAGACACCTGCTGATTCTAAATGTCTATATTTTCATTTAGCATTATTCAACCCAACCTTTCTTCCTAATCAATCAAAAATCAAAACTGTCCTATTCATGCTTCCTTTCTGCTCTAGACTAGAACACTCAACCATGCTTAAGTGATAATGGACAAGGAGGTTTTATAATCACATACTAAGTAAGATTTAAATGCTTAATCCAGATGCATCGTGGCAGGCTGGTTGCCCCTCTTTGAGTATTACTCAGGAGACACTAATTTTTCCCATACCCTAACACAGTTTCATATTTAAGTTCTCTCAGGCATCTTCATTTTTAGAATAGCTGCACATTCCAATAACTTCCCCATTTGTTAGTGAATGCATCTTGTTTTTTCTCAAATTGCATACGAAACATGTGTATATTCTTTTGTTGCTATTAAACAGAATAAGAAAACTGAAGATATCTCAGGATCATTAAACAAAATACTGTTGAAATACACAAAGCTCAGCTTTTATGAACAGCTTAACTATCACTCTAATCTAATAGCATTTAATTCCTTCTCTCTCAACCCATCACCATTCTCATAATCACCTACCCCACGCCAATGTTACTATCACATTGCTTATTTAAGTGTCCTTCTCTTTGTTCTCCCACTGGGTTTAGGACTTTGCTGCCTCCTGCCTGAACTACAGCCAGAGTAGGGTCAATGTTCTTCATAAAACCAAGCTCTCCACCTCTGCTTCAGCTAGTTAAAACAAAGCCAAGTTATTCTTCAAACTGCTTTTTCATCATGTAATCACTCTTGTAATCAGAAAGGTTAAAGCTTATTGACAAAGACACATTGTAGAGAGTTTATATTTAGGAAATAATTTCAAAGTTAATTAGACACGAGCTTCAGTCAATTCCACTTTCTCCCGTTGCTATCCTAAGCGATTACCCTCCTCAACTCTAACTGCTGAATTATGTGGAGATGAGAGAGAAAGCAACATATGCTAATAAACTGGTGAAATGCCTGTCTCTGAGGCTTAGACAAAATAGGTTATTTCTTCACATCTACTCCTAAATCAGCAGGAAACTTGAAGTCACCAGGTATGAATAAAATCAAAGATTTGCCTTATAGACTTATTTACATTGACATCAATAATTTCCATCCTTCCTATTACTGAAGATATTTCTCTACCTATTCATTGATTACCCTTCATTGGATTGTAAATCACATCTTCTACACACCCTTTAAGTAATATGCTTTGTCAGCTGTAGGATAAGGAAAAATGCCAGGCTTTTCTGCCCTCCCGCCATCAGGATAGATGATGGATCCTTGTGCTCCTGAATGCATGCCTGATGGCAAGCACCTGGAATAGGGTGTGGGCATAGGTAGATGGGCTTCACCTGGGCTGAGACTGCTTTTAAGGGTGGCGTCACGGGGATGCTAGCAGTAGTAGAAGCCGAAGAGAAGCCTAGAGAGAAGCAAAGAAGCAGAAGCAGAGAAGGCCGGAGAGCCCAGAGAGAGTGAAGACTTGCTGGGGGCTGGGAGGACTGCCAGCCTACCGGCCCCCCAGCACCCCTGCCTGCTGTGTACCTGGTAATCCCAATAAAAGCCTGCAAAAGCCACTGAGGACTCTGACTCCTCCTTTACCGGGTCTGCATGGGATCAGAAAACCTGAACTGAGTCCAGTCCTGACCTTACATCAGTTATCCCCACCCCTTTATCTGTTTCTTCTCTCTCTCTTTCAAATGGTTTCATCCCATCTTATAGACCCAATAAATTCTCTCCCACCCTTAAAAACATTTTCCTTGTACCAATTTTTTGTCTTCCTCTTTTCTTTCTCAAACAGGATTCTTAAAACAGGTCTCTACACAAGACTCCTGTAGTGGCAGCCAGCACAGGGCAGGTTCTCTCAATTCAGGCAGATGGATAAAGGAGACTTCAATGGGTTTTTTCAGGCTTTAATTTTTTTTTAAAGATTTTATTTATTTATATAAGCACCGGGTACAGTCAGAAGCACGGGAGGGTGAGAGAATTCACCAGAGCCAGAGCTGGGAGCAGAGCAGGCAGAAGGACCGAAGTACACTGCTGAGGGGAGCAGCGAGCGGCAGGAGAGGTCTGCGCGCCATGTGGGACCCTCCTCTGGTGGGCGGGGAGCAGCCGGGGATCGAACCGGTGCCGCAAAGGCTGTGGGCAGCTTCAACCCAGCGCTCAAGTGCTGCGCCACTAGGGAGGCCCTTTAATGTTTTTTATATGCCAATTTTTGTGGAGCAAGTCCAGAGGCTGGCAAGGCAAAGAGGCCGGAGTCGGGTGGCTTGCTAGCAGGCATCCCAGCTCCCAGTGAATCTTTATGCTTTCTTTGCCTGGGCTTTCTCTGGGCTCTCTCTGGCGTTCTCTCATAGCAATCCTCCCATAGCTGTCATTCATCCATTCATAGCTGTTCCACCACCATAACCGTTTCTGTTTAAGTGATGTCATCCTTTTATCCTCAGCCTCTGGGCTCAGGTGTGCACGCCCACCACCCACACATGCCCACACCGTACCCGAGGTGTCCACAGTGAGGCATGGATGCCCCTCACCCATGTTCCCAAGAACCTTCTATGTTAACACCATCAAGGCTGCTGGTGATAGCCACAGAGGCCACTGGCATAAAAGCCTGGCCAATTTACTTACCCTACAACTCCATTGCTTATTTGACATTTATTTCTTAACCACTGGGATCCGGTTTCTGCTCGACTGTAGCTCCTGCATTGGAAAAGGATTTGGAAAAGGGTCACCAGTGGAGGAAGACAGACTTGGAAAATGTCTCCTGTCCATGCACACACACATAATGATACTTCCTGCTACTCATGTCCTTGCTTCACATGCTTCCCTTGAGTGTGACATTCTTCTACCTAATACAAGGTGCACTTCCATAACTGGTTTTCCAAAGATTGTGACTTCTGTGTTGCTAGCAGACTAATGGTTTTTGGTTTCCATGATCTGATAAAGTAAGCAAGAATATGGGAGAACCCCAAACCTTTATTGCAAGCTTGTAAGAACCTATGAAGATCCAAATAAGTCAAGCTTATAATCCTGATGCAGGGAAACTGAGAAAATAATTGTGTCATTTTGAGTTGCTTTTTTCACTGTCAATTCTTTATATGTCTGCATTTCCAAGCATCCTGACTTTCTCCACTCCATTCACTTACATATACATGCAAATTGGGACAAACCTTAAGACTTTGTCTTCTGATTTCTTCCCCTCATACTTTATGTGTTCTCTGCATAGGATGTTAGACCCTTATGTGAACTAACAGTTTCATTCTAAGCACAAAACTCATGTGCCTAATTGCTCACTATACAGAATCACTATACAGAATTGCTACTTCAAAATCAATATGTACAGAATTAAATGCATTATTATCTCCTGGAAATCTTTAAGAATCATAACTAAATAGTCATCAAATGCTTGGCAAGTCTGTCTCGTGGATCCAAATGGTTCAATATGCTTATTGCTTCTGTCTCAGCTGTGGCCCACATTGCATCTTCTCTGAATTATTTCAATACTTTCTGACCAAATTCCTGCTTTCATAACTACCCAAGCAATGTCATTCTACAGAAGCATTCTACAATATTATCTAAAAGATAAATCTTATCATATTACATATTAACATATTATCTACAATTCTTCAATTACTTCAAGAAGCTATGGGTAAAAGAATAGCTCTCTTAAAATGTCTTTTGTCTAGTCTCAATTTTTGTTTCTTCCAATTATTCTCCTTTCTCTACTGTTTCCCCATGCCTCTTATACCATCAAACTATTTATATTTTTGCCTGAATGCAGTTTGAAAATGTTGGAGCTACAGTTCTCGTTGTTTTTAATTCCATTGTCCCCATCCTCAATTACTGGAAAAATACCTTGATAACCCAACTCTGCTATTGCTTCTATTCAGTTTAGTTCAGTTAAGCAAAATGTATGGATAGACTTCTATAGACTAGACATGGAACTGGATTCTAGAGGAACTAAAAATGTACTGGGCCATTTAAAAAAAAAATCTAATCCATGGCAATACCATTTCCAGAATTCTAGAGAAAAACCATTAATCCAGATAGTAGATTCAAGGAAGATCTTCCAGAGGAGGTTTGTCACAATTCAAAAATAAGACACAAGGTTCATTGTCACTTATTAGGGAAATGGAAATCAAAACAACAATGAGATATCACCTCACATCTATGAGAATGGCTATTATCCAAAATAAAAGAAACAACAAATGTAGTAGAGGATATGGAGAGAAGGGAATCCTTGTACACTATTTTTAGGAATATAAATTGGTGCAACTATTATGAAAAGAAATATGAGTTTCCTCAAAAATTTAAAAGTAGAAATCCCATATGATCCAATGGTCACATTACTGGGTATTTACTCAAAATATACAAAAACACTAATTTGAAGAGATCTATGTACCCCCGTGTTTATTGCAGCATTGTTTACAATAGCCTAATTGCCAATTAACAGATGATTGATAAAGAAAATCTAGTATACATACATGATAAAATACTACTCACCTATAAAACATATGAAATCCTGTCATTTCCAACACATGTATGGACCTGGAAGATATTATGTTTAATGAAATAAGTCAGAAGGAGAAAGATAAATACTGTATGATTTCACTCAGATGTGATATATAGAGGAAACAAACAAATGGATAAGCTAAATAAAAAGTAAGTTTTTAGACTATAAGACCAATTAGTTACCAGAAGGGAAACTTAATTAGATATTTTCTCTTTATCTGTCTCTCCCATTTTCCAAGAATCAGTTGAACATTCATTATGTATTATATCCACCTTTAACTGCTTACTGTTTTATTTTGTAATTGTCAGGTGGTCACCTTTTGTTAAGTTACCATATTGTTTATTTGATTGTGAGCTTTTGAAATTTGGAACTAAATCTGAGTTATCCATATAACTCCTGTGACCAGCATTGTTTTGGTCATTTTCTAGATGTTCAATAAATGCTTCTTTTATTTAAAGCAAGATTTATTGACATATAATTTATATATTACAATGAAATTTACATACAGTAAAATGCATGTAATTTAACTATACGATTCAATGAGTTTAATAGTTGCTTCTTGATTAAATTAATATTGTAATCTTTTGTTAGCTGTGATTTCATAGATAATATTCCTTGCATCAAAGAGTAAGCATTCACATAGCTGTTTGTGCATTCTAGGGGCTCAAAAAATAGATTTTTAATAAATGAACAAGTCCACAAAAATGCTTTCATGTTATCACCTCACTGTTCACAAAGAAATAATAAAACTTATATCTGAAGTAAAAAATGCAAGCACTGTTACAGTATACTGAATGTATCTTAAATATTCCAAAATAATTTTCCTATGCCTGAAATCAATGTTGGTCAAAATTATTTTAAAAGTAAAACTGAATTCCTTTGCAATAATTTTATGTGGTAACTTGTTTTTAAACTACTTCACAATCAAAATATCACTTACCTACTGCTAACCACAACTTTGGAAATTATTCACAAGTAGATAATTACTTGTGCCAAAATATCACCTACAAGAATTTGGACTGGGATTTTGTTTATCAGTATGCCAATTAATTACCTCAGAAGGACTGGTTGGCCCTGGATCAAGTAAAGTTCCATTGATATGCAATGCTCATTGCAGAGAGAAGACAATAAATAAATAAATAAATAAATAAATAAATAAATAAATAAATAAATAAATAAATAAGACATATAGATAAAAGAAAGTTGGTGGGAAAAGAAAAGCTATTTCTTTAAGGTTTCTTAGATTTGCACAATTTCTAGAATCTAGTCCCACCTGAATAATCAGAATTGGCACAGAGACTCATCTTGCAGATGGATCAGGCTAACATCATCTGAAAGGAAAGCAGAGACCGTAGCTGCCATGCAGGTGTTTGGTACTGGGTTTGCCCTCAAACAGAAGGTAGTCTTGGGTGATGGTAGTGGAAGGAAAGAAAACAACTAGTGACATAAATCATAATTTTTCAAAATGATATGTGTGTCAATTGCCTGTTCAAGATAAACGAACACTGTGAAACATTATACTCTGGGGCTGATCTTCCTTGATTTGCAATCCATTTTTGTTATAAAGGAATTTTTGAGGAAAAAAAAAAACAACCAAAGTGGTTCATTTTATCTATTTTTCTTGCTATATCATCAGTTCTCTCCATTTTGGAGAGCACGGTTTAGTTTATTTGCACTACATATGCCTAAAAAAATCTTTTATTTCAATTTCCACATCTAAGTGCTCCCATTATATTTTAAAAGTCATTTAATTTTACTAAATTAACTGGAAACCAAAAATAATTCAACCTATGCTAGCCTTTAAATCTAAGTTAAGCTATAATGAAACTAGAAAAGGATATTTGAATGGGAATAATTCAGTAGAAAACTCATTCATCTACCAGTTACTATCACATAGAAATCAATATAATTTATTTACAGATCTTGAAAGTATTCTAATAATAAACAGTAATAAACAATTTTCTATTACAACAGATTGTTACCAAAAAGTAACTTTTAGAAAAGGTTACAATTCAGGTTATGGACATGGCTGGGGTTATATTTTCAGTAATTTCAAAATGGTTGTCACATAATCAGTGTTAAATAAATGTGAAAAAAATGAATGCTACTTAATTGCTAGAATTAGCATTGTTAAAATGGACATCTTGCCCAAAGCAATACACAGATTTAATGCAATCCCAATTAAAATTACAATAGTTTTCTTTAAGGAAATAGAGAAAGTATTACTGAAATTCATATAGAACAACAAAGATTCCAAATGCCAAACAATTCTGACTCCCGCCACAAAAAAAAAAAAAAAAAAAAAAAACCCAAGAACAAAACAAAGCAAAACAAACAACAAAAACAGAATAAAGGGAGTATTAAGTCCCCAGACTTCAAATTATACTACAACGCTATGGGAATCTATATAGCACATTATTGGGATACAAACAGACATAGATTAATGGAACAGGACTAAGAGTATAGAAATAAAACCACACTTACACTGACCATCAATTTAGGACAAAAAAATCCAAGAATATACAATGGAGAAAGGAAAGTCTATTCAACAAATGCTGTTGGGAAAATTTTTCAGACACATCCTAAAGAATGAACTAGACCACTCTCTCACATCATACATAAAAATGAATTTAAAATGGACAAAAGAGGGCTTCCCTGGTGGCGCAGCGGTTGAGCGCTGGGTTGCGAAGCTGCCCGCGGCCTCTGCGGTGCCGGTTCGATCCCCGGCAGCTCCCCGGCCACCGGAGGAGGGTCCCACATGGCGCACAGACCTCTCCTGCCGCCCGCTGCTCCCCTCAGCAGTGTACTTCGGTCCTTCTGCCTGCTCTGCTCCCCGCTCTGGCTCTGGTGAATTCTCTCACCCTCCCGCGCTTCTGACTGTACCTAGTGCATGTATAAACAAATAAACAAACAAACAAATAAATAAATAAAACATGCCTCTATTAAAAAAATAAAATAAAATGGACAAAAGACTTAGGTGTAATGTCTGAAAGCACAAAATACAAAGAAGAAAGCATAGAAAAAGACTCCATGACAATGGCTTCATACTGTATGATTTCACTCAGATGTGATATAGAGAGGAAACAAACAAATGGATAAGCTAAATAAAAAGTAAGATTTTAGACTATGAGACCAATTAGTAGTTACCAGAAGGAAAAGGGAGAGGATAAATTGGGTAAAAGGGTCAATTGTGTGGTGAAAAAGACTTCATGACATAGAAAAAGACGTCATGACAATGGGAACTCAACTACAATAGTAAGGGAAACAAAAACAAAACTAAACAAATAAAATATATCAAATTAAAAAGCATCTGCACAGCAAAAGAAATTATCATTAAAACAAGCAAAAACAAAAAACACACAATTGAATGGGAGAAAATAATTGCATATCATATATCCGACAAAGAGTTACTATACAATAACTACAGAGAACTCAATCAACTCAACAAGAAAACAAATAACCCAATCAAATAGTGAATAGAAGAGCTAAATAGACAATTTTCTAAAGAAGATATACAGATAGCCAACAGGCACATGGTAAAATGCTCATTATCGCTTATTGTTAGAGAAAGTCAAGTCAAACCCATGGTAAGATACCATCTCATACCTGTGAGAATGGCTCATATCAAAAAAGAACAGAAGCAGTGTTGGCAGGGTATGGAGGAAAATGCACCCTGTACACTACTGAAGGAAATGTAGATTGGTACAGCCTCTATGGAAAATAGTATGGTGATTTCCAAAAATATTAAAAACAGATCTACCATATGATTCAGCAATCCCTCTCCTACCCAAAGAATGCAAAAACACTAATTGAAAGGGATACATCCACTCCTATATTCATTGCAGCCTTATTTACAATGGCCAAATTATGGAAACAACTTAAGTACCAGTGATAGATGAGTGGAAAAAGATGTGGTAGATATACTTAATGAATTGTTACTCAGCTTTAAAAAGAAAAAGTTGATACCTTGACATTTGCAACAACATGGATGGAACTCAAGGGGAGTATGCTAAGCAAAATAACTCAGAAGGAAAAAGACAAATACTGGATGATTTCACCCATAAGTGAAATGGAAAGAAACAAAGTACACAACGCAGAGGGAAAGATAAAACAAACCTTGAGATTGCACTGCAGAATACAGACTATCAGAAGGGGCAGGGGTGGAGGAGGGAGCAAATGTGAGGCGGTGCAATGGGCTATCATAGCAGATCAGTGGGGCTTTGGTGGTAGGTGTGGTGTGATAACATAAATTTGAAGTTGTGTGGACTGATACTCCTAAATCCTAAACAGGGTGGTAAACCAATGCTGCATCAATAAACCTAATTAAAAATAAATAGAAGAATGAATGGCACAAAAGCTTATTTTTTGAAAAGCAAATTGTGTTTGATTTTATAATATGAAAGTAAAGTTGATAATATGCTTTATGGGTCAAAAACAAATTAAACAAAGCTCAATAATTTTTTTGATAATTACATTTTATTAGGTCACTAGATATTCTTACTTTACATTTGCCAAGATAAGTGATTTTCATTACACACACATATATTCTACCCCAAAAGTATATTTTTGTCACCCATCTCTCACAACACAGAAACCTGTTTGCAGTTTCAGAAAAACACATTTCTGCACTTTTACAATGTACATATAGTTTCAAATACTTGGAGGCCATATTTCCATAGGTTTCCTTAGATTCCTATCTTCCGCTTAAAGACTTTTCCCAAACATAAGATAAAGAAAACAGGAATTCTACCCCAATGTAATGACCAAACTCTATATTGTTCCACATCTTGCCTCAGGAATATCTGTTTTGTACCTTTGATTATTATTTATAGTAAACACAAAATTGATTATAATACATAAGGGAATATATAGTAAAATCTTTGATGAGAAGTCAAGAAAACATATGCATAATGCCCTATGAAATTAAATCAGTCAGAAAGTGAAAAAGATATTTGATGGTTTTGTTTACCTGTAGAATATAAATAACCAAAAACATACTGGCAAGATAGAACCAAAAAAATCTTAGTGAGGAATTTACTGATTACTAGAGGGAACAGGGATACAGAGGAAAGGATAGACTAAAGAAGGGAATGGAACACGAGTGAAGAAGGTTTGGTGGGGGCAAGAGGTTGAGTGAAGCAAGAGCAAGTGTGTAGGAGTAAAAATGTAGCCTCAAAGTTATACAAACATGCAAACAACTGACAAATTTAATTTAAAAATAAATGACACACAAATTAGCATCATATAAAGACAAAATTATCAGGCATCTTAGAATCCTGAGAAGAATGCTCAGGAGTAGTATATATATTTATATATATATATATATATATATATATATATATATATAAACTTTTCTTTGCAGATTGTTTTGTGTGAAATTAAGATCTGCATGAATGCTCCAAAACAGCCTGGAATGGCTGCTAATCACCTAAGTGTTAGGGCTTATAGTCTCAATATATCTTTCAAGAAGTAACACTTTCAAGAACTGGTGCAGCTATATACATATATCCAAAAGGGCAGGTTTGTTATTAAAAAAAAAAATAAAGGAAACAAAAGGACACTTGCACAGACACAAGCAGGCAGAAAGCTGCCAGCATTATATCTTTCACCTCGAAAGAACAAGAGTCAAATTTAGACAATTTAAACACCTGTTAAAACAAGATGATCGACCCAGAGTCCAAAGATACACAAGAATTAGGATGAGAGAAGCTAGAAGCTTTAAAGTCAGATACATAAGAACCAAAACACTCTTACTTTTATCTGTTATAGCAAGAGTAAAATCACAGATTCAAGTATAGCAAAGCAGTACAAGCAAGGGCTAGGATGAAGGCACTAGTAAGAAATACTTGAAAAGCTCAGTCCTCATTTATTTCTGTGAGGAAAGTGTTAACTCAATTCACCTTTGTAAGTGGAAGACCAGTTAGACACAGAGGGAGCCAGAAATTCTAACTTCAACTTGAGACAGAAGCTGGAACTGACAGGCTGATGAGGAAAACACCGATTCTGTTAACCAAGGGAGAAAAGGTAGCAGAGCCTCAAAAAAACACCCTCCCAAGGTGACACAGCCTGCTCACTCCAGCTGAGGGGACAGCATCAGTCAGAAGACTGATGCTGCCCCCGAATCACACCGAGGACATTTGAATAATGTCCCAGTAATGACTCCTTTCTTGTTTCACAAATGTTGAAAGTCAGATCTCAATGAGAATTTCTTCATGACTAAGGACAACTACCCTCCTCTGTCATAAATAGAAATGTGCATTTAGGTGAATTGGGACCGAGAATTTATTTGATGGCAGTTTTAAGCACTAGTTCTTGAAAGTGTTACTGTCTTCTGATGTAGTCTGAGAAAGATATATTGAAGCTATAAGCCCTGACACTTGGGTGATTAGCAGCCATTCCTGGCTGTTTTGGAGCATTCATAGGGGATCTTAATTTCACACAAAACAATCTGCAAAGAAAATCACTAATAAGGATGATCTATTACTTAATACCTCATCACCTGACAAAAAAAATAGCCTTGTGCTGACAATCCTATTCAATGGTTTAGTAAAATGTTTCAAGATTCTTTATAACCTATTTCTTTTATATTTTAAAACACCAAATACTTTTGGAAGAAATAGACTCCATAAAAAAATCTGACTTGGAAATAATTTTATTTGGTATTTTTATTTTGCAGCAAAATAATGTTAGTAAAATTTAGTAACAAATGAGCAAATCTCAGCCATACATCTTTTTTGTATAGTCTCACTGTGCAAGCGATAGTGCTGCTGAACATAACATTAGACCAGTCCTGTCAAATAAAAGGAGGGGAATAAAGTGTGACAAAAACAATTTGAGTCTTTTAATTTCAAAATATTTTATTTAAAAATGAACATGTTAGGGCCTCCCCAGTGGCGCAACGGGTTGAGCACAGCGCTGTGAAGCTGTCTGCAGCCTCTGCAGCAAGGGTTCAATTCCTGGCCAGCCAGAGAGATGCCCACCTGGTGGGGCAGACCTCTCCTGTCTTGCCTGCTGCTCCCCTCAGCAGTGTTTTAGATTGTCTGCCTGTTCTGCTCCCCGCTCTGTCTCTGGTGAATTCTCTCACTCTCCCGTACTCTGGCCTGTACCAGTTCTTGTATAAATAAATAAATCTTAAAATAAATAAATAAATAAATAAATAAATAAATAAAATATGTTAATATTCTTATTTCTAGAATTGCAATATTGATAACATACAGGTAGCTCCAAAAATAAGGTCATTTCACCCATTTCCCTTCTATCTTTTCTTTTTTCTCTATAATTCCTCAAATGATCCCATAGTAGATTTGCCAAATAAGCAACCTTAGATAGAAGATAAGGAGTCAGGCCTCCTAAATTCAAAACTCACCTCCACCAGCCTCCACTAGTTAGCAACTTAGGAACTTTAGGAATGTCAATGCCATTACATGTTCAAAATTTATATTTGTTGTGAGGAATAAATAATGCCACTAGCATTAGATACTGTGGGGTGGTGACAAATAGGAATGGTTTCTATTTGTCTTTTAGGAAGTTACCTTCTAAAGGTGATTTACACATTTAAAAAAAAACACAAAGAATTGCAAATTAAGTAAATAAAAGAAAACAAAGAAAGCTTTGCTAGAACTATGTGGTTAATCTTGGAGTCTTATTGAAACTCATGGACACTGTTCTTTGGTCTAAATAATGACACTTGGCTCTTATGTTTGGGTTTGTCTGTTTACACTAAAGTTTAAGAGGTTACAGCATCTAATGGAATTTCATTCAGTACACACACAGAAGATAGGAATTCTGTACCCAGAGGATTGAATTGACTGATATGGAATGGAAGCAGGTGGACAAATATTCCTTCCTCCTTCCCCTCAAGAGTGTCTATGGATTGAAATTTTTACTAGAATAGCATTGAATCTGTAAATTGCTTTTGGTAGGATGGCCATCTTGATAATGTTAATTCTTCCAGTCCATGAGCAGGGGATGTCTTTCCATTTCTTTGCGTCTTCTTCTGTTTCTTTTCACAGTGTTTTATAGTTTTTTTTGTATAGGTCCGTTACCTCTTTTGTTAGGTTTGTTCCCAAGTGTTTGATTTTTTTTTGTTTCAATAATAAAAGGGATGGCTTTCTTGATTTCTTCTTCTTCAGATTTATTGTTTGTGTATAGGAAGGCTACCGATTTTTGTGTGTTGATTTTGTATCCTGCTACTTTACTAAACTGATTGATTAGTTTAATTAGTTTTTCTGTGGAGTTTTGGAAACAACCCAAATGCCCAAAAATAGATGACTGGATCAAGAAGATGTGGTACATATACACCATGGAATATTACTCAGCAATCAGAAAAGATAAACTCATGCAATTTGCAGTAACATGGATGGAACTGGAAGGGATCATGCTCAGCAAATAAGCCAGAAAGAAAATGAAAAATACTGGATGGTCTCACTCATAGCAGGAATTTAGAAAACCTAAATAAGGGACCAGGAAAAATGGTAATTATAATAAAGCAAAAATCAAAATCAACAAATAAGCAACTATCAACCAGAGACACAATAGAGTGGGGTGGGGAGGGGAGGAGGGATTAGGGTCAAAATAAGGAGGGTGGGAATTGTATGGGGAATATAACCAAGATGAAAATGCATATATTGTGCAAAAATGAAAAATGATGTAAATATATATATAATAAAATAAAAAAAGAAATACACAATAGTAAAAAAAAAAAAAAAGAAAGTTCATGCAGCACCATCATAAGGCTTTTGAAAAAGTCCTCCCAGACTGAGCAGTCAGCTTCTCATGAAGTTATGATCACCTTGGCAATATACTTATTTATATTTATTCTTTCTCCTCCCTACTTGATTTCCATTTTCTCTTACAACTGTATATCTAGGATTTTACTGACCAAAGTGTCAACATAGAACTTCTGTGTCAGGTTCCATTTCCTAGAAAACCCAAAAAAAGACAGTGGAGCATGAGAGTGGCTCTAGAAAAGACATGTCCAAATATTTCAGATTTGAATTACCCACCAGTCTGAAGGATTTATAAACCTTATCGTTGGAAGTGAAGTGTGGGTGGTGATAACCCTTGGCATCATCCTGTGGCTAATAGAGAGGAGTCTATGAGCTGTGCAATGACTACCACATTCATACTTGATAGGGGTGGCAAATACCATCAGAGATCCCCACTTAAAACCGTCAGATTTTCAATGTGCTCTGTTGATTTCCAAGTGACAATATGTGCATCTGTGAGTCTAAACACTTTTTCCTACAGGTATTAGAAGCTTAGATGCCCATGTACACAGCAGACTGCATTTACAAAGGAAATTCCCCTTTATCTTCAACTAAAGACCTTTGAAAGCTGGTATAATTATATGGTTCCTTGCCCTTGGTTGGACTAATTTTGAGTCATAGGTTTTGCTGTTTCCCAGAACTTGCCCATGCGATTAAGTTCAAAGAGCCTACTGTGGTAACTGGTTTCATAACACATGCTTTATTTTATGTCCCTTTCCTACTGGTATAACAAGTACTTCCTAAATAGGATCCTCACACTCAGCCTTGGTCTTAGAGCCTCCTTCCAGGAGAATCAAAACTAAGGTCATCAGTTTGAGGGAAATAATGTTGATAAGAAACATGTTATGGACTCGAAAGCAAGAAAACCCAGGAGTAAAAGGGGATGATCCCTTTAGTGGCTACTCACCTGAGCAGTTATGACTTAGGACATGACTCAAAAATGGACATGTTGGGAGAAACAACAGCAGAATTTATTTACAGGGAGTAGAAAAGGGGGAGCAGAGAGAAGAGAGAAGAGGCAACTCCAGACATGAACTTGCGTGAACTGAAACATGTTTCCTTCCATGTCCCCCATGTCCCTGGTACAAGTCCAAGAAGCAAGCGTAGCTTCTTTTTCACATGTCTCTCTGTTCCAAGTGCCAAGTGCCTCCTGCAGTTCTTCTCCCTCAAGTATACCACCCCTCCCCACACCTCCC
The DNA here is from genome assembly GCF_964194135.1 of Talpa europaea. Lineage (NCBI taxonomy): Eukaryota > Metazoa > Chordata > Mammalia > Eulipotyphla > Talpidae > Talpa > Talpa europaea. The sequence continues at coordinate 97,074,406 of NC_140071.1, forward strand.
CCCACCCCCTCCTAAGTCCTTTCTCTTAGTCTTTCCTAGCTTCTCCTCACTGCTCAGCTCCACCCATCAATGGCTGGGGTGGGGAATCTGGATCCTCACCTTTCTATGAAGATTACACTGTTACAGGCTCAGCCCTCTGCTCAGGCCAATAGGCTGACAGCTTTTGATGGCATTTGTAAGGTCAGGAATGGACCAGTGCAGGTTTTCTATGATCCAACAGACCGGGTAATGGAGGAGTCAGAGTCCGCAGTGGTTTTTGCAGGTCTTTTATTGGGGTTCACCAGGCATATGGCAGGCCCACACCTACTCCAGGTGCCCGCCATCAGGCATGCATTCAGGACCGCAAGGAGCCATCATCCATCTTGATGGCGGGAGGGCAGAAAAGCCTGACATTTTTCCTTACCCTACAGCATTGAATGTTTGTGAAAAGAGACCATAAAAACAGTTAACCATCAATTAAGCCACACTGGGAAAGCCTGCGGGCATCTATAGTAATTCGTCTTTTTCAGGCTAGGCTTGATAGGAATGTTTCCATAGAACTGAGATCCCTAATACCTAAACTCTTAATTTTCATAACACTAATATAGACACTCAGTGTTCTATGAGCTTCTACGACTTTTAATGGTAGCATAAACCATACATGTGAAACTAATCCAATCCATTTACTGGTAACTTGAAAGGCTGCCAGTTTCAAATGGGGTCCAGAGCAAGCTTTGTTGTCAGCAGCTCTGTTGTTCAAGTAACATTATCCATTATATCAACCATGCTAGAGGATCCACACTGAATAAAGAAAATGAAATATCTAGCAAATCTCCAAAAGAACACTATAGTGCAGACATAGTTTTGGCAGAAGGCCATTCTTTCCATGGCAGAAAAATTCATTTTACAGTTTCTGACTTGCTGATGGGACAAATATAGAGCATGAACACCTGAAAATGGGACACCAAAGACCATGAAAATAGAGTCAGCCATCATGCTCTGGATATTAGCACCAGGTCATGACAGAAATCCATTGTTCAATGGGACTGATACACCAAAGAATGAACAGTGGCAAGTCCAGACAGCCTCATAAAATTATATAACACAACTGCCCCATTCTTTTATTTCTGTGGTTCCTGTGTTTTCATTAAATAATTCTGTAATGGCAGAAAACCTGATTCACAACTAGCAGCATATATTTTCACTGGCTGAAGATGTACCATTGCCCAAAACCTCACACATAGGCCCAAAGTCTAGGTAGAAGGAAATTCTTTCTCCCATTTGTCAGAGCTGTGAGTAGGGTATTTAATCATTCATTTTACATGGAGAAAGAAATGGTTGAAATTATCTTCATTTACTGCCGAAAATTCAACCATCTACCACAGAGACCACTGCTGAGTCTTATAAAGGACCTTTTCTTGGGGCTACAAGCCAACCACCTGTTAGGGCAATTATGTAAGACTTCTATCAATAAAGGGTAATCATTTGTCTTCATTGTAATCAATTAATACTCAGATGTGAATTTGACTTTCTTATATACAGTACTTTTTCCATAACTGCCTCTTAAGGTCTATAAAATACCTCATCAACCAAAATTACATGTCACATAATAATCCCTAGAACCGAGGGACTATGGGAGTAAAGGATATATGGGATAGTGGTATCTACTGCCTTCCATTGTCCATCATCTAGAAGATGCCAATCTGTTATAATGGTGGAAGAGCCTATTAAAGGCTCAGTCAAGGTTCAGGAGCAAGTTAGGGTGATGTTCTCCAGGACTTGTTTTATGTGTTTTGTTAATGACCAATATATATTAAATTTAAAATATACAAGTCCCACAACCAAGAGATGGAAGTAAGGCTGGTCCCATCTCATTATTATTCTCACTACACTACTTTCAAAATTGATGTTTCTTACCCCAAAAACTGGGCACTGTCTGCTTGGAGATTTTTATTCCGGGGATATACCTTCTGCTAGCAATCACAAGGGTTCCATTGAAATGGAAATTACAAATTATTTTTGGCTATTTGGGGCTCCATGTGCTGGTTTTGGGCCAGCAGATAAAAAAAGAAATTACAAGGGCCTCCCTGGTGGTGCAAGGGGTTAAGACGCAACCTATGAAGCTCTCTGCAGCCACTGCAGCATGAGTTCGATCCCCAGCCAGGGAGATACCCACATGGCACACTCGCTGCTCCCCTCAGCAGTATATTCAGTCAATCTGCTTGTCCTGTTCCCCGCTCTGTCTCTGGTGAATCCTCTCACCTCCCACACCTCTGGCTTGTACCCCAGTTCTTGTATGCATAAATAAATAAATCTTTTTTAAAAAGAAAAGAAATTACTGTACTGGTAGAGATCATCAACTCTGGTTTGCTGCTACACAATGGAGATAAACAGGAATATAACTATAACCTCAGTGTTTTTAAAACCCTCTGCTGCTTCATTGCCCAGTGATTACAGCAAATGGGTAACTGTAGCAATCTTAGCCAGTCAAGAAAAATACAACTGAGACATCAGATCTCTGAGAATGAATACCTGGGTTTATCCCCTCAGGGAAGCAACTTTGGCCTCTGAAGAGCTGACCTGGGGTAAGGAAACCTTTGGTGGGCACTTGAAGAAGGAGGTAATAATATCAATTACATATTCAGGGGCTGAAGCAACTGGGGAAATTATAACTTTCTCTACTAGCCCTTTAAGATAATTTAAGGAGACAGGGAGTGACCATCTTTTTGAAGGACTGGACTATCCCAGGGAAGAAGAAGTCATTTTGATTTCAAGCAAGATTCAGATATCCTTAGGGGACAGACAGATTTGAGTGGCTCAGGAAATAGTCTGAACTGGATTTAGTTCCTCAAACACCAGCATTGCATTCTGGTTGACAGTGTAACAGTGTAATCTCCATGGAAAGGGGAGGTTCATGGTTCCTGCCCCACCTAGTGAGGGGTGTAGCTGAGCAGTAAGGGGAATCTATAAAAGACTTGAAGAAGAAGGCTTGGAGGAGGCATATGTAGCAGAGAGACATATGAAGAAGAACTCAAGGTTGCTTCTCAGGCTTGGACCAATACCAGGGTCTTAGGGACATGAAAGGAGACACTTAGAAGAGATGTGGGTGACAGCCCCGTGGGGAGTCTGACAATGGCAGCCTTTATCTTGACTTGGATTTTGTTTGCTCTTTTCTTTGCAAACTGGCCTATCCTTTTTGCCCCTTTCCTATGGTTCCCCACTAGATGGTGCCTTAGACTTGTAGCAGGCTTTCCGGCCTCAGTAGCCCCATTTTGGGGCAATACTGTTTGGTTGGACATTTACCCACGAGGGGATTGGTAACTTTGGGTGTTTCATTGGAAAATGATATCCTTTCTTCTCTCCATTTCACACTATTCCTATTAAAGTTTTTTCTATTGAAGGTTTCATGCACTAAGAGTGTGTTTGTCTTTATGCAGTGGATGGCAGAGCCTATTTAGAGCATGCAATTTTTTTAAAAAAATATTTATTTATTTATTTATTTATACAAGAACTGGGGTGCAGGTCAGAGGCCCTGGAGGGCGAAAGAATTCACCAGAGACAGCGTGGGGAGTAGAACAGGCAGAACGACTGTAGGGTAAATGGCTTTCAGGCTTTTCTGCCCTCCCACCATTAGGATTGCCCTGCCTGATGGGGCACCTGCAGTTGTTATGTTGTTGTAAACTGTGTTGTTTACTTCTGTGGGCCATGGGAGGAGTATTGTTATAATCACCAAGAGACACAAGAGAGAGGCAAGAGGGAGAAGAGAGAGAGAGAAGCCCAGAGCGAAGACTTGCCTGGGGCTTGGAGGCCTTCCGACCTCCTTGGCCCTCAGGCACCCCTGCCTGCTGTGTACCTGGTTGCTGCACTATATGTAAAAGCTCAATAAAAGCCTGAGAAACCCTCCAGGACTCTGCTTTACCTATCTGCTCAGATCATAGATGAACCAGCTCTGTGGTCATCCTGGCACTACAATGACCGAAAACACTGCTGAGGGGAGCAGCAGCTGAGTCAGGAGAGGTCTGCCACACCATGTGGGAATCTCCCTGGCTGGCTGAGAATCGAACCTGCGCTGCAGAGGCTGTGGACAGTTTCACAGCGCTGCGCTCAACCCGCTGTGCCGTGGGGGAGGCCCGGTCCCCTCAGTCTTAACACTAACAACTGCCCAGTCCTAAAAACTCACATTATTCCCATAGTCTCGGAGTCAGATTGTTAATCCTGCCACAATTATAGATGAATGGTCATGTCATAAGGCTGTAGAAAAAATAACAGAAATGGAATGTGTTATTATCGCTATGGATGCACACTCTACACGATGCAAAAAGGCCTCCTGGCACTTGATTCTAAGGGCTAGATCTGATTTCTTTGGGCATTTATTCTTGATTTTTATTTTTACTCCTATCTTCCTCCCAGTTTCCCTTACTCTCTTCCTTTCTTCTCTCCTTCCTATTTCTTCCCATTGAAAGAAAACAGAAAACTTACTTGCCACTGATTTACTAAAATACAAAATTTATTTCCAATGTGTTCTCGCTCCATTGGTAACATTTATTCTAGTGAGAAGGGTCAGGAGGAAGACAAAAAAATACAAACAAACAAAAAATAGATAAACTCCCTGCCACCTCCCTTCTGGGAATATTGGGGAGTGAGGACTTCTGTTTCTTTTTCAAGGTCATTTCATGTTTGTTATCATTGGTTTATAACATTGTAGCCTTCTGCTCCCTGGTGCTTTTTTTGAGTTTAAATTAGTTTCCAATAAAGATGCTCTTGCACCTTGCAGGGGGAAAGCATTGTTTTTAATACACTTGTAACTAATGCTGCTGGTCCTTGGGGAGTTTCAAAGGCCCTCAAAGGCGAGAGTTCTCTACCCGGGAGCAAAGAAGCCATTACAGCTTGTACTGGAAGATTTAATAGGTGTCATAATTTATCATGTAAACCGAAAAGTGTTTCTTAATTAAGTGCGTACGTTAATGAATTTTTTAATTTGATCCCTGTAAGTACCTTGCTATACTAATTGCAATATTCTACACATTAGTCATCCGCTGTTGCCCTTGGCTATTTTCTACCCTGAGAGGAAGAGAAAGAGAGCTTTTCAGTTAAAGTTCATTTAACTCTTTCCACCCAACAAATTAGATTTAGTCTTATTCACAATGGAGTGACAGCTGTGGTTCAATTTCACTGGGCTTTTAGTGTGCTTATATGTAGGAACCAGCTTAAATTTCTGTTATTTTTCAAAATATGAGAAGCTGGGGTAATTGCTCAGCAACTGAAACCCTGCCCTTTCCCAGGTAGATATTTTCTTTGGTTCTTTGGCAACTGTAGAAGCTTCTAAGGGCTAAGACAGAGAGGAACCACATTTTCTTTTCTTCTTCTGTGAGTTCTGCAGTGTTTTTGTTCAAGGACTGAAATTTATACAATACTTTCCAAATTCAAAACAATTAGGGGGAAAAATTAAATTTGTCTGCATCTACTTGACTGGAAATTATATCAAAAACAAATGCAGTATTGTTTGAAATAATAAGGGAAATGCTTATAATATACTATAAAGTCTCAATTAAGCGCAATATAATATATAATACAATCATAGTATCAACAAAGCCAATAAAAATGTTTACAGGTAAAATAATTGGCACATAATACGCTCAGTTATTATAATGATTGACTTTTGGTGATATGATTAGGGGTCATTGACATTTTTCTTTTTCTCTATATCTGCATTTTCAAATGTACTATGAAGTTCACCTGTTATCTTGTAGGAAACCCCTTTTATTTTCAAAGAACTGGTGTAATATCATCATATGAAAAAAATAATAGTTTCCAGACTTGATTTTATTAAGAGATATCCTTCATTTAAAAAGCTACTTTTTTTTAATGTGTTCAAATTTAACCACAATTGAGTTAACAGAAAACCTCCAATTACAAGAGTTAAAAAATATCTCCATATTTGGCTTTTCTCTTTAGGTGGATATATTGTATTCAGAAAGAAATCACTGTTCATAATAAATTTTATTTAGTTTTTCTTGTATTTAGAGACTCACATTTTTCTTTTTTATGTGCAATCTATAATATTACTTTACAAGATGGAACTGCATAAGAAAATAATACATTAAGAAGATGAAGAAAAATATCATCTAATTGACACAGGTACAAATGCATTACTTTTAATACACTTGTATTTTACAAAGAACACATATATTCAGGAGACTTAGCTTGAATAATGACTCTGATATGTTTAGTTTTGGGCTGTCTTTTTTTATTTACTTACTTAGAGAAAAGTAATTTATTTATTTTTTTTTTAATATAGAGGCATGTTTTATTTATTTATTTATTTGTTTGTTTGTTTGTTTTGTTTATACATGCACTGGGTACAGTCAGAAGCGCGGGAGGGTGAGAGAATTCACCAGAGCCAGAGCGGGGAGCAGAGCAGGCAGAAGGACCGAAGTACACTGCTGAGGGGAGCAGAGGGCGGCAGGAGAGGTCTGCGCGCCATGTGGGACCCTCCTCCGGTGGCCGGGGAGCAGCCAGGGATCGAACCGGCGCCGCAGAGGCTGCGGGCAGCTTCGCAACCCAGCGCTCAACCGCTGCGCCACCGGGGAGGCCCGAGAAAAGTAATTTAATGACATGGAAAGTTGGGGATATTTTTGTATTTTTTTTGTTAAATATGTATTTATCTATAATTTTGTAGACACTTTTACTGGACTTCAGTTAAAACATCAAATAAATAGAATCACCAGATGAAATGCAATATTCCCAGTTAAATTTAAATTTCAGATAAATAAGGAATAATTTTAATGTGTGGTACATCATTTGGTAAATACTGCAACCCCACAAATGAAGGAGTTAGACTGTATAAGAATCAGCTAGATATTTTTTATCAGTTTTTTGTTTGTTTGCTACACATACCCCACTCCAGAATTTTATTCTTCAAGGGTTGGGACCCAGTAATCTAAAAAAAAAAAAATCCTTCAAGTGATTCTTCATATTGAAAATAAATTAGGGTTTAGAAACTACTGTTCGAGGAAAGCACTACTCACACATTAATGTTCCTAGGAATCACCTGAGGAGCTTGCTCATATTTTAATTCTTATTTGTGAGATGGTAGTGTTAGTGTTACAGGGCAGGGAGAGGGGCACCCCAGACCCCGCAAACCTGCCTGCTCTAAATAGGTTCTGCCATCTGCCGCATCAACACAAAACATATGAGACTTTAATGGGAAGGAACTTTCATACAATTAGGAAACAATACAGGAAAGGCAAAGAATATAGTTTCTCAGTCAAGTACCCAAAGTTAACCGTCCCCTCATGGGTAAAAGTCCACCCAAGCAGAATTGGCCCAGAGCAAGGCCCCAAAGCCTGCCACAAGTCTAAAGCATTTTCCAGTGGGGACCCAAAGAAAAGGATGAGAAATAACCAGACAAGTCTGGAAGGAAAAGAGTAAAATCAAAATCAAGACAAAAACCGCCATTGTCACCTCCCGATGGGTCTCTCACCCACATCTGTGTCACCCAGTCCACAACCAAAAAGCAAGTGTAGGGTCTTCACACGTCTCTCGGCTGCATGAGCCTCCTTCTGGCTCTCCATCCTGCTTCTTCCTTCCTCAGTCTCTACTGTAGCTTCTTCTTTCCCTGCTCAGCTCTAACCTCCGTTGGGTGGGGCAGGAAACTTGGAACCTCCCCCTTTCCTGGGGACCACCCTGTTAGATTAGGAGTTGAGATTCTGAGTATCTACCAAGCTCCAGGGCAATACTGATGATACTGGTCCTTGGAACAAATCTCAAGTAGTAAGAGTTTAGCTAATTTCCTGTATCTCTGTAAGTTCTTTTTTACATGTCTTATTTTGTTCAAATTTCATTTTCAAAGGAAAGGTAATTTTTTTAAATCTAATTCTTTTTTTAAAAAAAGATTTTATTTACTTTTGTATAGAAGAACTGGTGTGTAGGCCAGAAGTGCAAGTGTGAGAAGATTTACCAGAGAGTGTGGAGCACAACAGGCAGGTCTACTGAAATATATTGCTGAGAGGAGCAACGGGAGAGACAAGAGAGGTCTGCTGTGCCATTTGTCAATTAGCTCCCTGGCCATGGATCCAACTCAGGCCATAGTGGTGGTAGCGTTGAGACTCAATCCCTTAGCCATCAGGGAGACCCTGAAATCTAATTCTTATGTAGCCAGATCCCCTCCTCTTAGCAGGAAACTCCCTTAGACCAAAAATTCAGGAATTAAAGTCTTAACTCACTGAATTGTACTCTGATATTCCTTCCTTATGATTAACATAACTGGTTCCACTTGCATCCTTGGGAACTTGGACCATGGATAGCATTACATCCCTAATAAAATTCTCTGTGCCCCTGTGAGGCTGACAGTGTCATCAGAAACAAGCAACTGCTGATTGCTGAGAAAATACCTTGCTGGGAATGTCAAGCACCTTGACTTGGGTTGCTAGACTCTTTTGGAATTGGAATTGTGAAGCCCTGTACTTCCCTCAAATTCCTCATAAAAATCCCAGCATTCCCACAATTCTCAGTCACTTTTTGAGGTGCCTATCCCACCAACTCCCTTGATGGCTATTTAAAATAAAACTCTTTCACATTAAGACAATCCTGTGATTCAGATTGTGGCTTTCTGGGCACTAGTGAAAGAGCCCATTTGGTCATTTACAGTTAGTGGAAATTCAGTATGGTATTGTAATGTAGACTTCTCACTGCAGTCTTTGTCTTGATCAAGTAGTAACAATGTAAGTTCACCAGATATATCAAAACTATAATATCATTTTCACACGAGTTTTTCTTTTCTTTTTCTCTTTTTTTCTTTTTTTAAGATTTATTTATTTATACAAGAACTGGGGTACAGGCCAGAGGTGCGGGAGGGAGAGAGAATTCACCAGAGACAGAGTGGGATGCAGAACAGGCAGAGGAACTGAAAACACTGCTGAGGGGACCAGCAGGGGAGATAGGAGAGGTCTGCCGCCATGTGGGTTTCTCCCTGGCTGGCCAGGGATAGAACCCGCACTGCAGAGGCTGCAGACAGCTTCACAGTGCTGCACTCAACCCACTGCACCAGCAGGGAGGCCTGAGTTGTTTTTTCTTTTCCTTGCCCATTTCTACATTTATTGAATCCCTACGATAAGCCAGCACTGTTGTTGGTCAGCAAGAGAAACCTATCAGAGACATCTGTGAGTGCTTTTTTAATGGGAAGTTGATCAGTTATTGACCTTGTAAAACACTACAGTTCTATTCTTTTCCATCATGTTTAGGGCCAACTTGCTTCCACCCCAAAACCTGTGTGTTAGAGCTTACTTTTCCCTTGGATCTTTTCATAGTAGACACCTTATCAGTGAAATCTCAGGTTCTCTATAAATAGATTCCTCAAAAGTTAAATCCCATGCCACCTGTCACTTTTTTATATTAACATGTCTTATGATCTGAAATTATCTTTTCATGCATGTCTATATTTACACATCTATGAACATATGTACCATTCCCTGAACCCCACAAGCATGTGACACATGTCAGTAGAAATCTTGCGTGGTTTGTCTACTGTGATACTCCCTAAATATTTGTGGGTTAGTAACTTTCTTTTGTTAAGTTAAACCCAAATTAATTGAAGATTGCATGTATGTAAATATAAGGCAAAACTTCAGTAATGGTTAGGCAAATTTTGTGAGAATTTTGCTTCTCTAGTTCATCTAGACTATCCAAGTAATCATTGTCTCACTCTGGGAATCTGGGGAGATGAGGGCCATGTACAAATGACATTTATATTAAATTGGCCTTGTATCTTCCTAACAACATTGTATTTATTTTGTATGATGTTTTTCTAAATATTTCTAGGAAAAGTGAGGTTTTTCCAATGTAAGCTAACAATAGAATTATAATTGTTTTTCTTTATACCAAAACAACTAGAATTAGAGATGGCAGACAGAGAAAAATAGAAAGTGCAAGAGAGCAAAGAGGAGTCCAACATCATTGACAACTCTCATCTTTTAAATGGCAAGAAAGGAAAAGTAAGAAAAAGCAGTCTCAATAAGTGCAGTAATGTCTAATGCCTAATTTTTTGGGGGAGTTTTTTCAATTGTTACACAAATATCGTACAAAATGTAAAAAGTCATCTTATGCTTTTTAGGTCATTATTTGGACATTAATGAGTGCTTCTGGAATTAAACTATGGGTTTCACAATAAATGGACCAGACTAGAAAATCCCTTTATTATAAGTTAGGCTCTAATATCTGGCTCCTAATTCACTCACACTGTCACTGAATAAGACACATCGTGGCCATTCTGACCACCTAGCTCCAGAAGTTGTTGGTCTCATTATTGACCGGGCCACCAAGACTCACAAGTGAAACAGCCAGCATACTCTGGAAATCTGAAAACCCCATTATCAGTGTCTTCCAACTGTGCTCTGAATACATTATTGATTCATTCTAGCTGGAAGTTCTCTTGACAAGCTTATGCGTGCAATTAAGTGGATTACATGGAACGTGTTAAAGAGCCTAAGGACTTCTTAGGCTGGAAAGTCTCTGATCATCTGCACTGATTCACTCACTCTACACACCCACTGACAGCCAGGATTTAGGAAATTAACAGCAACTGTACAACATCTTCTTGTACTTCATGGGAGAGAGGCACTTCATGTGGGTGGCCATCTCTTGCTCTAAAAAATAACTTTCTGTTTGTAAGAGATAAATTATAGTCTGACACTACTGTCTATTGCATTAGTTTTTTTTTTAAAGCATGTACTAATTAAATTCTTACTGTTTTTGTTTTTAAAATAGTTCATATGATCTAAGGTTTTGATGTTCAGCATAGTACCACCTCAAAAACATTTTTTCTGTTTTCTAAATATATAATGAATACTTTTGCTCATTTCTTTTAGTCATACTGTGTATGACTAAATAATTAGGCAGTATTAATATTATAAATAAATGAAGAGGTTCTTAGTTTAGAATTCTGATGTAACATAGTTCAAAAATTTTGTTCTCTAGACCCATTTATCCATATCAAAAAGCTATCAACTAAAATAATTAAACAGTCTGACCTGTATTGTTAATACACACACACATACATACACTCACATACCCTGCAATTTAAAAAGTTCTTCAAAGCACCAAATTAAATGTTATCAAGCCCAAGTATTATGTTAAGAAAGTTTCACTGTACACAGATATGTAAACTTAATAGTATTTCTATGAAATATAAGACTTTTCAGTGTCTTCAGGAATAATAATAATGTCTAGGAAAACAGGGCTTTGATGCATACCCTAAACCTCTATAATTATTAAATGTACACACAAAACAGAAAATAAGTCACTTTGAATATAATGAAATGCAGTTACTAGTACCCACCAAGAAATAATCAGGTTGTGATATAATCAAGAAAGTTGGGTCCCCCAAAACTGGGAAGGACTAGGGAATTATTAAAGGGTCAGGTAAGGAAATGGTCTCATAACAGTGATATCTATAGAAAGGGCAGGTTCCAGTTTCTGTGCCCCACCCAAGGAAGGATGGAGCTGGCATCGAGGAGAAGCTAAAAAAGACTGGGAGAGGACTTAAGAAGAAGGGAGAAGACCTTCAAGAGGCACATGGAGCTGAGACATGTGAAGAAGCTGTGCTTGCTGCTCAGCTTGGGACTTAACCCAGAGAGTTGGGGGACACAGAAGGAAACACTTGAGAGAGATGATGGTAAAAGACCCCTGGGGATGCTGACTTGGCAGCCTTTCTCTTGACTTGGATTTTGATTTTGCTCTTTTGGTCCCAGACTTGCCTGGCTTCTGTGCCCCTTTCTTTTGGGTCCCCACCAGAAGGTACTTAGAGCTTTTAGGCCTCAGTGGTCTCATTTTGGGCCAATCCTGTTTGGCAGGCAGGGCATTTACCAATCGAGGGAATGAATGACTTTTGATATTTCACGGGGAAACTATTTTAACTATATTCTTTCTCTTCTCTTTCTATTGCACACTAATTCTCTATTGCACACTAATTGTATTAAAGTTCTTTTCCATTGAAGTTGTTACATACTAACAGCATATTTTGTCTTTATACAGTAGATGGTAGAACCCATTTAGAACAGGCAAGTTTGGGGGTCCTGGGGTAACCCTGAGTCTGCCCATTAACAGGTCATTTGTCATGGAGATTTTGGATTGGTTTTTAATTGTATTGTCTAAGGTTGATTGACATGTCTTCAGATAGAAGCTACAGTATTGGGTATGCTGTGAAAATCAGCAGATGGTCACCTGGTTTAGCTGTGTGTTTGTGTGTGTATGTGTTTTGTAATAGTCACTTGCTGAGTCAGGCTGCCTCAACAACTGACCCAGAAGACTCAAAATGGCAGTTAGAGACAAGATGGAGTCTGCTTCAAATTAGGTTCTACATTAATGATATGTTAAAATACTGTTATTCTTTCTTATGAGCTTTGGTGAAAGAATAAGAAGCATGGTAACTATAGCTTCCTTAAGGAAAAAGAAAAAGCATGTTAAATTAAGTAAGTTCTTTTTGTAAATTTACCTTAAGGTGGCTTAAGGTAAAGGACTTCCAATCCTACCTTAAATGAAATGACATGATATGAAATGAAAAAACCTATATGAGAATGATAAATAAATAATAGCATCAATTATATATATTTCAATATCTAAAATTAACTACTCAAATTCTAGTTGCTATTACAGAATCCAGAACTGAGATATCTAACTGTAGTCCAATGATTTAGTGATATAACGAGGGGTGGCCCTTTCTCTTACTACCAGGCCACAGAAAGATTGAATATGTTATTGCTGATTAATGACTTCCCTGGTTCACTGAATAAGAAAGTACTAAGATGGTAGGAAATATTTTAAAAATGGGAAAAGAAATTCAGATTCTCTCCCTCATCTATTTCAAAAAGACTTACCAGTAATCTTCAATTTCTGGTGTAGGTGTACTAGAGTTAGAAAGTCAGGATAAAGGATAAAAGTTAATAGACTTTTCTTGATAATCCCCTTTGTATAATAATCTGTCCAATTGAATAGATAATTGTCATATATCATTTTTAAATATTAATTTTCAATTTTATTTTTTAAACAGGAAAGCAAGAAGATTTCTGCTTGAAGTAAAAAACAATAAGCAGGAATTGGAAAAAAATTAAGCTTACCTGGTCTATTATTGGACAGCAATCCTCATTAAGGCAGGACATTTATCTTTTTCACCATTGTATTCCTTAAGGAAAGATTTTGATACTAGAAAAATTACAAGCAAATAATTCTTGATGGTAGATAGTCTGTTGTATAGATATAAGTGAAATGATTCAGAGACTTCTGATTTTATAAATCTTGCTTTAATTAATTATAGCTTCTCATTGAATAATATTACTATAAATATTTTAATAGAATACACCTAAATTATACACATTTTCCTGAAAATATACCCAAGTCATCATAATCAGTCATCACAATCTGTTAGATGTAAAACTTCTAACATTTAGCAGTAAGGGTAGGAAAAGTTGTCAAATATTAGAAATGAAAAAGTATTGCTAGAGATAATTTAATAATGTATCTTCTTCAACTAAACAAGTGAAATGAAAAACCAGTGTTGACATGGAATTATTGAATGCTAGGTTTGAAAGAAAATATATTCAGAGAATCCTTATCCATTTGATTCCTGTTAAGTATCCACCTAAATAACCCCAGTTATATACTTCTATTTAAAGCCTTCAGGAAACAGTGACAGTTACACTTCAGCTCCCACAGTAGGTCTCTTATTAGAAGTAAAAAGCATATTATTCACAGGCTGAGTTAGCAGTCATAATAAAATTATATTCATGTTTCATACACAAAATGTACATAGTCACACATTCTGGCAATAAGTCCAAAATCAAATTACCTGTGAGACTCAAAAAAGCAAAACCCCTGTCAATTTTATTTTCCCCATCTTCAAAATGATGATAGAAATCTATCCCACTAATGGATTAATGCAGGGATAAAATGAGGTAATACATGAAAAGGATTTAGTACACAATCTGGTGTGACTTCACATCTCAATAATAAATTGGTAGTGATTTTTTTTGCTATTAACTTCTAAAATTTGTTTTTGATAGATTTCTCAAAAGTTATTTCAGTCATCTTTTTTGTCTCCTATTACCTTGTGAGAAGTAGAAACGACAACTTTCATGATCTTGAGACAAACTATGGAAGAACATAAATCACATTTATGGCTGTTCACACTGTGTTGTATCAGCAAGTGATACAAGAATTACTATGTGATATAGTAAATATCTTATCTAGAGATTATTTTCTCTCTTTTACTCTCCATTCACAAAAACTCAGTACTCTCATATCGTGCCAATGCTATTCTGCTTTTCTGTTTTATCTTCCCCTTAAATTGAACAACTAGAACCAAAATTCTTTAAGCATGAGAATAGTTAACATATCACTCAACCAAAGTATGTTTACTCCCAACATTTGAAGTAGAGTATAGTGGAAATTACATGTAAATTCCAAAATTTTGTAATCCCTCCCCCAAATTCCTCATGTTTAGTTTTAATATGCCAAATTTCCTGGCCTTCTCTGAGACTTTAACATGAAATTCACAATTGAGTCATGTTTGCCATGGACACAGATGAGTGTCACTACGACACTCATGCCGTGGACACAGATGCTGTGGACACAGATGAGTGTCACTATGTTTCAAGTCACTACAAATTATTATTTCCTGGTATGGAAGTGAGTGTTCCTCTTCACTTATTGTAAATCAAAGATCCAAGTTTATTTTTATATTTTATTTCATATATGTACATTGCCAAGTCTATTCCAGACATCAGTAGACATTCATGTTCCTCCCTTCTGCTTCTCAATTTCACTGTTCCTCTTTTGAGCCTGACTAAACCCATCCTTCTTCCTTCGACTGCCAACAATTGAGACAGATCAAGTCCCAGTTTTCCTCTAGCGATCATTTTCAGAATTCACAATTTTCCTCTTTCTCCTACCTTTTATAATTACTAGGAAGCAAGAGAACTTTATCTATTCTAATCCCATTGCTTTTGCTTCCCCAAAGTTCTCCATCATGGAGACCTGATAAATTGTACTTTTCATGAATATAGACTCAGTCACATTCACGCTGTGAAGCCAAAACAAATGGATCTACACATCAAACACACACACACACACACACACACACCCCTTGTTCCATCCTTTCTCTATTGTCACCCTGATTACTGCTCTGTTAATGGAGGAGAAAGAGGAAAGCTATAAACAGATTAAACAAGTCACCAGCTAGTTTGGGTGAATTTATATATGATAAATAAATAAATATTTTTTATTAAAAGATAGAGAACAATGGATTAAATATAAAATGATCAAAGGGGCCTCAACATACCTAAAACTGTAAATATTTAGGCAGTTATTCTCCTTCCCCACCTCCTCAACAACATATGACAGAGTGTCCTTTAGCTCATCAGAGTCAGTCCCCTCTTGAGACTTACGAGCATCTGAAGTCTCTGTGTGGTGATTAGTAGATTCCGTGCAGCCCTGGGTCTGACTCCAATCACTTTCTCCCTGAAAATTGCTGAAACTTGATGCAGCAGCACAGCACAGAGCAGGCCTTCTCACTGGGGTTTGGTTCTCATTACAACCCAGGGACTTCAGGAGATCGTCTGTATGGCTGGAACATCTTCCTCGCGGGTGGCTAATTAGTGTTTCCCCAGGGCTTCTGCTCTGTGAATACTTAAGGGTAATCATCACTGGCTAACTGCATGGGGAGTGTATCTAAGCAATTTTACCAAGTCAACTAACAACAGCTTGAAGTAATATTAGCCCTGTTACATGAAGACAAGTGCTCTCCACCCAACGAAGACGAGACTGGCACCACTCAATAAATCACTGCAGCATCCTTGAAAGCTTAGCATCGGTTCTGAGCCATTAATTTCAGTGAGGTCTTTTGACAGGATGTTTTGAGAGCATGGGAGCATGCATTGAGAACATGCTCTTTCTTGAGCTAAGTTATAAAGAGGAAATTCTTCTTAGCTCAATCTGGCAACCCATTTATGTCCTAGGGCAATAAAATAAATCTTTTGTCACATTTTTTTTTTTCATCAAAGAACCCTATCACTCGGCATATAGAGAACAAATTCCCCTTAAACAAGAGTGCAATATAAATGCTTATCATAGAATCACTGAAGTTTCAGGAACAGGTATCGGGACACTTGGCTAAGACTAGATATGCATGAAAATTCCCTCTATTGGTCAAACACCAGATAATGTTGACAAATTGCCGCTTGATGACACAATAACTCCGTACAAAAAACTGAAAATGAAATGTAGGAGAGTAAACTTGTAAGAATATGTTACATGAGAAGAGTATTACAAGGGCAATGACCAATCAGAATCTGGCATTTGAATGGCATCTTTTGGTTCCGCAAACAGTATTGCAGGAAGTTATTCCAGGAAGTCCCATTATAAACTTCTTAATAAAATATCCAGATTCTCATTTAATGAAAATTTTTAAGAGAGTTATTACTCTTCATACCGTGAAATGGATGATAATTTTGGTGAAGGAAAATGGAAAGTTTGTAGAGCAATCAGAGAAACAAGACACAAATCTGCCTCTCTATCATATTAACAATGCATGAAAGATGCTAGCTTTAGAGATTTAAAAAGTGCTAATAAAAAATAAAAAATGCCAAGTAAATAGCAAAATAATATATATATATATATATATATATATTTCATTTCGGGGAAACACGCTATGATGAATCTGTTGCTTTTTCCTTTTTTTAGTGATACAAGATAATCACATTTTTTTTTGTTCTAACTAGTGGGGGAAATGATTTAAAAATAAACCCTCTATTTGAAATACTATGTTCTAAAATAAAAAAAAATACTCTCAGCTTCAAACTTCCCCTGAAAACAACAGATTTTAGACTCCTCAGACTATACACTAAGAGTAAAGAACATTATCATTCATCAATGTCTATGCTACATGAAGATGACCTTAAGGAAATGGGACTAGAATGAAGATAAGGCGAGTGATTGGTCAAGTTTAAGCAATGTGGAATAATGTAATGGTAAAAGGAGTATGACTTTAAAGTTTCAGAGCATGAGCAAAGTATTAAGATTATTAAGTGGCTTTGGATTAAAGGTATACCTAGATATGACATAATTAAATTTACAGGCTTATATTAACTGTAAAATTCTTGTATATACTTACTTAAAAATCATTTACAATTCTTTTCCCAATTAATGGTTCCAAAATGCATTTTATTTTCCATATAACTTTATATAAATTAGTAGAATAAATTTTAAATATAGCAACCGTTCTGTTATTCTAATAATCTGAATTTTAAATTACTCTTTGACCCATTATCAATTTTTGATGTTTTTTTCTTTACAAAAAGAAAAAATAGTTTTGAATTTGTTATTTGTTCTTCCAGATGACTATGTAGAAAGTTTTTCTCTAGATTTCCAAATAAATATTTGAACACAAAGGTCAAACATATTACTTTATTTTAAATATATTTACAAGTATTTTGTAAAAATAATTTTGCTATAATAAAATTACACATTCTTTGCTATAATGAAATTTTAAGATAAATTCAAGCTTTTAAATCAATATACACACTCCTTGATTTCCTGGTTACTGAGTATTTAAGGGGCTTTCTGTACAATTGCTTATGTGTTGACAACTTATGCAAGCTCCTCCATCTCCACCAAGAATACAATTTGGTGCACTAAATGGTTTGGACAAGTGAAGGTGCCTGCATTTGATACCTTTGTTCTACCTACCCATTTTGAAAACCTGCCAATATTTCCAGAAATATGTACCTAGTGACCTTACAACAATAGTGACAGCATTTCACACTCTTTTGATTCCTTACAAATCTTCATCACTACTAAACCCGAAAGATGTAAATGACCAAATGAATATATATAATGCTCATTCATTTTCCTTCTCAATTTTGGCTTTAATTTTATTAATTTTCCTACTAATTTGGTGGTGTCAGTATAAGCTAGATCCTTCACTTGACATAGATGAATTTATGCACATACTTTTGCTGAAGATGCACTTTACTTGTAAGTTGGACTGAGATGAGTGATAAAAACGCAATTAACACTAAAAAAATCAATTCAATTGACAGTTTTATGTGACAGCTATTATTTTATTACAGGATCAGTTGTTTGTTTCATTACGTATTACTGAATAAGCTGAAAATACACTGATCCCATTAAAAACTTATGTCTTATAAGATTTCCTTCTTTGTTATTCAAAATATTTAATTTAGAAATTAAACACTTTTCAGGAATAAACCATGAATTTATAAGTAGAAGTATTTCTTATCCTTTCTTTTTTGCTGTGATTTCCAGAAAAGCCACAAATTTGCCTTTAATTACAGATGAAATAGACTTGGCAGTACTTTTAATAGAAACTGTTGTCTTACAAGAAATAAACTATTTTCAACTGTGAATTTCACATAAATTTAATTTTTCACTTTGTTTTGAGTGAACAGATGATAATTCAGTAGCAGATTTCTCTCCAAAATGAAATAATTTAAGTGCATTTCACCTCTTTTGTGCTTTTAAAATTTTTCTTGAGTTTTTATTTCCAAATTTTTTATGATTTTCATTTCTTCTCCACAAACTGAATTTTTGCTTGAAGGCAGAATATCTTATCCTTTAGGTTACCATAGGTCTCCATTTTTTCTGAGAGTCCTAGTTTACGTCTATTGTTCAGTCCTCTATCCAGGTTAACATTTTTTTTAATTTTATATTTTCTAAAAGTAAGTGTTTTTATAATAAATGCATGGGAAAATAAGAGGTAACTTAAGCTTCTACATAGTTCTTCAGGCTCTCACCTGATCTTACCCAGAAGTTGTGAGAAGCATGGGTGGCAACATGGTTAAATCTAAAAGGTGATCAATAATAACCAGAATCACCAGTATTTTCTCCATGCATCATAGCAAACAGCTCCTGTTTAAGGATACTATAGTGAGCACTCACAGAAAACTAGAGTTTAAATTGAAACTCCAACAATTAGGGAGAGTTAATACTTTCTGATCTTGGACAATAGAGGAGAATGTATGACATTGCTTTATCTGATGTCCACTTATTCTTCTATCCAATCCTGGAAAATTTATAAAGCATTAGGTTGCCAGTAAGTGAGGTCAGAGGAAAGGTACAGATAAGTTGTACACATAATTAGCCTGAAACAACAATGTGTGTAGGAAATAGAGTAAGAATAAGCCTGCTATTGTTTATATAGATTTTTGCTATCCAATAGTCACGAACCATGATTATTTACATTTAAATTAAATGAAATTAGGGGCCACCTTGGTGGCACAGCGGGTTGAGCTTCACGCTGTGAAGCTCTCTGCAGCCTCTGCAGTGCAGGTTCGATTCTCGGCCAGCTGGGGAGAAACCCACATGGTGCAACAGATCTCTCCTGCCTCGCCCGCTACTCCCTTCAGCAATGTCTTCGGTCCGTCTGCCTGTTCTGCTCCCCACTCTGTCTCTGGTGAATTCTCTCACCCTCCCGCACCTCTGACCTGTACCCCAGTTCTTGTATAAATAAATATTTTTTAAAAAAATTAAATAAAATTAGAAGTTCAGTTTTTCCATCATACTAGCCCCAATGCAAATACACATAGCCGCATTTGGCTGAAGGCTACAGTATTGGACAGTGTAGCTATAACATCTTTCTGTCATTGGCCAAATTTTCTGTTCAGCAATGTTGATATTCCATGTGCCCTTTAGCTACAGTAGTTTTGTAATGTAAATTTAAATGTATAAGAATTGGTTTTATCTTTTGGTAAGCACTTAAGTTTTCTAGTAAATGTTTCCGTTGTAATGGACTCAAAAAAAAAAAATCAGTGGATTAGAATGGAAAGAGCTACATTTATTTTTCTAAGGACAGTTGATGAGAAATAGGTAATTTCACAAAAATATGTTGGCATTTGTCTTCCACATTAGAGCCATGCTAGTATCACTGATTCCTGAAATCTGTAAGAAACAAATCTATTGAAAAGCACTATCATTTAGTAGTTATTTTAAAAAGAATGTATCTGATAACTCTATTTTAATATATGCAACTGCAAAAGTTGTATTTCATATAACTTTATTAAGCACGACTTTTCATTTAGGTCAAACAAGTGTGTATCAAAACGATTAGCTTATTTTCAATTTGTTATCTTTTAAATGTACAAAAAATGAATAGTTGCTGTTAATGCATTAGTTCCAATCTATGAAGAATTTCACAAATAGGTAAATGATGCCAGGCCTGAATTAATCCATTTGATGCATATATCAGTTATTCATTCATTTTTATTGCTAAATAGTATCATATATACACCACAATTCATCTATCCATCTACATACTAATGCATATTTATGTTATTTAGGAATAAGAATATTCTTGTACAAATATCTAGCAGACATTATTTATATTTCTTTAGTAAATAAATCTCTATTTCAATAAATACCTAAGAATGGAGTTGAGATGTCACAGGGCAGATGTGTTATAGCATTTTACATTCTCAATATCAGAGTGTGAAAGTTTCATTTGCCCCACATTCATGCCAAATTTTAGTGTTGGTATTCTAGTGGATGTGAAGTGTTATCTCATTGTGAATTTGTATTTCCTGTATGAATAATAATGTCAAGCAATTTTTATGCCTTTATAATCTCTTTATACACTCTATCAGTTTTATATTAGCTATTGAAATCAGGTAGTGAAAGACATTTCATTTTTAAAACTGGTTATTGGTTATTCTATATACTTTGCATAAATTTTTGGGTTAACTTGTCTATTTCTTAAAATAACCTACAGAAATCTATATATAAATTTAGTGGAACTAACAATACTGAGCCTCCCAAACTATGAATGATGTACTTCTCTCTACTTAGAAACCAGTTGTGACTGCTGTATGATGTATATCATTATACATTGCTTTCTGCCTTTTCTCTACTGTGAGATATAAATCTTGGGTACAATAACCCATAAACACAGCCCAATGAATGGCCTATTATTTAAAAAAAAAAAACTAGCACAAACTCCTGGGTTAAACTCCAAGCTTTGCTACTTATTAGCTGTATATCTGGGAAAATTACTTTTTCTGTTTTCATGTCTGCAAAATTGAGATAATGAAACCATCATAAAGTTGTTTTGAGGATTAAATGAGATAACCCACATGAAACTCGTAAAAGTTTGATTGCTTATATAGAGTAAACCTACAATAAATGTTAGCTGATATTCTTGCTAGGTGTTTTTTGGTTTTTTTTTTTTTTTTGTAATATTGCATTTGTTCTTACTGAGTCCTTCCAGGTATGACAACAGCTGAACCACCCTAGAGATATTCATCTCAGGAATATTTAATATTGCCAAGGAAGACCTCCTTAACACTGCAGTGGTAACAGGTTTAGAACTGTTTTCATTATGTCTTACTTTCTTAGAGGTGACTAAGTATTTTCCAGTGCTCTCGCAGTACCTTATAATGAAAACAATAAAGATTGTTATTTGATATCACAATTTGCATTCTCACAATCTTTAGTTATTGCTAAAATAAAATCCTTCTTTTGACATGATAAATGTAATAAAGCCAGGTATTTTGCTGGGAACCTACCATCAGATCCAGCTGGATAATAAATATTTCCTCTTGGAAGTCACATAGCCCATTTAGCCTGGGGTAAAATAATAGCTATTGTAATAAATGGTAATAGATGCAAAAACATTAGAAAGAAATGATGAGTATCTGAAAAGATGCCAAAATAAAAATTCCTGCCTTGAGTTAAAGAGGAACCAGTGAATTTGTAAACACAGAAGTTGTCAACATTACTCCATACTGCTTTGTAAATTGTAAAATGACTGTGATGAAGTTGTGCCAAAAGCAAGCATTTCAAAGTAACAGTTTACATTGTGTCTCTCCATGCATTGACTGTATTTACTGTATCATGCAAGTAAGTATCCCAGAAATACCAGTGGGCTAGATTCTCCCAGCTGTACATCTCCCTATGTGAAATAACTTTTTTCCTTGTAAGGTACTTCAAATAGAGTACTCTGGAAAAACGACCATCCAAGTGAGCTGAACTACAGCATGTCTAGTAATGATACAACATGAAGCTGAGGAATTTTCTAAAGGATTCCTCATATTTTTAGTAAAAAATGCAATTTAGAACATCTCTTTAAAATAAGACAAGCTTCAAACATTTATCTGTTTTGAGGATATGTTAGAGTTCCTCTGTTGGATTTGTTTAATGCCAGCTATTTCACGTGACATTTGTCTAACACAGTTTCCCTATGAGTTTTTGTTTTCTGGGTTTTTTTTTTTTTTTAAAGATTTATTTATTTATTTATACAAGCACTGGGTAGAGTAGAAGCGCAGGAGGGTGAGATAATTCACCAGAGGCAGAGGGGAGAGCAGAGCAGGCCAACTGACGAGTACACTGCTGAGAGGAGCAGCGGGCAGCAGGAGAGGACTGTGCGCCATGTGGGACCCTTACCCTGCGGCCTGGGATGGAGGGCTGCGGGCAGCTTCACAACCCAGCGCTCAACCTCTGTGCCACCAGGGAGGCCATTCCCTGTGAGTTTTAACCTCTTCATGTCTAATCATTAGTACACATAGTGTAAAGAAGACTAGTAGAGCTCATCCAAAGTCTACTCCCAGTGCTATTCAGCAGAATGACTTTAAATAAGTCACTAGAACTTTTCTAAGGTTCTGTGAATTACTTTTTGCTAAAAGAATAATTTATCCCCATGCACTTTCATAGAATAATCATGAGTTTCAGATAAAAATTACAGATACGTGAAAATCTCCTACTCTCTCTTCATCTCCAAGAAGGTACTATTGCTGCCAAGAGATAAATCAGTTTAACCCTCAAGTTCTTCACCATAAATTAGATCTTATATGCCTTTTCATAAGGTAGTTTATGAACCTAAAATACAGTGGTATCTTTGAAAGTAATATCTGAAATTAGAGTATTTACAGATTTCAAATGTTAGTTGTCATTTTGGTCTGGGTTCAGAAAAGAGGAAATATTTGTATTTCTATTTCACAAATGTTCTCCTCTAGAAATTGGCATGGAATTCAGATTTCAAAACCAGAAAAGATATTGAGTCCAGAATGTAAACTGCGGCTGGAACATTTCAAATTTCAGGTCAAGGAATGGCAAAAACCAAGGCATGGGAATGGGAATTTACCATAAGTTCCTCAAATAATGAGTGGGCCAGTTCACCTGGGTTAGAAAGATTTTGCATGGGGTACTCTGAGTTACAAAGGGAAAAGTGGGCTCAGACAGGAATAGTGTGAGTTGCATAGATGCAGGGAGAGTGGGTGAGTACCAGTCTCAGTAATACTATCAAGATATAACTAAATTAGGACAGGCTTTATATTTTTTTGTTTCTGATTTTATAAGTACACATACATATCAAACATAAAACTAAGTATTTTAACACCACAATACACTTTCTCAACATTTAGCATAAGAAGAATTTCTCAAGATGAGTGACAGTGACAAAATCTTCCATCAATGTATTTTTTTAATAGTAGAGTTGTTTTTTTTTTTTTTAAAGATCTATTTATTTATACAAGCACTAGGTACAGTCAGAAGCACGGGAGGGTGAGAGAATTCACCAGAGCCAGAGCGGGGAGCAGAACAGTCAGAAGGACGAAGTACACACTGCTGAGGGGAGCAGTGGGTGTGGCAGGAGAGGTCTGCGCGCCATGTGGGACCCTCACAGGAGGCCGGGGATCAAACCGGAGCTGCAGAGGCTGCGGGCAGCTTTGCAGCCCAGCGCTCAACCGCTGCACCACCAGGGGAGGACCTATCAATGTATTTTTTCTTTTTCCCCCGTTCTGTTTTTGTTTATGGCTGTGATTCAGCTCTAAAGATACTAGATATGTCAACTTAGGTGATGTCTCCCACAACTCGCAGCTTTGATGTCCTCTTCCACAAAATTAAGATAATTGGGCCTACATCACATATTTCATGGAGCTATATTATTTTTTAAAATATTTATTTTTCTGTATAAGAACTGGGGTGTAGGCCAGAGGTGTGGGGGTAGAAAGCCTTCACCAGAGACAGAGTGGGGAGCAGAACAGGTGGATCTACTGAAATACACTGCTGAGGGAAGCAGTGGATGAGATAGGAGATCTGCTGCACCATGTGGGTTAGCTCCCTGGCTAGGGATCAAACTCAGGTCTTAGCAATAACAATGCTGAGACTTAATCCTATTCCACAGGAAGGCCTGGAACCGTATTATTATTGTTATTTTTTAATTCATTTGGGGGACCTTTTCTACCATTTCCTCATTCTGTCACCTTTCTCTTTGTTGAAATGGCATTTATATTTTGATTTTTTTGTTTTTCTCAAATCCTTGTATTAAAAAAAATGTAAAGAGAAAGAAATAATGTTTTCTTAAAAATGTGTGAATGAATGCTGGACAAGGGGTTCTGGAGTGGTAGGAAACTTGTGACAGCAAAGAAATTCACTCAGAAATACAACTGGTCAAATGATTGTGGGGTTGTTTGACATGATCCACACTTGCACTGAAGTCTTCCTTGCAATATAATCACAAATCATAACTCTTTAAACACATTAATATAATGTCAAAATATTTAGGTTAGTGCTCTGAATATCTGGCAAAATATGCCTTACAGAAGTCATCTCTTTATCACATAAATTCTTTCAACATTTCATCTTCACTTCTATTCTGCACTTAGTATTTCCTACCTTGCTCTCATTTAGAAACTAGTTAACTCTCTGTTTGCTACATTGTTCCTTCTTCACCAACTGCCTTTAATAGACTTAAGTCTTGTTTATCCTTATAAGTTCCAGCTATTTAGCACTTCACCTTGTAATACTTAAATAACAATTAGCTTAATTTGAATAAACCCTCAAATAATTCTTTCCAAAAAAAAATTAAAAAGGATATGAAATACCATTCACTTCCAGACACAGCGCTATATTATTATATAATACAATGGAAACAGTACTGGTCAAAACAGAAGGAAGCTTAGAAGAGAGCTTAATCTACAATGAAGAGTCCCTGTTGCAGGTACCTTTAACCACCCCTTTTCATTCAAATCCTCACCCCTAAGTCATCTCCTCTCACATTTCACTCTTTTTTAATCCACTCTGTGATGCATTGCATTTGGTTTGGAGATGAGAGGAGTGTACCTTAGCTGACTGTAACAGATAAAGAAGCACTTATAGATAGAGCTGAAAGATGGAGGATGTTATAAGTGATCATATGAAAAATATCAGAGAAAAAAAACAGCAGGTGATTCTTATTTCTGCACCCTCAGTTCAATGTCTCAAAGAAATAAAATGTGACTTTGGAGCAACAGGAAATGATGCTAGAAAGGAAGACAGTTTCCCCAATTCAGAGGGGAATTTCATATCAAATATGAAAAAGTTTAGAGTTTAGCATGGACTCACTGAGACATCTTTGAGGGATGTATTCGTAAGGGCAGCGTAACGATTTGTACATAGACGGAGAGCCACTGTCAGGGGTATTTGCATTTAGCAGGGGCCAAATGAAGGAGACAGGTCTCCAGTTGGAAGCTTTTACTGTAGTGTAGTTGGGGAATGGTTAGGGTTAAAAAGAAGAGCTCTAGAATGAGAGTCTTCACACTAGAAAACAGTGTGAGATATTTAAGAAAACAGGACTCAGAGATCACTGAGTTGAAGTGTACAGGAAAGAAAAGAGTCAAGCATGACTCGTAGATCTCTGAGCAATTATAGCCAAAATCTGGGTCAAAAAATAGAGAAGGGAAATAAAATTTATAAAGAACAGAATGAGTTTTGGGACATACAGAACTTAAAAGTGTGTGTATATATATATATATATATATGTGTATATATATATATATATATACACACACACACACACACACACGCATACACATATACACATATATATACACAAAAACATACATGAATGTAGCATATTCATATGAACTTGGAAAACATCTGGTTGTAGTTACAGTTTTATATGGATGTGGATATCAGTTTGAATTCTAGGGACTAGAAAAACCACCCAGTAGTTTATTATGTGACATGATCACAGATGGAGGTAAGATCTCAAATATGGAAAGATGAAGAAATGTTCAAGAATGAGAAAAAATGCTGAGAAATCAGAAAACAGTAATGTTTTGAAAGCCAGAGTTTGAAAACTTTCAAAAAGAATGAATGATAAACAAGGCAGAATAGCACAATGAAATAAAGACTAGGAGGTATGGGTGGGATTTTGAATCAAGATATCCTTGACTTCTCCAGAACATTTTCAGACTAATTAAAGGAGAAAATCAAATGCAATTCATCACAGAGTGAATTAAAAAAAGAGTGCAATATGAGATGAGATGACTTAGGGGTGAGGATTTGAATGAAAAGGGGTTGTTAAAGGTACTGGCAATTAAAGTGGCACAGGATTTTTTCTAGATTGAAAGAGGATTGTATATTTTTACATTGAAGAGGTGGTAGTAAAAATTAAGCAGTACTTTGAAAATGGCTAATATATATATATATATATATATATGCCAAGCACTGCAGTAAGAATTTATATGTATGGTTTTATTTAATGCTTACAAAAATTCTAGAAACAATTATTATTATTTTATTTATTTATACAAGCACTGGGTACAGTTAGAAGCGCGGGAGGGTAAGAGAATTCGGGTGGCAGGGGAGGTCTGCTGCGCCATGTGGGACCCTCGCAGGTGGCTGGGGATGGAACTGGCGCTGCAGAGGCTGCGGGTAGCTTCGCAAGCCAGCGCTCAACCCCTGCACCACCGGGGAGGCCCCTAGAAACAATTATTTTTAAAAAGGAAGATACTGAGGTTAATAAAGATTGGGAATTATGAGAAACTGCTGAAGATTACAGAATTAATAAGTACAGGGAGAGTTAGAGCCTAACTGGCTAAATTCAAAGGTATGTTCCTGGGCTTCCCTGTTGGCACAGGGGTTAAAGACACAGTGCTATCAAACTATCTCCAGCCATTGCAGCAGGAATTTGATCCTTGGCAGGTTCCAAAGCAACCCATATGCCTCTGCAGTGTATTTCAGTAGATCTGCCTGTTCTGCTCCCCACTTTCTCTGGTGAATCCTCTCACCCCTGCACATCTGGCTTACACCCCAGTCCTTGTATGTATAAATAATCTTTTTTTTAAAGGTATGTTCCTGATCACTATTCTTTTAATGTCTCTGTAAGGGAGACATGATTAAAGATATGAGTTGGGCTGGTAAAGAAGCAAGAGAGATAAGATGTAGTCAAGACCATAGTGGTATTACATACTCTTGACATGGATGAAAGATACATCATTTTCTGAGACAGGTTGGAAAAAAGGAAAGGCAGGGTTTGAAGGTATAGATGATTCTTTCTTTTGAACAGGAAATAAGAAAAAAACAATTACTTTTTTTTTTTTAAACTGAGTTAACATTGGTTTACATGGTTGTTTGTATTTTGGAAATATGCGATTCCCCCTTCTGGTGTTGTTACCATAGTGTTCCCACCACCAAAACAACCATAATTATCACCACAACCCATTGTGCTCCCTCCCGACTTTTGCTCATCCCTCCCCATTTTTAGTCCCCTCTGAATGCCTCAGTTCTATAATCAGCTTTTAAGGGTTAGTTTTGAGTTTGGCTTTATCTGACCTTGTTTGGTTTCTCTATATTCTACATATAAAGGACACCATCCAATATTTGTCTTTCTCCTTCTGAATTATTTCACTTAGTATAATCCCTTCCAGCTCCATCTATGTTGCCACAAATGACATGAGTTTACCTTTTTTGATTGTTGAGTAATATTCCTTTAAGTGTGTGTGTGTATATCTATATACATATAGATATACACACATACACATACACACATATATATGTAAACACACACATACATCATATCTTCTTGATCTACTCATCTGTTTTGGGGAACTTGGGTGTTTTCTATGACTTGACTTCAGTGAACACAGGAGTACATATAGCACTTCTAATTAGTATTTTTGCATTCTTTGGGTAGATATCTAGGAGTAGAATTGCTGGAACATAGAGTAGATGTATTTTTAATATTCTGAGAGAGACGAGAAGAGGTATGTCAGACAATGAGAATATATGGATGTTACAATAATAACAATCTTGATAGTAACCATAACAATAGGGTCATATAATGGCACCTTGGGAATAATAAATAGGTAAGCTATTGACAGTGGAAGGTTGAAGTTGGACAGTGATACACTTGAGTTTTTCTTTTGGAATGATAAAATATAAGTTAACATATCTGACATCAAACTTTTAAAGGAAATTTTATTTTGAAGTAGGAAAACTCAAACAGTTAAGACGAATAGAAATAGAACTGCTTCTTTTCAAAGTCAATTTTAAATGAACATTAAAATTATTTTCCAACTTTATCAAATTCCCATTAAAAATATATTGAAGGGGAAACTGTTACCTGCTCTTAGCAGATGTTCTACAAATATTCAGCGTCACTTTATATGTGTTAAATCAAATGCAAAAGAAGCAATGGGCCATAAATATATTTCTCTTGCCAATTTATTTTAATTGAAAGCAAATATTGTATATCAAGACATAGTTATTTTTAATTATCTTTTTAAAGTTTGACAACCAACTATTTTGTTTTTAAGTGTACTGTAGGGTAACACTAACAATGATTACTAGTAAACTAAAATCAGAACTACAGAATTTCTGATGTTCTTACTCTTTAATAGGAAAGATTTCTAGCAAGTTCACATTGATTGATATGTGACACGTAGTAAAGCTAATTATTTTGTTTAAAAGAATGAACTCCACTTTTGAGTTTATTGAAGAATTTGACTGGCTGCATTTTATCTATTTATCTTTATTGACCTCTCTGCAGTAATAAGGAAGATAGATGATCTATTTTCACTGCATTTCCAAAATACCAATCTCTTGGTTTTCCCTTTAACTTTTTAAATCTACTGTCCAGTTCCTTCTCTTTTCTAAAACTTTTTCACTTAAGTGTTCCAAGATTGTCTTTGATGTGTACTCGTCCCTATCTATTTATTTAGATATTTATTTATTTTTATATTTATTCTTTTAAGGATCTCATTTAGTTCATAGTTTCATGTGCCCTCTATATACATTTCCCCATTCCACACTACATCTCCATGCCATGCCTCCCTTCTGATCAACACACTCAAACACCCAGCTGATTAGCTGGTATTTCCTCTGATATGTCTGATATCTAAAATTGAACACGTTGATAAAAGCCACCTATATTGCTAATTTTATTACCTCTTCCAGACCCTGTCACCTTCATGATTAGGCTTACTCTGACCACTCCATTTAAAATGGCAACCACTCCCAAACGCTAACCCAATCTTTCTGATCCTATTAGTTTCATTGTATTTTTCCCTCATATTACACATAACCTCAAGTGAAATAACACTTTATTTTTTTTATTTTTTTATTGTTTTATTTATTTATTTTTAATAATAAATTTTATTTTTATATTCCCCATACAATTGCAACCCCCCATTCTGACCCCAATCCCTCCCCTCCCGCCCCCTGAAATAACACTTTAAAAAAATCTTCATTGGGGCCTCCCCAGTGGCGCAGTGGTTGAGCGTTGGGTTGCGAAGCTGCCCACAGCCTCTGCAGCGCCAGTTCGATCCCCAGCTGCCGGGCGAGGGTCCCACATGACGTGCAGACCTCTCCTGCTGCCCGCTGCTCCCCTCAGCAGTGTACTTCGTCATTCTGCCCGCTCTACTCTCCGCTCTGGCTCTGGTGAATTCTCTCACCCTCCCGTGCTTCTGACTGTACCCAGTGCTTATACAAATAAAATAAATAAATCTTAAAAAAAATTAAAAAAAAATCTTTATTGTATTTTTGCTAAGATACAAGGAAAAATGGTTTGTTTTGTTTACTGATATATTTCAAATGCCTAGAATATGCTTGGTCTACAGTCAGAACTCAACAAATGTTAGTGGAAGGAATAGATTAATTTCAAGCTTTGCAAAACTGGCCATGGAAAAAGGGAAATAATAGAAAATACCTATTAACTTAGAATACTCATTCAACATTTCATAGACTCTTTGATGGTTAGATAGGACATGAAGGTATTTCTTGGATTTCCAGACCATAAAAGTAAGTGGCTTCTTTCTTTATAAAAGAAGCCAAAGAGAAAAAAAGTCATTGGATTTTTATAGCTTTCTTATCCACTATGATAAAGATTATGGAAAAATTGCAGGAAGGGTAATAAGATTAAATATGTTAAATGGGCATAATGGCAAATATTTTAGACTTAACTATAATTATCCTCTGGATATTCTTATTGATTTTAATAACATGTAAGCTATAGCATTAAAAACTCTGAAATATAGGGCCTGAACTTGTGAAGTACATAATTGTGCATATAAACCATTACTAAAATAAATGAGAAAATTCTTAGTATACAAGGTCCTTAAATAAAATCATTTCATTAAACATTGTTTTGTTATAATGTTGATTAAAAAAAAGAAATCCTAGCCAATGTTGAACAGAAAGGATGTTATTAGAGAACCTGCTTTCTGTAAACATCATTTCACCTAAAGCTGCAGTTTCCAAGAACCTATTAATCTCGTTAAATGAGAATTTACTCACCTTGATACCAATATAGACAGAATGCAATGGGTATTAAGATTTAAAAAAAAAAAAAAGGAAGAAAAATTTGGGAAAATTCAAGGAGAATTTAAGCAAGGCTTTGAATTTGCAACTCTTCCATCATCTGTCAAATAAATTTCTTGCTTTAAATTCCCTTTGTTGGGCCTCCCCGGTGGTGCAGCGGTTGCGCGCTGGGTTGCAAAGCTGCCCGCGGCCTCTGCGGCACAGGTTCGATCCCCGGCTGCTCCCCAGCCACCAGAGGAGGGTCCCACATGGCGCGCAGACCTCTCCCGCCGCCCGCTGCTCCCCTCAGCAGTGTACTTCGGTCCTTCTGCCTGCTCTGCTCCCTGCTCTGGCTCTGGTGAATTCTCTCACCCTCCCGCGCTTCTGACTGTACCCAGTGCATGTATAAACAAAACAAACAAACAAACAAATAAATAAATAAAGCATGCCTCTATTAAAAAAAAAAAGTTTAAAAAAAATAAATAAATTCCCTTTGTTGAAAATAATTAATTTCTATTTTCCTCATTGAATCCTGACCTTTACTGATTCTATCATTGTTATTTTAGCAAAGGAAGCTGTATCCCCTGTTATGGGTTCTCTCAAAATTCATATGTTTAGTCCGAACAATACTTCAGAATGTGACTGTATTTTTAGATAGGGTCTTTAAAGAGATAATTAAAATAAAATGAGGTTACACGGATGTGCCCTAATGCGATCTGACTAGTGTCCTTCTAGTAAAAGGAAATTAGAACACAGATACACTCATAGAAGGATGACCATACAAAGAGGATCAAAGAGGAGAAAACAGCAAGCTACATGTTAAAAAGAGATGTCTTACAGGAAATAATTCTGCTGACACCTTGTAACCTTCAGAATAATGAGGAAATAAATGTATTAAACTACCCAGTCTATGACAGCTCTATCAACTAATACAGTATCTCTATAAATATTCTATTTTCTAAACATACAGTTATGATTTCTTTCTAGGTTCTTCATCCCTCTCAGTATTTGAATCTAAATTTATAAACACAGGTCCTTAAAGGTATAACTTTTATAAAACGTAAAGGCAGATTACTCTATGGATCTATTGGTATGGATACAAGAATCAAGTCTTCTTGTTTAGCCATAAGCCCATATTCTATATCTGATTTCTTATCAATTATAATGTATGTATCATTTTTTTGTTTTTGTTCTTTTCTAAAGATTTATTTATTTTTATAGAAGAGCTGGGGTACAGGCCACAGGTGCAGGAGGGTGAGAGGACCCACCAGGGGCAGAGCAGGGAGTAGAACAGGCAGAGGACAAAAATACGCTGTTGAGGGGAGCAGCGGGTGAGCCAGGAGAGGTCTGCCATGCCCTGTGGGAATCTCCCTGGCTGTCTGGGAATTGAACCTGTGCTGAAAAGCCTGCGGACAGCTTCATAGCACAGCGCTCAACTCACTGTGCCACCGGGGAGGCCCATGCATCGTTTTTAGCTTAATTCAGAGAGTAAGCATATATATACGTTTATTCCCCTTCTAAAACAAGGACCATTACTACAAAACCAGGAGGATGCCCAACAGCATATATAACCAGTCTTGAACTACAATCATCAGTTAATAATAATTTTCATCCAGAGCTAATCACTCTGCCCTTCTGTACATACTCATCATAAACCTTCTCTAGACTTTATAAGCATGACTTTTAGCTTGCAAAAACTGTGCCACAAGATATTAACAATGACTACAAAGAGTATCTGGAAATATGAACAATTTTTCCTTGTAGCAAAGTATATCTGCTGTAGTCTAATTTGATCAGAATTATTCCACACATAATCAGTTGAATATGTAGTATTCTGCACGATATACTGCATCTGGCCACTGAAAAGCCAGAATCTCTTTTTTTGTAGGCTAGCTGCTTATACATACCAGGAAAGGGGTAGTAAAAAGAAAAAATAATAGTGGTTAGTTTTTCACGTTGTTATTCTATGGCTATACACCCAGCTGAAAGAAGACTTTTATAATATTTAACTTGGAAGAGGAAGCAACTAAGATAAAAAGGGAAAAAACAACAAGAAAAACACCAGAAAAGTAGTCACCCCTTGTTAAGACACAGAGTCATAGTCATTTATTCTTTTTGTGCACATATTACAATTTGCAATGAGTTTACCTTTATTTATCCACTTTTTGTGCAATTTATCTACTAGAAGTGGATAAGCACAAGCACTGTATCTGTCTAGTTCACAACTGTATCCCAGAGGCTAACCTGGCAGCTATTAAATAGTTGACACTTAGTCAATATTTCCTGAATGGAGGAAGAAAAAAAGGAGACTAGCAAAGACATATACTATTATTATTACATACAAAGCACTTTCTAACACTATAAAATGTATAAAACAATCTTCTTCCCTCAATTATCTTGCATTATAATCAGAGATAAGAGTACTCAATATTAAAAAAGAATTGAGGGTGTTGAGTGAAGAGCTACTGCAGCCTCCAATATTCAGAGAAAGAAGAGCAGAGGATACCTACTGATAAATGGTATTATTAAGGATATGCCAAACTAGCCAACAAAAACAGAAACCAGTCACAGAAGAACAAAAATGGCATGCTTCCACTTACATGAGATATCAAATATGGTCAAACTCATAGACACATAGAATGGCAGTGCAAGGGGCTCGGGAAAGAGGGAAATGGAGAATTGCAATCAATATCCAACACACTTTATCCAAGATGAGTAAGTTCCAGAGATCTGAGGTACAACACTGTACCTATAGTTAACAATGCCAATGCCGTATTATACATTTTAAAAAATCTGTTAAAAAAAGGTAGATCTCATATTTAGTGTTCTAACAACAGTATAAAAAATAGGAGCCATCAGCATCAACAGCTGAATGTTTTCCATACTGAAAAACCATCAGAGTTTCTCTAATATGCTATTTCATGTCACTGGCTGTCACAGTGAAAGAGTTACACTTTCCATGCTCTCCATGTAACCAGGGGTCAGAGAACATCTATGAGGCACTTCAATGATGGCAAGACCCTCTAGGACATCACTGAATTCCTGCTCTCCATGGGTCTATTAGTGTGTCTGATGAAAAGAAGGAATCTCGTGGCACCCAGTGCTCTGAAGTGTGTTATTCCTGTCCCCTCAGGCTGACTGGAGTACCCATCTGCCTTGGTTTTCAACAACTGCAAAGAAGCCCAGCATGCAGGGAATGGTATATCTACTGGGTAAGGAGAGCTGTCAATTCTGAAAACGCTTGTCAGTTTGTGCAACTGCCTCCAAGGGTCTGAGGTAATTTTTATGCACTGTGGCAAAATATTCCCAACCTAAGTGAAATATTTGGCAACTTCCTACAGAGTATAATTATCATTCATTGTGCTGATTTCCTACTTTATCTACTTTTTTAGATGACTATCACAGATACATTCTTTACTGGTGGCAGCTTTTTTTAATTAAAAATTTAGTTAATAAAACAATATAGCAATAAATATGTGTCCTGATATTGGGATTACTAATAAGTATCCTGATACTAATAAGTATCAGAAAGAGATATACAGTTCTTTCCTGTTATTATAAAACATATTTCTCTGCCAGTTTTCATCACTGTAAAATTAAACATGTTTCTCCCAAGCTGGATAATATTTGTTAAAATGATAGATGTCAGTCTATTGAAGATCACTTTGTCCAAGTATGACCTAAATGTTTATTTGATAGATATAAACCACTGGATTAATCCCTGGATAAACTAAGAATTTATTAATTACTGTTCAGCTTTTCCTTTTTAAAAATTTTTTATTAAAGTAACATTGGTTTACAACATTAAATGGGTTTCATAAATACTTTTTAAAAGATTTATTTATTTACGCATGTAAGAGCTGGGGTGCAGGACAGAAGTGCGGGGTTTGGGGGGTGAGAGAACTCACCGGAGACAGAGTGGGGAGCAGAACAGGCAGATTAACTGAAATACACAGCTGAAGGGAGCAGCAGGTGAGACAGGAGAGGTCTGCTGCACCATGTGGGTCACCTCCATGGCCAGGGTATTGAACTCCTGCTGCAGTAGCTGAGGATTGCTTCATAGTGCTGACTCTTAACCCCTTGAGCCACCAGGGAAGCTCCTTCATAGGTACTGATTAGCATTATAATCAACATCTGTATATATCACATTATAATCACCGTTAAAACTCTAATGTCGGGCCTCCCCTGGTGGAACAGCGGTTGAGCGCTGGGCTGCAAAGCTGCCCGCAGCCTCTAAAACTCCCGTTCGATCCCAGGCCGCTTGCGAGGGTCCCACATGGCGCGCAGATCTCTCCTGCCATGCCCGCTTCTCCCCTTAGCAGTATATTTCAGTGGATCTGCCTGTTCTGTTCTCTGCTTCGGCTCTGGTGAATTCTCTCACCCTCCCGCGCTTATGACTGTAACTAGTACTTGTATAAATAAATAAATACATAAATACATAAATAAATCTCTAATGCCCTCTTTTAAAACACAATTGACCTCTTTGGCCTGATTTACCTGCCCCTATTGTTCACTATTTTAAGGAAATTATAAAGCAAAATGTGAATTCAAGAATCTTGGAAGAGTCTGAACTGTTTGGATGCCCATGCTAGGGTGCCCTTTAAACATTCTAATTGCTCCAGAGAAACTTTAAAACAGAATCTAGTTTTATTTGTGCTCCAACACGAACCAACCCTCAACTCAGCCTTTCTAGTTAACTATAACATGATGCCAATATCAAAAGCACATTCTATTTTCACTGAAATCTGAAAAAACAGACAGTTGGGATAGCCAACTGTCAATCAATAAAATTATATTTATGGAATGGCTCTATACAACTGGCTTGTTGCTAGTTATTAGTGATAATGATAGAGAGATAGGGGCTGCCTTCATAGGCTTATAGTCCAGCAGTGATGTAATACACTGAACAATCAATACAATGAAATCAATGTTAGAAAAAGGGAAGTACTAGGTACAATGAATGAGTATGGCAAGATAATGTAAGGCTGGGCCTCCCCTGGTGGTGCAGGTGGTTGAGCGCAGCAATGTGAAGCTGTTTGCAACCTCTGCAGACTCGGTTCGATCCTGGCCGGCCAGCGAGGGTCCCACAGGCACAGCAGACCTCTCCCTGCCTCACCCACTTCTCCCCTCAGCAGTGTATTTCGTCAGTCTCACTGTTCTGTTCCCCGCTTTGTCTCTGGTGAATCCTCTCACTCTCCCTGCATCTGGCCTATACCCCAGTTCTTTATAAAATAAATAAATAAATCTTTTAAAAAAAAGATAATGTAATGCTAATGGGTCAGGAAATGTTTCTTTAGAGAAGTAGTTGTATTTACCCAGGAAAAGAAATGGTACAAGAGGGGCCTCCCTGGTGGCCTAGGAGTTAAGTCTCAGTGCTACCACAGTGAAGGTCCATAGCAACAGCCTGAGTTTGATGTCCTGAGTTCAATCCCAGGCCAGGGAGCTAACCTACATGGCACAGCAGGCCTCTCCTGTCTCACCCACAGCTCCCCTCAGCAGTGTATTTCAGTACAACTTCCTGTTCTGCTTCCCAGTCTGTCTTTGGTGAATCCTCTTACCAACCTGTGTCTCAGGCCTGCACCCCAGTTCTTTTATGCAAAAATAAATAAAATATTGAAAATAAAAGAAATGGTACACGAGAGAAGGAAAGATATCCGGGAAGGTGAACCAGAATATGATCCAAAACTTCCTGAGAAACTAAAGTTCTGTGACTATTCGTCAGTGCATACTGGATACAATGTCTAGATCATGAACTGAGAGAACAGAAATTGGATTATTCTTTAGAAACATTTCTTAGGAATAAAAAACTGCAAGTCTCTGTTCAAGCCATTATATTATTTGAAAACCTTCTCTAATGAAAAACAGAAATGACTGGAGTGAAGCAGTAGAGTCTACACCTAAGTCAGAAATAAGTAGCAATGTTCACTCTTACAGAATTGTATGAACAGAAAAGTCCACCTCATTCCCAACAGAGCAGATCTCTTTCCAAATGCCATTACAGCCTGTCTAGTTGTTGCCTGAATAAAAGTTGGCAATCCTACTTCACACTTCACACATTATCTTCCAGGGTCATTGAGATTTTATGAGTAAATGTTACTAAAGTGATTTCTCTTGAAAATCATTTTTCTTCCATTAAAATAAAAATCAAATTTTATTGGACATTTAAAAAAAAACTTTAAATGTTAGAGGTGGCATTTCCTTAGAGATCACTGAAATTTTACCCCTGAGAAAAGGGGTTTGAGACATAATTTGTCTGGCTGAAGATCATAAAGTTAGATACAGAGCTGGAATAAAATACCTGATTCTAATGTTCTGACCTGATTACATACATTTTAAAAGTTAAGTATAAATTGCTACTCTCTGTAAATAGGATAGCCATAAACAGACAAAAACCGATGGTCATGTTATTAGGATTCTATTTTTTTTAAAGATTTATTTATTTATGCATACAAGAGCTAGGGTATTGGCCAGACATGCGGGGGGTGAGAGGATCCACTGGAGACAGAGTGGGGAACAGAACAGGCAGATTGAATGAAATACACTGCTGAGGGGAGCAGCAGGCAAGGCAGGAAAGGTCTGTGGCGCCATGTGGGTTTCTACCTAGCTGGCCAGGGATCGAACTTGTGCTGCAGAGGCTACAGATTGCTTCATAATGCAGTGCTTAACGCCTTGCGCCACCAGGGAGGCCCTATTAGGATTCTATTATATGACAACTATAATTTTGTAAATAGCAAGACTAAAACCTTGATAGTAATAATAATAATATAGGTTCAGGTCACAAACTACAGTGATATTGAGCAATAATTGTAAGAAACTAGATTGCATACTGTCACTGCAAAAGTAGTGTAAATGTGCCTCTAATAATGACTCAGCAATCATAACTCAGTCTTTTTCAAGTTTAGTTTGCTCTCCAGCATCTGTAGCTTTATATGCTCTGTTGACATATGAAAACACATGCATGGAAAACAAAAGTGCAAAAAACCTTCCCATTCACATTGCTTTAACACATTGTACTCTTGTAAAATATATGCAAGCATCTCACACAAAATCCATTATGAAAATACTCAGCAGGAACATTTAATGAACTCAAAGTAAACTCAGAGGTCAAGTTGACATTCAAGAAAAGGCCAAAGTCATTGATTCTCCTCTGTGGTAGCACTCTGCCAACCCCTTGCTCTTCACAGAAGGGTTTGCATGTGCTGGGTCTTGTGAAAGAGACATCATCAAAACAACTTTCTTTCTCTCACAGCACTTTTTCTCCATTCTGGTAAAAAGCTGAAGAGTAGCATGGTGGATTATAAGTACATGAAATCAAAGAGATTAGTCATTCCATCTTCATGAGATGCACTTTTGCTCAGTCAGCAACAATGAACCACAGCCAGGTTTTAAAATGAAACACTTTTCTGTCCCTTGACACACACACATGCACACACACACACACACCACTCAAAAGAAGATACTAAGTTTGTAATTTTTTTCTCAAAAAAATGATAGGGGTGGGCAAGAAAGAGCATCTTTCACATTCTGTATTTTCAGAGTAAGTATCCAATGCGACTTGCCATGATAACTAAATTTATTATTAACTGTGTATTTCATGATGTTAGTGACAATATGTTAATGTGATTTTTCACGTCCTCCTGCAGTGAACAGATGGCTCCTTTTACTTTACTTTCCACATCAAGTGTGATTATTTCTTGGTGCCAAAAGCCACCTGCCGCTCTTCGGTCTCCAGTCTAATTTTTTATGTTGGTAAAACACAGCAGGACTTGTTATCAGTTGGATGGCATCTTAATAAAAGGAGACATGCCAACATATTGACATCATGTTCAAGGGGAAATTTCAGCCCCTTCAAACCCTTAACCTCCTTTCCCTACCCACTTTCAAAAAGTAAGGGAGAAAAAGGAAAAAAAAAATAGATGCAAAGATCCCACCAGTTTCAAGATGTTCAACTACAATTGTTGGGTCTAGAGCCAAGATGCTGAATTGGCCTCCCTTTGTTCCTAAACCCAAGCACCTCACTCAGGGCTCTGATCTTTCATCCTGTGTAATGATAATTAGCCGTAACATATTCCAAAGTCAAATGTAAGCAGGAATACATTAACATTGAGATCAGTGTCAGGGCAATTTTCACTGGGAAAATGACAAAGAACACACACACACACATACACACACACAAAAATTTCAAGATTCAAACACTCATAAAATCACTTTCCTAGCCATGCATATTAAACTCATTGGCTGGCTTGTCTGCCATGAGTGCTTACCTAGAATGCAAGGTTTCCTAATGTAGATGCAGTGACTCCCACAGCACGTGCTTAACACAGAAAACATGAGTAATAAACCACAGTAGCTTGCTTTAATTTTTCCATTCTTTATTAGAACAAAGAGGATAGTACATTAGGTGATTTGTGGTCCAAGAAGAGGTCTTTCAGGCGATTGGATGGTGTGGCTCTCAACAGCTGGTCCAGCACATTTGGGAACAGCATGTAGAAAAATGCGTCAGTGTTTTGAAGATTACCAACTGTGATGATTCATTGGTTATGACACAATCTAAAAAAAGTTAAATTTCCTAGTCACAAACTATATAATCAATGCTCTTACCATCAAGGTACACACTCCAAATTCAAGACCAAGATCAGCACAAATTTAATGAAATTCCAAAAACTTTCAAAACTGATTCCCACTCTTTAGAGATAGAAAAGAGTTGCAGCATTCATGAATGCCTGATATGTATTGATAAAAGCAAAGGAGTTAAACATGAAGCTGTCTTTCTAGGATTTACAAGGTTTATAAAAGGCAGAAGGAAATTCCTACAATAAAAGTATAAATTTTATCCTCATAAAAATGACTCAAATTAATGGTTTTCTTGAGATGAACAAATATAACTAGATTATTCCACCACAGAATCTCTCAAATTGATATGAATTTGGCAGGGTCTCTTTAATTCCTTTCAACTGTTCCTCCAAACAAAGGATATTGTGAGAAATAGATCTCTAACAAATGCATTTTGAAGCTTGACCAACTTTTTATTTATTAAATTTCCCTAATACTGTATTATAAAAATTTGCAAACATAGAGGAAAGTTGAAATAACTTTATTACAAATAGCATTGTATCTGCAACATAGATGTTAAAATTAATATTTTACTATACTAATTTTGTCATATATCTTTCCATTTATCCATCCCTTTATATAGTCATCAATCTACCTTATTATATTAGATTGTAAAATGAATAACCAATAGCTCATCTAGCAATCAAAATTAAAATTATCTTGACTTTATGATAATTACTTAATAAAGGAGGACCTTATATAGTGGTGTTCATTAACTCTTTTTTTTTTTAAAGATTCACTTTTATTTTTATTCAAGAACCGGGGTACAGAGCAGACCTGCGGGAGGGTGAGAGGATTCACCTGAGACAGAACGGGGAACAGAATAGGCAGACCGACCAAAATACACTGCTGAGGGGATCAGTGGGCGAGACAGGAGAGGTCTGCCACGCCATGTGGGTATCTCCGCGGCCGGCGGGGATTGAACCAGCACTGCAGAGGCTGCAGACAGCTTCACAGCACTGCGCTCAACCACCTGCGCCACCAGGGAGGCCCTCATTAACTCTTTCAACAAGTTTTTCTTGAGTTCCTGCTTTAGATGAGGCAATATTCAAAGTTCTAATATTGAACAAAACAACAAACATCTTGTCCTCATTAAAATTATAATTTAGTGGGCTTTATGGGTAAGAGGGGGAATTAAATAAACACCTTTCTGAAACATGATGTATACAGGGAGATATGTCAAAATAGATGAGTAAATTTAATTGGGACTGTTTTAACTTAGATATTATAATAAGGGCAGGAAGAATGTTTTATGTACAACTATATTATTGCCTATAATACAGTTCATATATAGCACTTTTCAAAACACATTTGTCAAATTAGTAAAGATATAAATTAAATTTTAACTTTATGGAAATAATTTAAAATAATTAAAAGGCAGCTGCACTCTAGAAGAGTAGCCTTAAAAGTAATAAAAAATAGCATAAAGGCAATTAGTTTAACAAGTTTAGTTTTAACAATCCTATATGAAACGATTTTTGAAGATATATACAAATTTTAAAAACTATTCTGAATAATATATCTATCCTTAAAGCATTTATGGAATATATGAATATAAGAAATGAAAAATTTCTTTATAAAGCTTAATGTCTTTACAAAAAATAGTGCCAATGATTATTTCTTCAGATGTTCTTAAATTAGGATAAAGAAAAACAAATAACCTAATCAAAGTGAACAGAAGAGCTAAATAAGTACTTCTTCAAAGACATACAGGAGGTCAACAGGCACACGAAAAAATATTCAACATCACTAATCATCACAGAAATACAAATCAAAATTACAATGAGCTCTCACCTCACACCTGTGAGAATAGCCCTTATCAAAAAGACCAGAAACAAGTGTTGTCAAGTATGTAGGAATAAAGGAATCCTCTTACACGTTGGTGGGATTGTAGACTGGTCCATACCCCATGGAAAAGAGTATGAAGGTACTGTTTTATTAAAAACATTTTCTATTAAAGAATGCAAAAATACTAATTTGAAGGGATGCATGCATTCCTATGTTTGCTGCACTACTATTTACAGTAGCCAAATTAGGGAAATAATCTAAATGTCCAAAGACAGATGACAGGATTAAAACATGCACACACACACACACACATGCAATGGAGTACTATTCAGTTACCAACAAGTTGAACTCCTGCAATGTAGATAACATGGATGGAACTTACTAAGCAAAGTAAGTCAGAAGGAAAAAGATAAATGCCAAATGGTATCATTTGAGAAACCAAAGGGTCAGATAAAATCAAGTCAGTAACAAACACTGGAAATCTTATTATAGAATTGAGGTTATAGGAGGGGAGTAGGAATGAGGAGAGCAAAGTGAGGAGGGGGCCCAATGGACTATGGTGGAGGACTATGAGAGTCTTGGTGATGGGTATAATGTGGTAACATACACCTGAAGGGTATGACCTACCTCTGCATCACTGACAGTGCTGTAAACCATTGTTGCTTCAAATAAAAAAAAAATGTTGACAAGGACAGGGATGAATTGGAACCCTCTGAACTGTTGACAGGAATGCAAAATGGTGCAAGTCACTATGGAAAAAAGTATGGTGGCTCCCAAAATAACTTTAAATAGAATTGTGGTATGACACAGAAATTCCACTTCTGAGTATACATTCAAAAGAAGTGAAAGCAGGTACCAAAGACATATTTGTACACTCATGTTCATAACAACACCATTCACAACAGCCAAAAGGTAGAAGCAATCCAAGTGTCCACTGATGGAAAGAGAAACAAAATGTTACATGCACAATGGAATATTACTCACTTGTAAGAAGGAAGGAAATTCTGACATACACTAAAATATAGATGAAGTTTGAGGATATAATTTTAAGTGAAACAAAGTAAAAACAAAAGACAAATATTTTATGATTCCACTTAAATTCAGAGTCAGAAATTAAGAATGGTAGTTGCCAGAAGCTGAGGGTCTAAAGGGAGGGAGAGAGTGTTTAATCGGTGTAGAATGACAGTTTTGCAAAATGAAAAGTGCTTTAGAGACCGATTTTACAATATGAATATATTTTAACACTACTGAATTATATACTTAAAAAATGTTAAATGGTAAAGTTTATATTATGTGTAATTTGCCACAATTAAAAAATATTTTAATTATAGAACAAATACAGGGAAGCTATTATAGATTAACAATCAAAGGGTTTTCTGATTTTAATATTTTTAAATGAAAAAAGTAGAGTTGAGCACCCTAGTTTTTTTTTTTTTAAAAAAAGCATTATTAGTCAGTTCTTGTTAAGTCCGTCAATAGTTTGCAATTATTTTAAGAAAGTTAAATCAATCTAGTCACTTTTTAAACTAAGTTGAGACTTCTGATTATTAAGAACAAATATGTTAATTAAAATTTTATGATTTTTAACTGAAACAATGTTTCACTTAAATGAAAAAAAATTTAGTTAAGTGAAAATACGTAAATAAGTTCTTAATAAAGAGAAATGATGACTTTATAAGTTACCTGTATTAAAATTAATGGGATAGGGAATGTATATGTAGCTGTGTACTGGAGAAAGAGGATGTAGAGAAGAAACTATGGACCAAATTACTGTTTTAAGTGTTGCCTTTAAATTTTTCTTAGAAAATCTCTGACAGTTATTTAACAACCGAACAAAGATATGATTAGAAAAAATCTGAACCATTTTCTGATGATTTTGATGCCCTACTATTCAGTTTAAGTCTGTCTACTAATTTTGCTTTTCTGACTTCATAAAATTCTCAGGTTTACATAAAAGGAAAACATGGTCCAGTTAAAAACAGTAAAACAGGGCCTCCCTGATGGCACAAGGGGTTAAGCGCAGTGTTGAGAAGCTATCTGCAGCCTCTGCAGCCTGAGTTCGATCCCTCACTGGCCAGGGAGCTACCCACATGGCACAGCAGACCTCTCCTATCTCGCCCGCTGCTCCCCTCAGCAGTGTATTTCAGTCAGTCTGCCTGTTCTGTTCCCCACTCTGTCTCTGGTGAATCCTCTCATCCCCTGTACCTCTGGCCTGCACCCCAGTTCTTGTATGCATAAATAAATAAATCTTTAAAAAATATTTTGAAGAAATAGTAAAACAATATTATAATACATTTTTTGTTGTTATTTTCTATCTTGTTCTCTTTGGTTTCACAAAGGACAAATGGGCTTCATCTTTGAGCTTACTCACAAATATAGTCTATGTCCTAATTATAGGACATAGAACAGAGTACTGGAAAGAAAAGAATAATATAAGAGAAGAACTCCCAAGATTTTCAGAAGCCCCCCCCCATACCCCTTTCCCTCTTCAGATGAGTATTGATCAGTGCATATATGTGAGGAAACTGTGAGTGGTGAAGATACACATGAAAAGACTAAAGATAATAATATCAAATGTTTCCCTATGACTGGGAACAGGGACTGCTCCCTCCAGGCACGAAATCCTCATTTTTTATGGACCTTATACAGAGTACACTGAACGTTCTCATCACTTTATAGAGGGGGAATAATTAGCACCAGACAGAACACTGTCCTTGTTCAACCAATAATAAATCTTGAAAGGCAAGACCCAAAAGAACTGCACTGTTTCTAACTTAACTGCCAAAAAAATCAACAAAACCCTCAAGGATTATAGGAATACAAAAATATATGGGATCCTGCCAAGTAAAATTCAGTGTTCAGTATCTAATCAAAAATTATCAGGCATGCAAAGTGAGAGGGAAATACAAGCCATAATGAAGAATTAAATTATTCAAAGTTGAATTAGAACTGGCATAAATATTAGAATTAGCAAAAAATAAAACTGAAAGTGTTATTTACAAGCACCTGTGTTCAAAAGTTAAGTAGATATTTACA
Organism: Talpa europaea; assembly: GCF_964194135.1. Lineage (NCBI taxonomy): Eukaryota > Metazoa > Chordata > Mammalia > Eulipotyphla > Talpidae > Talpa > Talpa europaea. The sequence goes on from NC_140071.1 coordinate 97,118,380, forward strand.
AGATCCCCTGCTGAACTTCTAGAAATATAAACTAAAATGTACAAGGTGAAAAATACACCTCGCCTGATGAATTACCATAAGATTAGACATTGGAGAAGAAAAGATTAGTAAATCTGAAGACACAGCAACATATACTATCGAAAATAAACCACAGGAAGAAAATACAATTATGAGTCAAGGATCAGTGATCTGTGCCAACTCCAGTATGTGGAACTGGAGTACCTAAAGGAAAGCAGAATAGAAATAATGGCCAAGGTTTTCCCAATTTGATGAAACCTATAAACCCACAGGTCCAAGTAACTCAATGAGCCACAAACATAGGAAATAAAAGAAAACTACACCCAGTAACATAATGATAAAATTTAATAAAATCATTGGTAAAGAGAAAATAAACCTTACAGCCAGTCAGAGAAATAGACATGTTAAGGATAATAGCAAAGAACATAACTAAAACACAAGAAAGTTATTTCCAATGTACTCTGAGAAAACATAGTTCTTCCATCTGCTCCAGTTGGAAGAATTCACTTCCCGGGAATCCGCATTACACGAAATATTGAGGGGTATCATGCAGACAGAAATAAAGTGGCAACAAAAATATGATGCACAAAAAGAAAAAAAGCATACTGATAAATATCTTTTTACTCAAACTTAAATCTCCCTAAAAAATACTTGTGGGTGAGGAGGGAGGAGGAGTGAGAAGAGACAGCCCCAGTCAAAGAGCAAAAGTCGCCTCCTGCTGCTTCAGGTTCAGCTATGCAGGCACCACCACACACCACAACCTGGCCTTGCGCCTTGCTGCGCTCCTGAAGGCCCCTGAGTGCCTGGCGCGCATGCGTGCTAAGTGCCCCTCCCCTTCGCAGCATCCCCATCTCCTAGGAAACAGCACCTGAGCGACCACGCAGAAAAACAGGTTCCATGGCCGCCCAGAAGAGCGCAGTTGTGGGACCGTTGGTGGGGGCAGTGGTCCAAGGGACTAACTCCACTCGCTTTCTGGTTTTCAGTTCAAAAACTGGAGAACTAATTAGTCACCATCAAGTGGAATTAACACAAGAGTTCCCCAGAGAAGGATGGGTGGAACAAGACCCTAAGGAAATTCTTCAGTCTGTCTATGAGTGTATGGAGAGAACATGCGAGAAACTTGGCGAATTGAATATTGATATAGCCAACATAAAAGCTGTTGGTGTCAGCAATCAGAGAGAAACCACGGTAATCTGGGACAAGCTCAATGGAGAACCTCTCTACAATGCTGTGGTGTGGCTTGATCTGAGAACCCAATCTACCGTTGAGGTTCTCAGTAAAAAAATTCCAGGAAATAATAACTTTGTCAAATCCAAGACGGGCCTTCCACTTAGCACTTACTTCAGTGCAGTAAAACTTCGTTGGATTCTTGACAATGTGAGAAATGTTCAAAAGGCTGTTGAAGAAGGTAGAGCTCTTTTTGGTACCATTGATTCATGGCTTATCTGGAGTATAACAGGAGGAGTTAATGGAGGTTTGCATTGCACAGATGTAACAAATGCAAGTAGGACAATGCTTTTCAACATTCACTCTTTGGAGTGGGATAAAGAGCTCTGTGATTTTTTTGAAATCCCAATGAACATTCTCCCAGCTGTCTGCAGTTCTTCTGAGATCTATGGCCTAATAAAAGGTGGTACCTTGGATGGTGTGCCAATATCTGGGTGTTTGGGAGACCAGTCTGCTGCATTAGTAGGACAAATGTGTTTCCAGGAAGGAGAAGCCAAGAACACATATGGAACGGGCTGTTTCTTAATGTGTAATACAGGTCGTAAGTGTGTATTTTCTGAACGTGGCCTTTTGACCACAGTGGCTTACAAACTAGGCAAAGACAAGCCAGTATATTATGCATTAGAAGGTTCTGTTGCTATAGCTGGTGCTGTTATTCGCTGGTTAAGAGATAATCTTGGAATTATAGAAACCCCAGAAGAAATCGAAAATCTTGCTAAAGAAGTAGGTACTTCTTATGGCTGCTACTTTGTCCCAGCATTTTCAGGGTTATATGCACCTTATTGGGAGCCCAGTGCAAGAGGGATACTCTGTGGTCTCACCCAGTTCACCAACAAGTGCCATATTGCTTTTGCTGCATTAGAAGCTGTTTGCTTCCAAACCAGAGAGATTTTGGAAGCCATGAACCGTGACTGTGGAATGCCACTCAGTCACTTACAGGTAGATGGCGGTATGACTGTCAACAAAATTCTTATGCAACTACAAGCTGACATTCTGCATATTCCAGTAATAAAACCTACTATGCCTGAAACAACTGCACTGGGCGCTGCCATAGCAGCAGGTGCTGCAGAAGGAGTGGGTATTTGGAGCCTTAAACCAGCAGATTTGACAACTGTCACAGTGGAACGGTTTGAACCGCAGATCAAAGCTACAGAAAGTGATTATCGTTATTCTATATGGAAGAAGGCGGTGCAGAAGTCAATGGGCTGGGTTACAACTCAGTCTCCTGAAAGAAGTGATTCAACTCTCTTCTCTAGTCTGCCCTTGGGCCTTTTTATAGTGAGTAGCATGTTAATGTTAATTGGAGCAAGATACATCTCAGGTATACCATAATACCAACCATGGATTCACAGGATGTGAACTAATGATCTAATGAAAGATCCAGCAATTCTGTCTCTGAATATGACAACACTATTATAGACTGATTTTATTTAGAAACATCGTTGCTGCATGGCTTATCAGAAACCTACAGGTAGACCTGTGGCTTGAAATAAAATATAGCAGAAAACGCTATACAAATATTTGGTGCCTTATTTTTAACATCAACAGTTAAGGGTGGGTCAGTTTGGGGGTTCAGCCCCCTATCCCCAATTATCATAAAATCCTGCACCGTTTCTTCTAAAATATAGGATATTCAGATTTTGTCTGTGGAATCTTTTATAAAACATTATCTATGGACACTTATGGACAAAGATTTAATTCTCTGTGCCACAAACACACACTTGATTAAGTAGTATAACAAGGCTATTAAAACTGAGGGACTTCTTATAGTTATTATTGTCTTTAATAGACCGCGAAAGTCCTCTTCATTATATATTAGGGAGAACACATATGTTTCCTGAGTGATTAATGACATAAGTGCTTATAATAGATATTTAGTATTTTTCTAAAGTCTTTGCCAAATTAAGATTCTTCTGACTATCTACCTGGTCTCGCTAATTAAAATTAATTGCTGTTTAGATACTTTAGGGAGGAAAACTTTCCTTTTTATCTTTCCTTTGAATGTGTTATACTTGGTATATATAACATGTATGCTTATATACTTTATATAGGCTAGCCCATTTACAAAGTAAAAGCACATTGCAGCCAGTCACTTAGTAAGGATAGTCTTCAGTGGATCACTTTGGTTAAGCAGTAATTAGGAAGAAATATATAGGCTAAGTACATGTACTGGGAGAGAGAAAAGATTGCAGGTCAATGACCTCAGTTTCTGTCTTAAACTAAAAATAGAATAACAAATCAAATACAAAGTAGAAAAAAGTCATATATATGACAATACTAATCAGTGATATATAGAAAGGAGAAAAAACAGTAGCAAAAATCAATAAAACCAAAAGTTGGTTCTTCTAGGTAACATAAAATTAATAGACTTTTAGCTAGAATGAGTAAGGAGAAAATGAGAGAAAAAAAGCATCAATGTGTGGAATAAGAGTGATATCACTACAGTTTCTTAGGATATTAAGTGATAACATAGTAATAACAGGAAAATTTATGCCAGAAATTTGAGAACTTCGGTGAAGTGAACAAATTCCTTGGAAAACACAAACTACCAAAACTTAAGGGAAAAAAATGGGCAACTTGACTGGTCCTATGTCTAATAAGTGTGATTTTTAATTTAAAACTTTCCCACAAAGAAAACTCCAAGCCCAAATGGCTTCAATTTTGAAGAGACAACATACATTCTAGATAAACATTTCCAGAAAACTGAAAAGGAAGGAAACTTAACAAACTCATGCTGTGAGATCAGGTTTATAGCATTACTATGTTTCTAGCACCATCACAAAACATTAAAACTTGATTAATGTTTTAATGTAACATTAAAGATACTGTAAATCAGTATCTTCTATAAACATATATATAAAATTCTAATCAAATTTTTTGCAAAATTAACAATATATGGGAGGATAAAACATGACCGAATGGGGGGAATATAAAGATAGGATAATGTATAATTTAAAAAATCCTGTCAGTCTACTCCACCATATTAGCAACTGAATAAAGGGTATCCTCATGAGACAAAGCTACACAGTGATAACTATGCCTAAAATTAAAAAGCTATCTATACTAAATACTGGTAAAGATGTAGAAAAACTGACTCTTTTGCATGCTTCTGCCAGGAATGTAAAATTGCGCAAAAATTTTAGGAAATACTTGAATAGTTTCTAAAAAATTAAAGTGTACATCTATCATATATCTTAGTTATTTACCCGAGAAAATGAAAGCATATGTTCATACAAAGACTTGTTCATGGTTACATATATAGCTAAAACCTGGACACAACTCAAATGTCCACCTACAGGTAAATAAAACTGGTGTATCCATACAATGGAATACAACTCAGCAACTATTGGTGCACAATACCACATATCTGAATTTCAATATAATAAATTGAGATAAGCCAGACAAGAGTTTATGTATAGTTTATGATTCCATTGATATAAAATTCTAGAAAATATAAAACTATTATATAGTGACAATATGACAGTGGCTGCCTGGGAACTGGGGTGGATGAGGAGTGGGCAGAAAGGAGTAGGAGGTATGATTACAAAGGGACACTAGGAAAATTTTAGAGATGATGAACGTATCCGTTATATTAATTATGGTGATGATTTCAAGGGTGACTATATGTCAAAATTAATCAAAGTGGACACTTTAAATATGCACAGTTTTTAAATGTCAAGTATACTTCAACAAAACTGTTTTAAAAGTGACAGAAATTATCTTCCAGTACTTAAGGAATATAACCATAGTTTGCCCTTGTCTGTTCTGCACTCTGATGTATCTTCACTGATCCCCACACTCTGTTAGCCCCATGTGTGCCAGTTTCCATCTCTAGCAGGTCTGTGAGCTTTATTTGAAGTCATTTATGTGATTAGGCTGGAGAAGTACATGATAATGTCTAGTATCATTTAAAACATATTAATTTCCCATTTCACTTATCTGGTCATAATTCTCAGTCTGGGACACACTGCAATTGACCTTATGAAGAGTCACAAACAACGATAAAAGATAAAAGAAAATCAAGTTGAAATTTCTGAACCTCAGCATCTTATTCTCGCTCCTTCATTATATACTCCTGGGATTTTCACCTTTTCTTTTTATATATCTTTGCCTTTTTAAGTTTCATTTTCATAATTCAACTCATGTGATATATTGGTAAATTACAGTACTTTGCCCCAAGGCTATAAAGGAGCTTCTGTATATTCTATTATGAAATTAGTTAATTAATAATTTCTCTATATTGCCACTAAGCAGAACTACATAGTTAAATTATGATGATGGTGTCTCATTGCATGCATGTTATGAAATAGCAAGTCATCATTTAATGTCAGGCATATGGATGAATAAGAGAACATGAGCTTGAACACTAACAGGGAGAACAAGAAGCCTAATTTTGATGCCATTTTTAATGATGTAGTTTGTGGATGATGGGGTGCAGTTTGTGGTGGGGATGGGGGAGAGAGGGAAGTTGGGGGAGGCACAAAGGAAAAGGAATATTAAAGATAACCAAAGAGAAGCAAGTTGTACTATTAATCTAATTAAAGACACTTCTGCAGTATCCATGTAGAAGCAGCACTAACCAGTTAAATCATTTCTAGCTTAGCTCCAGATATGGCAACAATCAGACAAAGACAGATAAGCATCTTCCTTTCCTCACCTCTACAGAGATTTCTAAATCATTATCTGTCTGTGCCTGATTTCTGGTGCTCATATTAATGTTCTGATATTAATGTCCATAATCTCGCAGGGAAACTATTGTGTCACTCACTGATAAACCCTTGCAATCAATGCATAAGTATAAATGTTGTATTAAACCCATTTAGATGGAACATTATGTACCAACCCTATGACTATTAGAAATGGAAATTTTGTTTTTGTAGCTTTTATTTTTTAATCATGGGAACTCATAAGATCCTCCAGGGTAATCTTCCAGCAAAGTCTAGAATAAATGCGATATATGTCAATCAGTCACCTACTTCAACTTCCCACTGAAATGACAGCTCTATAGTCTATTCTGATTGTTTCAATCAAAACAAAATGAATAAACTTAATAAACTTAATGTTGAAATAGTCTCCAATCGTTTCTATCAACAACCTTTACAGTCCAATTCTTTGAGTCTTGGAGAAATTGCATGTGATCCTTGTCCTTTATGTGTTTAGCATACATTATAGCTCGTTATATCAGCCCTCAACAAACTGATTTATTTTACGAAGAAAAGAAAGCCTCAACTTTTGTTGGAAAACATAATAGAGATAACATTAAATAATCTATGTAATTCATTTCATTGTAAATTATCAACAAAACTTTCCTGTATTCAGTTATCAAAGTATATTTTTCAAGTGTTACAGGAAATCCAAGTTTGGAAAGTATTTACAAGGCAAAAATAGTAAGAAACAATTACTTAGTATAACGTGTATACTAGTAGCTTTAATAGAATGCTGGACAAAAACAAGGACAAAATGTTCTACTGATTGTAAATAAGGATGTCTAGCTTTTTCTCTGAGCTGAAATAGGCAAACCTGCTAATTATACCTCCTATTTCCACTTTTATTTTATTTTATTTTATCTTTAAGATTTATTTATTTATACAAGCACTGGGTACAGTCAGAGGCGTAGGAGGATGAGAGAATTCACCAGAGCCAGAGCGGGGAGCAGAGCAGGCAGACTGATGAAATACACTGCTGAGGGGAGCAGCAGGTGGCAGGAGAGGTCTGCGTGCCATGTGGGACCCTCCTCCGGTGGCCAGGAAGCAGCTGGGGATCGAACCGGCACTGCAGAGGCTGCGGGCAGCCTTGCAGCCCAGTGCTCAACCACTGCACCACCAGGGGAGGCCCCCTACTTCCACTTTTATATGGCATTGGCAAAGTTAGAGAGGAAGATGGGGATGAGCAGACACCCTGGAACAGGAAGTTTTAATCAGCCTGACCCTTTTATTTCCTCTTCCCTTCCCTTCCCACCTCTCTTCTTTTTCTCTCTCCTCCCCCTCTCCCCTCTCCCTTCCCCACCTTCCTTCCATCTTCTCTATAAGATAAGGTTGTGGCTGGCCTCAGGGACTTTTCACTGAATAAACTGATGACTCTTTCCCAACTCTATTTCAAATAATCCACAGATACCTAGCATTAGCTCAGTTTCACAGTTGAGAGCATTGAGGAAAAGAAGAAGAAAATCACTTTTCCAATCCTAAAAAAAGGTATAGTTTTAGAAATTAGGAGATGATTCATGTGGGGTCTATGATTACTTGCATTGAATTTAGTACTTTCAAAAACAGTGTTCTCACAGAAAACTCCAAGACTTCTTTGACAATATCAAAAGGATCTGGAATTGGATAGGACTTGAGAGATCTAGTCCAGCATCTTCTAATGCAAAGAAGTGAAAAATTTAAAAATTTACTAGAAGTCATAAAATATATTGGGAGCAAGGTTAAAATCTAAGCTTTGATAGCCTAATGTTTCTTTAGTTTTGGCCAACTGATAGGACTTCTCTTAGACTTTCTCTAACTCAAACAATTCTGTCATGACTTTTTTGCAAGTATAAAGTAAAAGTAGTAATAACTGTCTTTCCTGTGAAATTTAGAGTTATGTCTTGACCAGCAAACAGTTTGATGCACACTCACACACTAATAGATAGATTCAATTTTTATGGCCAGTTAAGCCAGGCACATTCTGGAAGATTTTGAAATTATAATAAAATCATTCTCTATTCTCTAAATGACTTTCTATTCCCTAAAATAAATAATGTTTATAGAGTCCTTGGGGAGCTATTTCCTTGGTCATGAAACATGCCATAAATTTTTGGAAAAAATTGGTAAGTGTACCATTCTGTCCTACAAAGCTTGCAACATGACTCCATAATGTTGATATTCTTTCAGACTTCCCTAACCCATACCTTCCTTTCAGTGTGAGATGCAATTTCTTCCTCCTCCCATTTCTTCCCTTCTTTGTCCTCCTTTTCATCATTGTCATTTTCCTGAAACAAATCCATTGAGTCATATCATATGGTATTTACTATGCCTATTCACAAATATCAAAAGGACGGCAATCTGTTTAATATCCTGCAGATGAACATGCACTAAAAAGAGGCATTGGCAATTGGGTACTTGCTGCCCACTGGGCACCAAGCAGTGATGTGTTAAAGATATGGTGTGTTGTTCCATAGAGAAGAATGGCATTCATTACTATTGTATCAGAAACAAATTATGGACCAAATGTTTGCTTCAATAAGTATTTAGACGATCATTTATCTGTCTTTCATTCATCTCCTTACAGCCTATATCCTTCAGCTCTATTGCTACCTATCTATATACATTTCTCTTCCATGTAGTTTCTGTGAGTTTGCTGCAATTTCACATTCTCATACCAGCTCCAATGTGAATGAGGAGAATCAGGCAGTCACCCTCCTGGCAGGGTGTGTGGGTGGGCCAAAATCTGAGCCTGGGCCTGCCTAAGCCAACTGGGAACTGAAAGAGCAACTCTCAATGACCGTTCATGCCACCCAACAGGCTTATGAGGGTTCTGCCCTGTTATTGCAGACACAGGGAAACATCTTTCAGCTTCACCATTTGAAATCATTTAAATCACTTTACCTCACCATTTTAAAACTGGTGCTAAGTTTATCATTTCCCAGATAAGTTAATTAATATGGCATTGAAGATCCATATACAGGTAGTCCTACTTTCAGAGAGTGTGCTTTAAGTTTTTATGAAAGACCTACACCAGTGCCTGTTTTCATTAGCTGAAGAAATCTGAAAGAATATCCAGTTTCATGACAAGGGGCAGAAAGTGAAAGTTTTCAATGCTTTGGTTGCAACAGTCACAATAGAGGCAGCTCTACCTGGAGCACTGCAAGTGCCTCTGCCCATCTCCCTCCAGGGAACACTTTATACAGACTGGGTATTTTTCATACAGTCCTGATTTTACTATATATGAGTATTATTTTAGACTTTTATGTGTTCTTTGGTATGACTTGGTAGGCTATTTTTTGGGTCTAAGAATGCTCAGAATTTTTTTTCATATAAGCAAATGGTAAATGCTTCTTTGCTTAAAACTTCTCAACTTCAGTTTCATGGGAATATTCCAGTCTCCATTAGCAGGAGAAACTTGTACCCATAGTTTGCCTTCAACCTATTCTTCTAGGTTCACCATCACTGCCACCAACCCTACATCCACAATGCCTCCCAGGCATTTTGGTCCTCTAATAAACACTTCACTGCCTGAACATTTCATAGAAGTCAGTTCCCGAGACTGTTTTGTGAGTTCTTTTTGCCATGCAGTGAGACCTTCCTAGACTCTGTCAAAATGAAGAGAATCTCTGAACATTTCTAGGCAGTTAAAATTATGAATATAAAATAGGATGCTGCTCATGGTGTTCCTTTCAAAGGATGAATATCATTCTTTCACCTTAAAAAGCAGATATTCTCTTCATGATTTGGGGATAAATAGTGGGATTCTTGGTGAGGCTTCAGGAACTGAACAGTTTGATCACTAACCTGTCATACAAATGGGCTATTATAGTATATATCATATATACTTATTATACACTATATGATAAAAATCTTGGAAATATTGTGTTGCTGTTCTTTAATTCTTTTCTCTAAACACTACTGCATTATCCTAAAGATAATTTGAACCATACTATTCAGATTAATCAGATTTATTTAAGAAATGTCTTTGTATACAGTCCATAATGCCCACCATTTATTCCAAAATAAAAGATTCCAAAAGATTTCCTTTTTTTCTTTTCTATTCTGATTAGTTTGGTGCCTAGTTCAGTAATATAGAGTAGTTAATTTATGTTTAAGTTTCCTATTTAGTCCTTAATTTCTTACTCATCATCACAGAAGTTTCTAAAGAAATTCCTTATAGTATCCTATAGTAATAATCTCATAAAAATAAAATTACCAGTCTTAATTGGTCATATCACTCAGTTTATCAATGAATCAATAAATAATACTTCTAAGGTTCCCCTATACTATGTGTCACAGGAAATATAAAAGTAGAAACTACACAGTGCCTTAATAATCCAGCAGTGGCAATAAGAACTTGAATGTCAAAGCTAAGGATGTGTCTTTTTTCCTCAGCGCTCATTCAAAGATTTACATTGAGTTGAGTAACATGAAAAAAATCTTATGCCCATGTCTTCTCAATGAGTAGCTTGAGAGAGAGAGAAAGTAAGAACATAGACTACTAGCTTCAGATCTGGATTTTCACCAGCTCTAAAATGATGATGATGATGATGATAATGATGGTGATAGTTGTGAGGAATAAATCAATAATTTGAAGAGTAACTGAGTTAATATTTGTAAACCATTTAAATCAGTTCCTGCATGCGAGTGGATTCTATGTAAGAGTTTGCTATGTAAGAATTTGTCATGGGCCTCTCTGGTGGCACAGGCTGTTGAGTGCAGCACTGTGAAGCTCTCCATAGTCTCTGCAGTGCTGGTTCGATTCCCGCCGGCTTCAGAGCAACCCACATGGCTAGCAGACCTCTCCTGTCTCGCCCGCTGTTCCCCTCAGCCAGTGTATTTCGTCAGTCTGCCTGTTCTGTTCCCCACACTGTCTCTGGTGAATCCTCACCCTCCCACGCATCTGGCCTGTGCCTGGCTCTTGTATAAAAACAAACAAACAAACAAACAAATAAACAAAAAAAACCCATGCTCTCTTTTTTTTTTAAAAAAAAAGAATTTCTCATGTTCCTTTTGCCAAGTAGGACATAAAGGCAGAAATAGTTGGGTAAATCTCTGGTTTCTATATTTTTAAATTGAATCTTATAGTATTCCTAAAAACAAAAGAAAACAAAATAGCAATAGACCACTATAGGCTTAATTATGTGTGTTATAAGCATAGTTTCAATTTGGAATGACAAAATAACTCTGGAGATGGGTGGCAGCATAGCAACAGTTGTATCTTATGAATATACTTAATGCCACTGAACTGTACATTCAAAAATAATTGAAATGGAAAATTTTATATTATGTATATTTTACTACAAAAAAAATCATTACTTTTCTGTAGTTATCAACAACTCTGGGCTGATTTAAGAACGTCCAATGCCACATCATGGATCGTACCCACTATGTAATATTTAAATTACAAATGACTGCTATGTTGATTGCTTAATAGGTTATTTGCTCTTCCACATATCCCCTCTGGTCATTTTTGTTTTTATAAGATGTCCTGTTCCCCAAAGAACAAGGTCTTGAGACATTTTGTTTTCAATAGGCAGTTTAAGATAACATTTCCCCAGAAACATAGTAATAATTGTTACCCTGAAAATTTTTGAAGTCATTGAACAATAAGCCACATGAAATTCTCTCACCACACCTATATTGGTGTGCTAGTTTAATTTCATTAGTATGAAAATATGACTGATTTATGAGTAATCACAAAGTAATCACAAAGAGGGAGACAGTTTGAATGCTTCATGGTAAGATTCTGTAAAAGCTATAAGACATAGGGCACATCTTGACAATTTACTTATACTTACCCTCTTTGATTATTCTTATCCTACTAACAAATATCTTGAATTTTATATGTTGAAATACACTCTCTAAATTAATCTGGTTTGTTTCATTTGAGTGTGATGTTACTCATAAAATAACAGTTCAAACTTCAGTGTTCTTTACATAATAAAACTGAAATAATATGCTTTTGAGATTCCAGAATTTTTAGTACTCTGAAGAAAGATTTTTACCAGTCCTTCTCCCTGATCTTTGTCTGTTCCCTTTCTCACTTCTCCTGATAAAATGGGCATGACCCCATGTGCGGCTCTGAAGCAGGTGCTTTGTAAAGATATCCATCTGTTCCTTTCATTATCTTCCTAGTCTTATCTGACTGGATCTGGGATGTCCAAACACATTTTTGTTGTTGTCAACACTACAGAGCCAACAACTCTTGGACAAGTAAACTGCACTGCAGCTATTGCTTTATGTGTGCTCAAAAGAATTGCTCTTCAGTGGAGCCAGGACCTTTATTACTAGAGGGAATGTGGAATACTCAGCAAGGAAAAAAATGCATTTGGTATTACACCTGCTATCAAAATGGGCATTTTAGAGATAAGTACTAGGCAACAGAGGACAAAACCTGTCAAATGTCCAACAAACATGGCATTTTATATTTGACCTTTCCTAATGGGCTGGTATTATTCATGAATGTTTTAAACATAAAATAAATGAACAATAAAATAAATGAAAATAAAACAGCACCTAAAGAATACTTAAAATAGTGCTAACCATTGCCAAAGACAGTTTACTAAGGGGTCTTGCCAAGGGGAACAGGTCACTGTGGGTTCTCAGCCATGTGGTCAATTGCAAGACACTACTCAAGTTCAGGGTTTATTTAACAAACAAAAGATTGGGAGAAGGAAAGAGTTTCTAAGGCCACAAGGGGCTGGCTGTCTCTCTCCAGATAGTGTCCATAGTGTCCAGCGGTTCCCAAAATAGGCCTCTCGTGCCAGATGGTACAGTTTCATAAGCCAGGGCCTGGGGCTGATGGCACACTGGTCAGCAGTGCACCAGAGTCCAACTCATGGTGGCCACCGGAGGTGCTCACAGGTGCAGCTGCTGAGGTGACACCACAGCAGCTCACAACAGTCTTAAGGCTGGGCTAGACAGCACCAGATGTGAACCTGGACCTCAACAGACTCAATTGCACCAGGAACCAGTGCCAGAGAACAAGAGGCAGGTGACAGCTCTCAGAAGTGACCAGACAGAGTGGTGGTCACTGATCAGTAGTGCCAGTTTAGGACCTGTTACCATGGGGCACTGTCAGAGACACCAGTGCTACCACTCTTTGTGAGTTATTGGTATGAATCAGTAGCCAACAGCTCTTTGAGATGTCCAGTTGAGGCCCATGGTACTCTGTGCAGGTGATGTCTGAGGCAGGGCCAGAGGGAGGTACACTGGCCTGGTCTCTGTGCAGGTCTACAGAAGTCTGGAAAGAGATCCATGAGGTCTGCTGAATCCCATGGATGTCATCTGCCAGATGCCTCTTCCTCCAGAGGCTGGTGCTGACTGCTCCTTCTCTCTTTGGAGGCTGGCTGTTGACTTCTTCTTCTTTCTTCAGAGGCTGGCTGCTGGCAGACTCAAGCTGGCTTCTGTCTTGCTTTATATTCTCTTTAAGGGTTCCTACCCTCCCAGCCTGACTGAACTGTTTTCAATCCTAAGCATCTAACACATCCGATTAGCAACAATCAACTTGCTTCCATTTCCAAACCTCATAATTAGCTCAAGCTTTGACTGACAGTGAGAGAACTTGAATTTGATTGGTCCATTGATCTCAAACCTGATTGGCCCACTTATGTTCTTGGCTCCAAATATAAAAGGGAAAAACTCATGCCCAGCCCAGACTGACCTGTAGTAAAGTGAGGACAGTAACATTGTCTTGATGATTTCAGCCTCTCAGGCAGTCTTGTCAGGGAGAGAAGACTTTTCAAGCAAACCAAAATGTAGAATTTTCCCTTCTTTAAACCGCTGGGTTAGTGAACTTACTCAGCTGACGACCAGTCATAAAACAAGAAGAGGTTTATTATATAATTTGTTTGTTTAATTTTTTTTACTGAATTTCCTTCATTCAAAGTTGTACATTTCTTTAATGACACACTGTAATTAAAAAAACATTGTATATAAAACCTCACATTTGTGCCTTGGTGATGGGTGTGGTAACATACATCTAAAGAGGTATGACCCTATATTTCTCGATCATATACAGTGCTGTAAATGAATTTTGCCTCAATAAAAAATTATATAAAAAGAAAAATAACAAGTTACAAGTAAATTGTCATATTTGTAAAAATTAATGTTACTTAACAAAGCTGGAACTAATGGACAATGGGATATTACCAAGGATTTGTTTGCAATTTAAAATCTTGACGTGTAAATACTTTCATTATACAAACTAGAAAAAAATGTTCATGAGTTCCACTATGTGTGCCCTCTCTTTCTTTAGATAATAATAAGCTTTAATGTGTGATGTGAACAATGAATATGAATAAACAGAAGCTCTGAAGTTAATGATATAGTCCTTCTTTGCTTCAATTGCCTAGAAAATTCTAATATAGTATTAGCCAGTTTTAAGTTTAAATTGAACTTTTCTAACTTTTAGCAATATAATTTAAATTTATCCTGGATTTATACTTTAGATTCTTTTTAAAAATTTAGATTGAAAACACATAGACAATCATAATGACTTAATCTCAAGTAAAGTAAAATATTCATATACTAGTCAATATCACATTTTATTAAAACTGATAAAAACAATAGATGGTTTTAAGTCTTTTTTCTGTAGTTATCTTTCTTTCCTTTAAAGAGAGCAATGGTCTGATTATAAGACAAAAATGCAAGGTAAAGTGATAGAAGAAATAAAGTATAATAACTCAAAATAAGCTTTGGCTATGGGAGGAAGAAAAATGAAGAAATTAAACTGATTTCAATAGTTTTATTCCAATATGATTCTCTTGCAGTGTTTTCCTTCTACCTCAGTCAACAGTGACTTTATCCAGTCTTTGAATCCAGAAATCTGAGAATCCCATTTGACTTCTCTCTTCCCCTTATTAAATTATCTCACTGCTATCTGTAGCCTCTCTATATTGTCACAAAATCATGCCAGTCTTAAACATAAACATGTTTTAAATCCACTTACATTTTTCCAGTTCTGCCACCAATAAGTATCTTTGTTCAAACTACCATTGCTCCTCACCAGATATTTACATTAACAGCATCCTAACTAAGGCCCCCTCATCACTTCAGGTCTTCTCAGACCATTTTCCACTTTAAAACCAGAGTGATTTGCATGTTAAAATGACAATTTAATTATGTCTCTTCTCTTTTTTCCCCACTGTTCTTAGGATAAATTTCAAAATCTTCAGCCTGACCTTCACGGCGAATCATGGATTGGTCCTGCCTCAAGTCCACCTTATTTTAGGTTCCAGAAACATTAGTAACTTTTAATTCCAAGAACACTGCATTTATCTATAATATTTAATTGTGCATTTGACTCTATATCTAACACAGTGCTAGGTTCAGAGTAGTGGACAGTAAGTACTTTGGTAATTATATAAGATAAATTAATGTATGAATGAATGAAATATGTTATCAGATAATGCCATACTAGGTGGAAGTGTGCTTTAGAACTCCTGCTTTGTCACACAACACATATTTTAGGTTATTTTCTTCAAATAACAAACCAATAGCACCACTGAATAATATGTAAAGAAATCAGGTTATAACTCAAAGCAGCAGTTCTCTGATTTCCATGACAAAGGATACTCATCTGCACTGTTACTAGATATGGTTTGTGTTCCTAAATTGCTTTAATTCACATTTATTTAAGTTTTACATGTTTCCAACATAGGTTTCCCGTCTCTACTCACATGTATTTTTGTCTTTCGTTCCCATTTTAACTTCTGTCTATTAACTGTTTACCTCCTTTGTTGTTTGAAAATATCCTTTGTATCATTATATCTTCTATTTCAACTGTCTCTTTCTCTGTGTATATATGTATGTCTGTAAATGTATATATATAGTCCATTCGGACCACTTAGTCCATTCAGGTTGCTATAACAGCCTGTGAAGCTTATACATAGAACTTTACTTCTTACAATTCTGGAGCTGGAAGTCTGAGATCAGAGCACCAACATGGTTAAGTGATGCCCTATTCTGGGTTTTAAACTGCCAATTTTTCCTTGTATCCCTTTATAAGGTCACTAATACCATTAATGGGGGCTTTATCCCCATGACCTAAGTTCTACCCAATGATCCCTCTACATGCCATCTGATTGGAATTTCAACATATAACTTCACAGGGACACAAACTTCACAGGGACACCATACCATAGCAGTGTGTGTGTGTGTGTGTATGTGTGTGTACACACATATATAATTTATATTGATTTATTATTGTATTTATTATATTTGTAGCTTCTTTAACAGTATGGAAAATTATTTGTCAGACAATTACTTGTGTTTCTTTAGTTGATTACTTTGGTGAAACATGTTTAACACTTATTGAGCATTTGCTATTTGCAGGCACAATTCTAACCCCTGGTTACACCAATTATTAAATTTAATATAAGTACCTCATTTGTTTTGCATGTGCTATTTATTTCCTTCTTTTCTTGCACATTTCTTTCTGATTATTAGTCAAGTTTGAAGGAACAATTTACTTAGAAGAGATTATAAAGTGGTGTGACAAGGATGCAGTTGCTGAAGTTGTCAATAGACTCTATCAGGCTTGTCTTCAACCCCCTCCCAAAATATACTATTTGTTTTTGCCATTGGAACATTTTCCCTCAGTGTTCTTACAGCTGGTGTTGCATATCGAAAAGCATTTTGTACCCATTGCCACCAATTGCTTACTATTTCTTCTCCCCTTTTATTCTAGTCTACTTTCAGCAGGGGCAAAATCACCACTTACCCTTCTTCCTTCAACCAAGTTCCATCTTAGATCAGAGGTTGCAAACTGCAATGCCTTCAAGGATAAGATGTATGGACATTACAAGTATGCCAGTCAGCTGTAATATTAAAAAGCTCTCTTGTAAAGATTATATACTCACATGTGTGTGTGTGTGTATTTCCATTTCCTTACTCAAATTCCTTTAAAAACAACATAATTACAATAAAAAAGACACACACCAAATACCAAAAGGTGCCAGGGAGGAGAGAAATAGCAAATCCCATCACACTCTGACCACTAGCAGGACATATATTTGCACATAAAATAGATGTTGTCCTCCAAAAAAAGCATATGCAATAATTCCTATCTGTCCATCCATCCATTCATATCTATCTCTCTCTCTATATTTATCTATACATTTTTAAATTCTTCAATGTTTGCTCTTCCTATTGCTGTGGTTTACAGTCATAATTATCTCTTAGAAAAATATTTTACCTTTTCCTTAAGGTAGGGAGAGTAATTGATACCAACCATGAATCCTATTTATCCTTGTAAAATGTGACTAAGTCTTATCTGCCTGTGTAGTAGTTGTCAATTTCTGGATCTCGTGGCTGTTTCTCATATGCCAACATGTTGAAGGTGGATCATGTGTTTTCTTGACAAATTGCCTAGAAATGAATAAATAAAACTTCTCCCTTCTACTTTGGATAAAATGTCATTAATTCAAGGTGACAACGTGATTTCCAATAGTGATCTTTAAAAATCCGAATGGCGGGCCTCCCTGGTGGCACAAGGAGTTAAGACACAACCTATGAAGCTATTGGCAGCCACTGCAGCATGAGTTTGATCTGCGGCTGGGGAGCAACCCACATGGTGCAGCAGACCTCTCCTGACTTGCCCACTGCTCCCCTCAGCAGTATACTTCCGTCAATCTGCCTGTTCTGTCCCCCACTTTGTTCTTGGTGGGTCCTCTCACCCTCCACACCTCTGGTGTGTACCCCAGCTCTTGTATGCATAAATAAAAATAAATCTTTTAAAATAAATAAATAAAAGCATGAATGGCAGTTACTATAATTTTTATTAACTTTTAAATGGTGTAGCAACTGAATTATTTGTTGACAAATTCAATTTATTTTATAGACCAAATTTTTCAAATAATGAGACCCATACTCATTACAGTGTCTTATAATAAATGAAAACATTAAAACAATATAAATGTCCAAAAATATTGAGGTATAAAAGTATATGTTAAATAGCCATTAAAACTAATATCTTTAAAACATTTAATAAAATTCAAAATGTTCAGAATTTAATTATAAGAAACAAAATGGATAGAAAATCATATTTACATTATCTCAGTTTTAGAAAAATGTAATATCTCATAAATTAACTCTAACAGGAATATGTTAGTCTGTAAATTACTATTATCTTTGGGTCATGAAATTATGGATGATCTCTAGTTTTCTTATGTTTTCAATGAAATTCTAAGTTACCTCTATTAGACAGGGGTTTATAATGACAAAATTTTATAAACAGTAATTTTCAGTGGAAAAATGGAAAAAAGCAATTGGTAATGAAAATATTTTAATTACTACCTGAATGCCAAAGTAAAATTAGAGTAAATTTATTCTATTTTTTCCTCCAAGATGACTCCTGAGCCTTTCTTTAGGCTTTAACCTCTTTAACCATCACTTGGTAGATATCCAGACTAAAAGATTATCCAGTTTTAATGTGAAAAAGTGATGTATCATGCAAAACAAACAACAATAGAAAAATAAATGTAATTAATGAAAGTAATTAAAGGAATTATCTTTTTTTAAGTTATCACTTTTCTCCTCTAGTATCTCCCCTAGTATATTTCATAAAAGAGACTCATGTAGACTGCTGGTTTCTATATCCTCCAACATTTATGCCACAATTGTTAGCACCAGTACTATTCATAATAATTAATACAGCATGTCTAAAGCACTGTTGAAGTGAAAATTCTCTTATGTGATTTCATTTTGATTTAATGAAGCAACAAGAAATTGTTGAATACACTATATATGGGCTTTATTGAAACAAAGGACATTTAGTAAAATAAATTATTTCTTAGTTGAAAATGTCATGAAATATCAATTTTATATTTAAATAAGTGAGATTTCCAATTTAATAAGGTAATTATTCCATTTTCAGGTTTTAGTTGAAGAAGAGCTAACAGAATTCTAAGCTTGATTTCTAAGCATTACTGATCCTCACAATTCAATAAAAATATATAATTTCAGCCAAAACAAATGTGAAAGTTAGCACCCTAGCAAATCTTCTATTTATTATTGAGTATAATATAATTCAGAATTAGCTCTGGTTCCCATAAGCTCTCTAAGAAGAATTTGATTAGTTATCTGAAAGAAATTCTTTAAATATGTAAAATATTTAAAATGTAAAATATTTTTTAAAATATGTAAAATATTAAATATGTAAAATAAAAATTATTTAAATATGTAGAAAAGCATCTAAACTATATTTCTAGCTGTAAAGCTGCCCTTTAATAATGGTTATTTTGTTACTAGGTTTGCTTTCATAAAAATATATTGAACTATTTACTATTAAAACTCTGTGTGTGTGTGTGTGTGTGTGTGTGTAAACTAACCCTATTATGAATTCTTCTCGAGGGAACATATTTACCATTTATCTTAGAGCATTCTGATACATTTCCAAAGCTCTTGTTCTCAATCAGAAACAAAGGTGAGGTCAGGAAGGGAACCTCACCCATTCAGCATTAGGGTCTTTGTCAGCTATCAACTGCAGAGTTTATGACAAATGAGGAGCCAGGCTTCCAGCTGAATTTCAGTGTAGTTATTTTTGTTTTAATGTATGTGTGAATCAATTAATCCTGTCATAGAAGGGCATCGTAAACTGTGTGCCAGAGTTAATGAGTCAGCCATTATCACATCATTACACCAGCTGGCATAATGTAGCATGTGTTGTTTGTCATAATATACACTGCCATGCTTAACAACCATTAATTGTTTACACGAACAGTCATATTTTTCTTCAAAGAACCTTCAGCGACTGGTTAATATTTTGAAGGCTTTTTAAGTGAATAACTATTACAAGGAAAAGATATTTGCACTAACATAGATGACAATGAAAAAACTAAAACAAGGGGAAGACATTTGGAAGACAATGGAAATCTGAAGGACCTTTTAAAGTCTCATTGCTGCAGACTCAACTAAATCATTAGATAGACTTGCAAAGCTGAGTCAACTACCACTAGAAAAGACTCCCTCAATGTAAAGAAAGAGACCACCATAAAGAAAGTTGATGGGATGGAATTCCTTACTGGTATGTTTTCAGAGCATCAATGAGTTGAACTTGGGATATAAGTATTACTACCAGGACTTTCCTAGGAGAGATAATCATGGTTAAGATATATTATAGTTAATCATTGTTAATTAATAATCCTGGTTAAAGATATAATCCTGGTTCATTTTTTTAAGTATTATAAAAAGTTTGTTACAGTTTTCTTAACAGATGAAAGACAGCATGTGGTCATCACAGTCCGAAGTAACAATTTACCAGTCTCTTATAGATCAATTTTATAAGACTTCTGCATATTTTGATTCGATATATGCTTTCTCCAGCTAAGTACAGAAACCACAAATAAAGGCAAAGTTTCCAAAGGAACAGAAGTAGAAACCACAGCTGCCTGTATCCACCATAACCTAATATTATTTTTCTTAGTGGAGATTTGGCCATAGCTTAACAAGCTCTAAGCTAACCAAAGAGATTTAATGGAAAACAAACTTAATAAAAACATAAATGATTTTACAAGCAAGTAAAAAATTAAACCAATGACAAGGAATTAGATTGAATTCAAGTGACTTTTAAAAATTCAATAATGTATATAAAAGCATGTAGTATATACACTAAGTGTATATACTATAAGCTAATTTAATTGGTGCCACAACTGCATTTACCTCTTTAAAAATGATGGAAAGAATCTTTAAATAATCACAGGTAATTTTTTAATTAACACAAACTTCCCAACCAGGTAAGTCATATATAATTACATATTGACTTTTCTTTGCCTCTTCCTTTTAAGCCCTTCTGCTGAGTCACTGAAGAATATGTGAAGGTGAGGATTAAATACAAATGCAGTTTCTTAGGGATTCAGATTACTTGGTATCAATTGTGTATAAACTAGAGCACAATAAACTGTATTTGAATAGCTCCTTACATGGCTATAGAAGATCCTTATATGATTATGGCATATAATTTCTATGAATACAAATAAAGGAATTATAATAATAATAAAGGTGGAATGTGGTAAAAATAGAGGAGAAATAATAACTTTGAGGCTATGAATACAATAGAACTTCAAAAATATTTTATATTACATAGCATATTTTATGTTGCATATCACAAAAGAAAATGTGATATGCTAAGATATAAAAATATTTCAAAACATTCCTCATGCTTTAAAATGTTTTTTTAATAACTTTTTTTAAAAGATTTATTTATTCATGCATACAAGAACCAGGGTACAAGCCAGATTTGCGGGAGGGTGACAGGATACACGAGGGACAGAGCCGGGAACAGAACAGGCACACTGACTGAAATACACTGCTGAGGGGGGCAGCAGGCAAGACAGGAGAGGTCTACCTGCCGTGCCATGTGGGATTCTAGCCCGCCAGTCGGCTGGGATTGAACCCGTGCTGCAAAAGCTGTGGACAGCTTCACAGAGCGGTGCTCCAGGGGACGCCCCTTTAAAATGTTTTAATATTGGAATTCTGGGCAAAATTTTTATTTAAAAAGTATATATAATTTTTCACATAATTTGATAATCCATAATTAGGTAAATCTATTTACATGAAGTCAAATTTTTCCTGCAATATCAATACTTTCAGAAAGCAAGGTGATGAATAACATTCAAAAGTAAGTCTATTTTGTTCTATCACACCCAAATGATCTAGTTAGTACCAATGATCTTCCAGGACCCACAGAAGAAATGTAATATGCAGACTAAACCACATGAAATTTCTAGTTCTGTAGTCTGGTTTTGATTACAAAAAAAAATGACTATTTAATTTAGCCCAACCTAATATCAACAGTGGAAAATATCTAAACCACATTATGAGAACTGAACTAGAACTGAACAGTTCTCATTATGAGAACTGACATTTTAAACAGGATAGACCATGAAAAATGAGATAACGAGGACTCATTAGTCTTTTAGTTGGATTAAAAGAAATTCTAGAGACCACTAAAGATATGCCTCATACCATGAGAAAAACAGAAGTGAAAATGTATGCTTTCCTTAGAAATGAAGCAAAGAGCTCCCTAACTCTTACTTGCCTTGGAGTCTTAACACATCCAGTTCCTTTGTGCAAGTTAAATCTACTTCTTTTTCATTAATATGCACTCACCCAAATCTTTGTTTTTCTCTCCATTTCAAGTGCTAGGTACATCCCCAAGAACCTAATTTTACCAAATAAACAAATGGAAAGATAAACTTGTTCAAAAATAACTTTAAAAATTAAATTGCATGCACATAATGAAGAATAATATAAAGGAAATCACTTTGCAAGTGTTCACCTTAGACACTATATATTCTTATTTTTGTTGGCAAGATATTTTGTTATGTTCTACACATGACACATTATCATGAAAACTCAGAGATTTATTTTAACTTTGAGAAGCTTGTAGCAATTTAAAGAGAAAAGAATTTATGAAATTTGACAACTAGAAAGTTAAACTTAGTGCTTGGGGTAGGAAGATTTATTGCTGACATTTCTTATCAACTGGTTAAAGGATAATGTTTGCCTAAAACTTTCTATGGGATACTGACTGACTGTAGGGGCATCATGTAAAATTACTACATACGCAATGCTGGAGTGTATGTTGGTCAGGAGATTGCTAGTTACGTGACTGAAATACTGAATGTTAGATAAATCAGGTGTGTTACACAAATAGATATAAAAACATATAGAAGAGAGAAAAAGAAAAGAAAAAAGGGTAAGAGAGCTACAAGGTGAGAAGGAAGGAAGAAAAGCAGGGAGAGAGGAAGGGAAGGAGCAAGGGAGGGAGAGAGAGAGGGAGGAAAGAAGGACCTAGAAATATATTAATGCAGTAAGAAATACACATACATAAATGACAACATTTATAATTGGTTGAGGTTATTCAACAAATTTAAAATTTGTTCAAAATTTAATATTCAATGAAAAAAATGAATAATGATTTCAGTGAATCTGATACCTTGTTTTTCTGTTTTGGCACATGGATTTTTGTAAACCATTCCAGTAATTCTTGCTAACCAATTTTGATCATGATATATTTAAGTAATCACTGAAATTCTTCCAGCATCTTTCATACTCACTCCTGCAAATGTTTATAAAATATTTTATTGGAATTCCAAGAAAATTATTACTTTTTTAGAGGGATAATGAAAAGTTGATCTGAGCTAGATTAAAATCAACTTTATAGACAGGCTAGATTTCAAAAATCTAATCTTCGGGTGTAAATGTAGCTTATAGAGTCCTGACCAACAATCTTATTACTTCTTTTTTTTTGAATAACACATTTATTGAAACACTCAATTATGTCAATGGAATAAATACCTAACTTTGTTAGCAGTTTATCCATTTACCCAAATAATAAAGATGTGGGAAAAACACTAAGATGACAAGAAGCCTGGAATCAATGTGCCTGGTAATCACCCCTGCCTGTGGTTGGGTCCCCCACAACTGGTGTGTGCTTTCCACCTCATTCTTTGTGAAACTGGGATGTTAGCACACAATTGCTGACAATTCCACTGAGAATTCTTTTATCTTGTTTTAATACATCATCATGGTATTCTTTCTATTTAACTAAAGAGTTCTACTAAGAGCTATAATTTTTAAATGTGAACCAGTATTCACCAAAAAACATCATTAAGGGAATGAAAAATCAGACCATACAGAGAGAAAACACTCTTTAAGTGACATTGTATTATAAAATATGTCACAGGTGTGAATCATTGAAAATCACATTAAGTTCACCACAAATAATCCAGTTCCATCCGTCACCACACAACTGACCCCTTTTACTCAATTTACCCATTATCCTGTACCCCCTTCCCATTTGGTAACCACTAATTGTTCTTATAGACTAAATGTTTATTTTTATTTGGTTTATTTCATTTGTTTGTTTGGTTCCTCCATAAACAACTATGAGTAAAATCATACAATGCTTGTTTTTCTATGCCTGGCTTATTTCAGTAAACATAACACCCTCCAGGTTCACCAATGTTGTTGTAAATGGCAGGATTTCATCCTTTTTAAATAATTAGATAATATTCCATTATGTATATATACCACATCTTTATTCATCAGTTGATGGGCTCTTTGGTTGTTTCCAGTTCCTGGCTACTATAAATATGGGGATGCATATATCTCTTCAAATTAGTGTTTTATATTTTGGGGATAAAAAATCAGAAGTGGAGTAAATGTATTGTATGAAATTTCTAACTTTAATTTTTTAAGGAAAATTTATACCTCTTTCATAATGGCTGCACCAATTCACCTTCCCACCAAGAATGAACAAGGGTTCTCTCCATATCCTCTCCAACATTTTCTCTGTCTTTTCTTTTGGATAAAATCCACTAACAGGTGTGAGGTGACATCTCATTGTTGTTTTGATTTGCATTTTCCTAATAACAAGGGATGAGGAATATCTTTTCATGTGCCTGTTACTCTTCTGTAAGTTTTCTTTAATAACTATTTAAATCCTCTATCCTTTAGAGGAAGATAATCTCAACACATATATCCATTAAAGGACCCATATCCAAATAATAGAAAGGATTCCTATAAATGAGAAAAAGGTAACCTAATAGAAAAATGATCAAAAAACGTATACAAGCACTCCACAAAATTAAAATCCAAATACTCAATAAACTTGTGGAAAAAAATTCACTTTTATTAGTCATCAGGGAAATGAACATTATGTAAAATAATAATAATATATATGTAAAATAATTCATCCAGTTAGAAGTCAGGATTATATTTATCTTGGGTCGCAGAATAAAAGTAACCAAAGAGAGAACATGAGGGAGATCCTGTGTATGGATAATTTTCTTTGTTTCTAGTTACTTGGAAGTGTTTAACTTGTGAAAAGTTATCAAGCTATATACCTATAATGCATATACTTACTTATCTATATTAACCCTCAAGGTGCTCAATGTACAAGTTCAGTGACACTTGGATGTTATCTTCAAGTGTTTTCCTCACCCCCTGAAAGTGGGGTAGTTGGAGTGTCCACTGCCTATATGGTATAAGAATTGCTTGTTGAGGTTGTATGGAAAGGGCATGCTTCATGGGTGTGTGGCTCCTGCAGTCACACAGGGTCCTGTGCTTTTATAGATTCCTGAACTTGGTTAAATGTGCTTTGTCACTATCTTGAAATTCTTAATTATTTCAATAGGGGCTTACATTTTCATTTTTCACTGACCATGAAAATTATGCAACAGTCCTGGGTAACTCATTTACCTTTTTCAAGTATTGGAGGTAATCATTACATCTAAAAATTGAGAAAGGGCTGCCCTGGTGGCGCAAGAGTTAAAGACAGCACTATCAAGCTATTGCCAGCCACTGCAGCACCAGTTTGATACCCCAGGCTAGCCAGGGAGCTGACCCACATGGCACACCAGACCTCTCCCACTTCTGCTCCCCTCAGCAGTGTATTTCAGTACATCTGCCTGTTCTGCTCCCCACTCTCTCTGGTGAATCCTCTCATGCCCTGCACCTCTGGCTTGCACCCCCAGGTCTTGTATGCATAAATAAATAAATATTTTAAATAATTTTTTTAAGATTTATTTATTTTTATACAAGAAGCGGGGTACAGGACAGATGCATGGGAGGGTAACAGGAATCACCAGAGACAGAGTGGGGAACAGAACAGGAGGGGAGCAGTGGGCGAGACAGGAGATGTCTGCCTCGCCATGTAGGACTCTCACCAGCTGGCTGGAATTGAACCCATGCTGCAGAGGCTGTGGACAGCTTCACAGCGCGGTGCTCAACCACCTGTACCACCAGGAAGGCCCAATAAATAAATATTTAAAAAAAATTTTTTTGACAAGAAAGAAGCATGTAATATAAATGAAGAAACTTTGTTTAGAACTAAGAAAGGCCTATCAGATCTATAAACTAGTGCTTTACATATGGACACTCAGATACACAAAAATGAACTTATAAAAGGAACATATTTCTGGGACAAGTAGTGATATTTCAAGATGGAAGAGGATGATTTACTAAGCCATGGTGGATAAAAGGTAATCAGTTAAAAAATATCACATACCCTTCTATGATATCTGCACACTTCTATAATATATTTAAGTAGCTTTCCACTGATTTATCTTAGCACATTAGAAAAATATTTTTACAGAAAATAATCATGTTGAGAACATGGTTAAACACTGAATTGGTTAAAGGCATGAGATTCATTCATTCATCCATGAGTTTATCCTTCTAGTCATCTATTCATTTTTCCACAAATATACCTACTCATTCCGTTGGCTGCAAAAGAAATTCAAATATACATAGCTGGGTTCCATCTTAAAGAAGGTACAGGTAAGTAAATATTGGAGGCAAAAAAAAATGTCCCAAGAAATATATTTATTATTCATGAAATCTGGGGGAAAGGTAATTAGTTCAGACTAAGAAAAAATCAGACATGCCTTTATAGAAAATAATCTATACATGAGATTTGGAAGCTAAATAGCATTTGAATGTATACAGAAGTTTTGAAGACATTTTTGTTCTTGTTCTTTCTTCAGTACATAAGTCAAGTACCATCTGCTCTAGAAAATTTCCTTGTTTTCGACCCACTGTCATAGACTGACTCTCATATATAAGTATAAAGTGGGATGATTTTAAGGATGAAAACATAAAGACTTATAACAACACATTAGGAAAACAATAAAATGCAATATACATAGTAGGAATTCAGTAAAAATTAAAATTGAATAAATATCAGTTACTTAGTGAATGGTTCAGAACATAAACTCTAAAACTTCAGTTCTGCCTACGTTTGAATTCCCGTTCCAATTTATTCTACTCCACAGACTTAATCATCAAAGCCACTAACACACTGAATACCAATGCCTGAACCCTAAATTACTAGCTTTGTAACTTGGGGTAAGTTATTTCACGTTCTGTGTCTTCACTTATAAAATGGAGGTGACAGTGTACCTTTTCTTCTAGGTTTATTGTGAGGATTGAAATGATCTTTAGAACTACTATGATACTATTATACCAGAAACTACAAGTACTTCAGTTTCTGCATTTATGACTTAAGGAAAATTATTTTCTCTGGCTTCCCTCAGAGGATATGAAAACTAAATGAGTCATGTAATGTGGTGGCAATACCTGAAGGGAGTGATCTTATAAGACACAAACAACTTTGTAAGCTAATGTTACCTCAAGAAAAATAAATAATAGACAAATAAGTAAATAAGTTTAACCACGTATGTGGATACCCAAATGTAAAAAAGTAGACTGATGACAACGATGATGATGATAATGTGACCTAATAGATGGCACGAGAATAACTAAAAAGGCCAAAGGAGTCCCTGGCACATTCGCATCAAGAAAAGTTGAGGCAGAGCCATCTACAGCTTCAGGGTTACTGGCTCTTCATCTGGGACGCAATTAGAGTGATTGGTTTTTAAATCTGCTATGTATTTTGTGTGTGCCATGCCCTTCCCATCGAGTTGGAATTCAACTGCAGTCATTTACTCTATTTAATTAATTTAATTTTATTTTGCATATTTGGAATTAGGAGCTCAGGAATGTCATGTAAATATATGCAAAATAGTATTCAAATTGATATTGAAAGCCAAAAGCCTAACTTTTTAAAAAAAAAAAACAGGAATATATCATCACAGAAAAGATCCTTCTCACAGTTGTACTGTGCATTACCTGTTAGAAGAGTCATCTCCATTCAGTCAGATCTTCTATATACAAATGACATGAATACAACTTTAAACAAATGTAATGTTGGAGAAACTCCCAAAGTTACCAATATTTGACCTTATTATCTCGGCTGAATAAAAACATTTCTGTAGCTTTAAATAGTTTAGCAGGAGAAGTAGGAAATGAATGGGTGGGGAATGAGACTAGCAGATGAAATGGCTATTATCTTTCCCTCCTGTCAAGTCACTAATTCACAAATTTCTGTGACATAATATAAGAAAAGCTTTTAATTTTCATAAGTAAATGAGGGTTAAAGAGAGATCAAATCAGCTATTATACTCCATTTTGAAGAAATTATTTTATTCCATAGGTAAACTTACAGTAACAATACAAAGGCTCTCAATCTCTGAAAATTTGAAAAATGTAACCCTAATTTTCTTTATACAAGCTACACTATTATTGAGAGTATATTTTAATAAATAATCCATTCTGGGCCTCCCCAGTGGTGCAGCGGTTGAACGCTGGGTTGCGAAGCTGCCCACAGCCTCTGCAGCGCCAGTTCGATCCCCGGCTGCTCCCAGGCTGCTCCCCGGCCACCAGAGGAGGGTCCCACATGGCGCGCAGACCTCTCCTGCTGCCCGCTGCTCCCCTCAGCAGTGTACTTCGGGCCTTCTGCCTGCTCTGCTCCCTGCTCTCGCTCTGGTGAATTCTCTCACCCTCCCGCGCTTCTGACTGTACCCAGCGCTTGTATAAATAAAAAAATAAATAAATCTTTAAAAAAAAAATCCTTTCTCAGAAAGTTCAAATTAGTGCAAGCTCTTGATACAGAACACCCAAAAGGCTATATTTTAATTATAATTGTAAGAGATATGCCTGAATTCTGAAAGTTCTTTAAATGGCACATCTTTATTATTGTTCTTTTGCCATACTGAACTTCTTGGTGTGTTCTGACTACTATTCAATAGTAAAAGAGGATTTGTGTATATATTCTAAGGAAGATTGCATCAATATGCTTTTGAAAAAAAATTAAATTTCAAAAAATTGACTTCATATAACACTTCATAATTTCCCTCATCAAATCCTAAAGACTATATTAAAACATCTGTTTTTGGAATATCTTGCTGACAGTAGAATGCTATACCCCCGGGGAGTCTCCTAATTTTGCATAAAATTTGCATACTCATAAATAAGTTAACATTAGGGGGATAAGTATATCAATAGCAAACAATGCACGTGTTTTTCCATATATCCTTTTTATGATTGACTTAGAAAAGAGAACTATAGATTTTTGAAAAATGATTTTGCTCTCTCTCAATCACCTTTTAAATTAGACTATGAATTCTTCATGAAGATTTCTCACTCCAAATTTTTCCACCCTGCCCTCAGAAATCCAAAGGTAGCTCAAATTGCTTCTACATTCAGAAGCAAAATATACTGCAGCTGTTTGCAAATAATATTTAAATTGTGGCATATATGTGAGAGTCTTTAAACTGAATTTTATAGTAACATGTGCATACCTTGTATTATGAGACATATGGAATAGATAGATCCCCATCATTTTTTTCTTATCTTGATGCAAAAGAGCTTTATATCATGCAACCTTGGTAATTTATACTTAATTATAAGTAACAAGAAGTACATTATATTTATTCATTTAGTTGATTCTGTGTCTTCAACTCTTTGCATTTGAAATGAAACTTACCTTCTTCAATGTCTGTTCTGTCCTCATACTGGCCGGCGGTATAATGGAGCACAATGGGAAAATTATTCCATATAGACAACTGTCAAATTTGCTTGCTACAGAATCAGCACTATTACATTATTCATGTAATACATGAATACATTACTACATTAACACAGAAGACTATTATTCTGATCTAATTATTAGGAACTAGCTCCCTGATAATTCTTAGATGTCCACTTTCATAGGGTAGGCCAGTGAGAAAAGACCATGAGATTTTAAGGAAGACCTCAAGATGCCTCCACCCAAATTATTTATACCAACCCTCAGATAGAGCACAAAGTTACACAATTAAACTACATTTATGATTCTAATAGAAATTTAAATAAAAACATTAGGTGGAGGAGTTAACACATGAAGCTATTATCCATCATTTATAACTTTGTAAGTGGATTCTTAGCCTGGAACCCATGAACAACAGACAGAATTTAAGAGACTAATAACCTCTCTTAAACTACATGCAAATTTTTGTTTAAATGCACTTGTGTGAATATTTGCAGGAAAGGGACTCACTGATTTTGAAATATTCTACAGGAATTTCTCTTTCTCTCTGTCTCTTGCATACACACACACAGACATACACACTAAAAACAATGCTTTAGTGTGACTTAAGTCTTTGACGATAAGATTAGCTAGGGATCTGGAATGAAAAAGTGTAAGATGTCTAGCAACTAAGCGGGATACAATGAGACAAAGGTTCTATAAGTCTAGTAGACAAAAAAGAGGACATTTAAAAAAAAGATGTGAATGCTATTGGACCAAGTTCATTGACTTTAAAATTTTACTCAAGCCTGGAAGAGCCAACATAAATTAACTGGGTCAATTTATAGTCCCAGCAATGTTTTATTTTTTAACTATACTCTTTTCCTATTTCTGTTAAAAAATATAAACTTTCTCCAGAATATTGTAAACAGCTCTTTAGAAGGATTTGTATACGTCTCCACCAGAACAACTGGGCCAATAGTAAGATTGAGTCTTAAGGGACTAAATAGAGATATATATTATATATCTCTATTAATTTGTATATTCTTCCCAAAAAAAGGAAGTTGTGGTATTATTTAACTGAAAAGACCATCAAGAAGATCAGGCAATAAGTCTTGATCCAGCATAAATTATGTGACCAGAAATCTGTGTCTATTTCTCTATTTGTCTCCTCTATTTCCTCTGGTTTGTTAATAACTGCAGCAGCAAGTAAACTATGCCTCCTTGTTCAGATCTGTCAAGATCTGACTCAGTATAACCATCAAAATACCTGACATTGATATAATACAGAAGACTCCTAGTCAAAGACAAAAAAACATTTACCATTCACAGCAACAGCAGAAGCCAGAGGATCAGCATTTATGCTGAGACATAGCTCCCACAGGGCCATGCAAAAAGGGCCAGGTTATACCTGCATGTGGTGCAGTTTGTTGTATCACAGAGAAACTCTGCAGTAAGCATTCATGTCTATTGCTCTGGAGAAAGATCTACTTATCTTCCAAGTTTCACTATGGAACATCCTTAAAACAACAGTCCAGAACAAAAACAGTTAATTCTTCTGTTCATGAGATATGTAGAAACATGAGAGAACTGAGAATTGTCACCCAACAGCATCCAACTCCTTCTACCAAGGACAATACTAAACATTTCTAAGAGTCACAGATACTGAGTCTAAGGTGCTTGACAATCACCTTGAAAGCAGAAATAGGAATGAGTAGAAAAATAACAGTGTAGCTAAACCTATTGGGAAACTTCCTAGATCCTTTTGACAAAATGTAAATATCTTTAGAATAATGCTTAATGGCTATTAGCTTATAAAACAACTACTATGGCTATATTGAAGAGTAGGGTTCTGAATTTGTTAAGTATTTTAACATCTATTATACAGCAACTCTGCATGACAGGCAAGTATATAACATTTGTCATTTAATAACTAAGTAAAATTGATATACAGAGAGGTCAAACAACTTGTTTAAATATAAGTACAGATTCAAATATAAAACCACACAATTTATATTTGAATGATTCAATTGAATCAATATACCAATATTATTTGCCCCAGAATTATAAATATGCATGTATCATTCAACCCATAATAAATAATCACATAACTATACAAATATATAATAGATAAAAATGAGTAAGATACACTTTTGTGAAGTTTTGGGGGGCTGCATTATAGTTACACTGCTTCAGAATAGCATAAGATATTCAAATGATGGACCCTTAAGTTTTTACTCTGAAGTATGTTTCCTGTTGGATAAGAATATCAACCATGTTGTTTAAATTCTGTAACATTTCAAAAAAAAATGATGTAAGCATTTATTATTTTTTGTAAGTTGCTTCAAGCTCACACACTTAGCAAAACTCTTTCAGTGAAGCAACATCTACTAGTCTGCCAAGTTGAAATCACTTTACAAATGGGGAGACTGATTCTGTTTTTATCATTTAGCTATAGGATATTAATCATCTGCTGAAACAGAAAAAATTAACAAAATGAGTATGTTCAAATTGCTTAGCAAATGTCTACTAAAGAGAGCAGATAAAACTCTTTGATGGAGGGGAGAGATTATTTTTTCTTTTTAACCTGACACACACAAAAAAAGCCTATCACAATATGTAATAGTATTATATTCTTTTTTAAATCTGTAACACAGTAGCAGATTGTCAAAAAGGGTTAAAAACGATTTGGACCATGACTTCTTTCAGCTCTCAAGAGTGTGGCAACATGTATTATTTGGCGTAATCATGACACAGATCTGCATGTGTATGTCTTCAATAATTCATGTTGCAGCTTGTCTCACTGTGGGGACAGATGTCAGTGAAACCAGTGACAGCCGATCATGCTGATCCCACACATAATCACGTGCGATTGATCCCACAGTGACACTGAGTCTTGAGTAAATGCCCATTAAGTCTGATTGGAGCTAAAAAATATGGTCCAGGAAGTTGGGGTGCTGCTATTTATGTATAACTACATAAACGAATATATTTTTAGATATGTATATCTAAAAATACATATAATTTACTTCCATATAATTTCCTAAGGACTTGGAAATTTTTGTAATTGGACTGCTTACATGGGGGAACATTCCTTACTTTGTAATGTCATATTTATTAGGTTATTAAAATATATAAAGAAAATGTTACTGACAAAATCAATTTATTGTTAGTATAGAAATGTACATTGTCCTACAGATGAGTTATAGAATGACCAACCTTGATTTATCGTTCAGTGCTAATTCATTTATAAAACTAGTGTTACATATCCAGAAGATTAAATAAACAGCACACTGAAGTTTTTATCTCAAAGATATACCTTTGTTTCCACAAGGACTAGTATTTTCTTATACTATTAAGCATTAATCAAAAAATGATATTATTCTGACCCTCAAAGTAAAGTATAAATACATACCTATCAGTAAGTACCTATGAATGTCAGTTAGAATATAGCACATTAGTTAGAATATAAAAACATTTCCCCTTCCCAAGTTGCTCTAATCCTTATACATTAATCTATAACAAGTATCATAGCAAGTATCATAGCAAGGGACTAGAATAGGATAAGAGAAGCAAGCTGGAGCTGTACAAGTCTATTGATTCTACTAGAATAGTAGCTCAACATACTTATCTTCTAGTTGTGCATGAAGAAATACAAAATTAACACTTCCAAAAGTTTTTTACAAACCAAAATACTGCATAATAATTTTAGCTCCAAAGATGAACTTCATTTATTCATTTTTGAATAGCAATAAAGTGTCATTTTCTACTTAAAACCTGCAGAATCTCTGATTAACAGTAAGAAAATGCCTTGTATATGTTTGTGTGTGTACATATAAATATGTGTATATGTATGTCTGTATGTGTATTTAAAATGTTTAACAGAACAAAAAATTCATATTTATGTTTTCTCTAGTAATACATATTCTGCCTGTTTTGATTTGCCCTCAGAAATTTTGGTTAGTTTTCTCAGTCATTTTTCTTGGTCATTATACTGTTTTAGAAATGAAATGCCTGGCTTATTCCTAAAGACTTTCCTGAACTGTCCTTTCTCCTCTAACATCAGTAAATTTGGAAAAGGACACTGATTTTTCATTATCCCAGGAGTAGACTATTTTCAAGATAACACTTGAGTCAGGAAATTTCATGCTATCATGCATAATGTTGCCTAACAGTGGGTACCATTTTTCTTTGGAGGTGCATTTACACAAACATTTCTAATCACAGCACCCGTAAAGAGACATGGTATAATAATTCATGACTTTTAGGTAATATGTCATATGAATCTTAACATATGGCATTACACTCTACAATGGCAATCTTGGCTTCCAAAGGGACCTGGAAAACATCCAGTGAGATGAGAATAAGCCAAACTTCATAGAAAACCATATCGATGCTAATCCAGGTTTACACCTTTCATTCAGACTCGGAACTCTCTAGCAGATGGTTCAGTGTTGAAGCACTAATGTTAGCAAAATGTCAAAACTATTTTGCTAGACTCCCCAATTGTTCATACAGAGCTTTTTTTTTCAAGTGCTGGATATCAAAATAGTATTAATGAATGGTAGCACTAAGGTCTCTGATCACAAGTGCAGGGTTTTAGTTATAATTTCCAAAGACAATCTGGCTTTGTTCCCTTGGAATATAGCCACTCAGCTTTTACAAAGGAAAATCAAATTTTAGAAGTGTCTTCCCTGGTTCTTTAGCCAACAAGGACATAGTCAAAGAAGACAAAGGAATGCAATGCCATTTGGCAGATAGCATCATTAGTGGCTGTTGTATCAATTTAATCATTCAAATAAATGTCATGAGATAAGAGTCAAATGTGATAGAATCAAAATTACCTATCCTGGGATTCATGGATATATGCAAAAAACTAAATGTGATTAAGAGGTACTACAAACCACTTGAATGTAGAAGTAAATGTAGATGCATAAGAATACTTTCTTATGTACATACACATACACAATGAGTTTGCAAGAAGAATGAATGAATGATGAATGTGGCCCTCATACTAGGATCTAGCAATAGTTTGTGTGTTACAGAAAGTTAGAATTACAGTATAAAACAAGAATAAACTTATTTGCATCTAGATGAACACATATTTAATTCACTGCTGAATGCCTAATAGGATTTGTGCTTTCTATAATGTGTTTTTTATTATTAAAAGATACCTTATGAAGTAGGAATTTAGAGCCCAATCTTGCAATATCAAATCACAAATGTTTCATAAACAGGCTTCTCTGGACTCCCCTAATAGGTACTCTAGAATCAGCCTTTCTGAATCCATATTCCATTCCTTTTTATTTACATTATATCTGCTCCTTTAATAATGGTTTCTACCTCAGTGTAAGCAGACTGCAATCCCAACAAGAGACAGGGTTAGCCAAGTCTATAATAATATTGGAAGACATATGAATATAAGATCCCTTTCGGGTAACATTTCTATTCTCAAAATTTCTTTATGTAAGTCTACAGGTAATCAATATTTTCATTTCAGGATATGTGTTTTCTTTGCCAACTTCTTATAGCAGCCACTGTAGTATCAAGTCAATCCTCATGTACTGATAAAACAATAGTGAGACTTTCTATTCACATCTGTTAGAATACTGACCACTAGCCCAAGGCAAAGCACATGGGCATTCTACCCTAGAAGCTAGTTCACATCAGGAAAGCTATTTTTCCATGAATGTGCTCTGAGGAATAAGGGCACTGGTAAGAAAAATTCCTAAGTAGTCCATAAGAAGCAAAGCCTGATCAAAACCGAATAATGATCAGTAAAATTTGTACTGAAAGATTTTAAAAGCTAAAATGAGGCATCATGTTCAAATTAAGTAAAGTCATTCAGAACTAGTTCTCCCAAGAGTACTTGTACTAAGGGGGTATCATTGTATGTATTTACCTAAAGAATTGTCAAGTTCATTTGAACACCATGGTTCCAACTCTGTAAGCTTACATAAGTGATTACTTGTAGATTTTTCTCACTCCCAAACCCTGATTTACTCTTCTCACTATGTCTTTTATGATTAACCATGGTTTTATTTTCATTTTTGTTCATTATCAATTTCATTGCTGAAGACTGTCCATATTTCTTTAATGTTGTGACAGGAATTCTTTGCTAAAGCTAAAAAAAAAAACAAACAAGAATGAAAAAAGCTAAGAGAATAACACTGTATTCCATTTTTCCATTTAAAATATGTTACAAAACAGCTTTCAGTTTAAAAAATTTTGACAGTGTATATTCAATTTTTCAACTAACAGATGCACGTACATAAAATTATATGATTGAAATTCAGTGTCAGGGACTTTAGTCATTTAGTTTGGGCAAACTCAAGGCATTGGTTCATAATATAGCTCTTGAAATATCCCTACTTACTAATGAGAGTGGAGTTTTGTGAAATAGTTACATGGAAGTGTTTATTGAATTTGAGAAGAATTGCTTATGTGAATATTTTTAAAAGAAAATTACTATGATTTATTTTGTAAGTGAAAAGTGATTTTTAAAGAGAGTCATAAGTTGACAGAGTAATATATAGTTATTCGTGAGGGAAAATGTCATATTTTAGAACTTCTAATTCAGGTTTCTTCATTCTAAAACTTCATTAATCAAAAACGTGTTTATTAAGAAAACTTAGGACTATTAGTAACTATTTAATATAAGAAAATAAGGGCATTAAGAATTATTGATGTTTTTATTGAGATTTTGACAAATATAGAGGCCAAGTAATCTTAATAAAGACAATAGATAAATGCTTTTAGCCCAGATAATAGACAATCCATTAAAGAAAACAGTTTTAAACTGTGAAATCTAGTTTGACAGTAGTCCTACTCAAAGTACCTGTCTGGGAATATAAATCAACTTTATCAGAATTAAATTGATAGTCATTTTTTTTTTCACTACAAAACATTCTCAATAAAGAAAGCAATGTGTTGATTTCCATGACAAAGCAAGCTCCCTAGTACATGAAGAACTAGGATCAAACTGTTTAAATACTGGTTACTAGCTGGATAGCCACCCTTTATGTAGCTTTTGTCTAAAAAGATGGTTTTTATTTTTTCACTGAGGTAACATTCATTTACATTATTGTTGGTATTTTGGAAGTACAAGATTCTCATCTCAGGAGTGCACCTGCCACCAAATCACCCATAGTCCACCACCAGAGTCCATTGTTCTTCCTTCTGTCTTTGTTCTCATTCCTTCTCCAGCCCCTTTCCCTCTGCATGCTTCAGTTCTAAAGTCTATTTTCAAGGGCTAGTTTTAAGCTTGTCTTTATCTGACCCTTAGCTTTGTTTCTCTATCTTCCACATAAAAGTGACACCATCCAGTATTTATCTTTCATCTTTTGACTTATTTCACTTAGCATAGTCCCTTCCAGTTCCATCCATGTTGCAGCAAATGGTACATCTTTTTTAACCACTGAGTAGTATTCCATTGTGTATATATACCACATCTTTTGATCCACATATCTGTTTTTGGGAACTTAGGTTGCTCCCATAGTTTGGCTATTGCAAATAGAGCTGCAATAAACATGGAAGTATAGTTTTACTTTTAAATTACTATTTTTGAATTTGGGGGGGTAGATGCCTAGGAATTCAATTGCTGGATGGTATGGTTGATCAGTTTTTATTCTTTCGAGATACCTCCAATACTGCTTTCCATAGGGGCTGGACCAGTCTGCATCCCACCAGCAGTGTAGGAAGGTTCCCTTTTCTCCACATCCTCAACATCGGTTGCTATTTCCGGTCTTTTTCATAAGGGCCATTCTCACAGGCATGACGCGGTATCTCATTATAGTCTTGATCTTCATTTCCCTGATAAAAGTGATAATGAAAATTTTTTCATGTGCCTGTTATCCATCTGTATGTCTTCTTTGGAGATGTGCTATATAGTTCTGCCTGTTCTGTTCCCTACTCTGTCTCTGGATCCTCTCACCTCCCACACTTCTGGCCCGTACCCCAATTCTGGTAATCATAAATAAATAAAATCTTTAAAAAAAATGAGACTTTAGGGAACTGATTTTTTCCTGATTAATTCTATTTTTACATATCTACAAATTAGTAGAATTTTATAAAAATATACAATTGTTAAAGGAAAACTGCATAATATATATAAAAAAATTTAAGAAGTGAGCACAAAAGACATAAGTTCTATGCATTTTTCTGGTTGGGTTATTTGTTTTCTTTTTATTGAGATGTGTGAGCTCTATATAGATTTTCAATATCAGTCCCTTGACAGATGTATGGTATGCAGATATTTTCTCCCATTCAGTAGGGAGTCTTTTCATTCTAGTTATGATTTCCTTTTGTGCAGAAGATTTTTAGTTTAATGTAGTCCCAGTTGTTTATGTTCCCTTTTGTTTATTTTGCTATTGGAGGCAAATCCCAGACATCTCTGAAGCTTATGTCATGAAGCGTTTGGCCTCTGTTTTCTTCTATGTATTTTATGGCTTTAAGTCAGAATAATGATTTCAATGCATAATCAGTGTTATATATTTGTTCCTACTCAAAATTTAAAAATCAATAGTAAATAAAAGTGAGACTTTAAGGGGCCTCCCTGGTGGTGCAAGGGGTTGAGTGCAGCGCTGTGAAGCTGCCGACTCTGCAGCACAGGCAGCGTGAGTTTGATGATCCCTGGCCAGGGAGCTACCCACATGGGGCAGCAGAGTTCTCCTGACTCACCCGCTACTCCCCTCAGCAGTGTACTTCGGTCTATCTGCCTGTTCTGTTCCCTACTCTGTCTCTGGTGGATCCTCTCACCTCCCACACCTCTGGCCTGTACCACAATTCTGGTAATCATAAATAAATAAAATCTTAAAAAAAAATGAGACTTTAAAATAGGGAATTGATTTTTTCCTGATCAATTCTATTTTTATATATCTACAAATTAGTAGAATTTTATAAAAATGTACAATTGTTAAAGGAAAACTGCATAGTATATAGCAAAAAAAATTAAGAAATGATCACAAAAGATAAAACTTCTATGCATTAGTTGTATTATCTTCTGTAATCTTTTCATAAGTTATAGGTACTAAACAGAAAGACCAAGATCAAGGTGCTAGCGGATTCAGTGTCTGGTGAAAGTCATTTTTCTGGTTGTGTTATAGGACAGGGAGGGGGCAGCCCAAACTCCGCAAACCTGCCTAGTCTAAATGGGTTCTGCCATCCGCCGCATCAACACAAAACATGAGACTTTAATGGGAAGGAACTTTAATAAAACTAGGAAACAATACAGGTAAGGCAAAGAGTCTAGTTTCTAAATGAAGCACCCAAAGTTACCCATCCCCTCGTGGGTAAAACTCCATCCAAATGGGATCGGCCCAGAACAAGGCCCCAAAGCCTGGCACAAGTCTAAAGCATCTTCCAGTGGGGACCCACAGAAAAGGGTCACAAACAACCAGACAAGCCCGGAAGGAAAAGAGCAAAATCAACATCAAGATAAAAGCTGCCATTGTCACCTCTCCACGGGTCTCACCCACATCTGTGTCATCCAGTCCACGACCAAAAGACAAGCACAGTTTCTTCACGTGTCTCTAGGCTCCATGCGCCTCTTCCAGGTCTCCTGGCTCCATCCTGCTTCCTTCCTCAGTCTCTTCTGCAGCTTCTTTTCTTCCTGCTCAGCTCCACCCTCCCTTGGGTGGGGCAGGGAACCTCCCCCTTTCCTGGGGACCACCCTGTTACAGTTGGTGCACTGCTGCCTTTATGACAGAATGCTTCTCTGTGAAAGGGGAAGCAGCACTGCATGGTAGTGAACTGGTGTTATTTTCCCTGCCCTGACCTACAAACCTTGGATTACAGCACCCAGCACACCAGGAAACAGACTTCCTAAATTGGGGCAGGGAGAAATAGCTGGGAAGGAGTGAGATGGTTATATGAGATGTGGAA
This sequence comes from Talpa europaea, assembly GCF_964194135.1. Taxonomy (NCBI): domain Eukaryota; kingdom Metazoa; phylum Chordata; class Mammalia; order Eulipotyphla; family Talpidae; genus Talpa; species Talpa europaea. The sequence goes on from NC_140071.1 coordinate 97,157,545, forward strand.
AAGAGATACGTGGCTGAGAGACACAAGGGGAGGCTGCTCCTTGTCCTTGGCAGAAACAATGGCAGCTGTTACCTTGACCTCTTGGTCAATTATATTGCTTATTTTGAATTTCTGGTCTCTCCTTCCCTCCCAGCTACCTAGCACCACTGCTGGAAGGTGCCTTTGACCTGTGGCAATTTTTTAGGCCTTAGTCACCAGCTTTTGGTCAAGCATATTTGACTGGGCATTTCCCACAAGGGGATGGGTAATTTTCCACACTAATTAAAGTTCATCAATGGAAGAGTCTTTCTTTGCCTTTGTGTGTGCAAATGACTGAACCATTTTAGAATACACAAAATGGGTTTTTCTCCTTAACAGTGTGGGGTCCCTGGGTACCCTTGAGTCATATGTGTACAATTTCTCTGTGTCCTCAGATGATAGTAAGAGAAAGGGGTATGGTTCAGAGGAAGAAAGAGGTTGAGAGAGAGAGAGAATTTCTGGTTTCTTTTTATTATGACACAAATCTCATCATGAGGATTCTATCCTTGCTACCTCATCTAAACCTAATTCTTTCCCTTGGCACCGCATGCAAATACCAGGAGGTTAGGTTTTTAACATATGATTTTGGGGATACATGTTAGTGCATAGTGATAAAGTGAATGTCAGATAGGTCATAGAACAACATATGTCTAAAATCTTTTCAAGTGGAAATGAGTTATGAGAATTCTAGGATAGAAACTCAGTCTTCCTAGTGGGAAATCTATGCTGTCATATTCTTATGATTTAATAGAATAATTGAATGTGTAGCACAGAAACTAGGGCTTCTCACACTCTTTTCAATCAACAGAAACAACAGCTATGTCATTTATATACTAAGATCATCCCAAAAGGTAGCAACTTGGGAAGTCCAAGTGAGAACAGAGTAGTAAATAAGCACCCAGAATCAGAAGCCCCAGGTCTGAACTTCATTATCTGACCTCAACACTGACTGGGTAGCCTTATGCAAATTACTTGGTCTCTCTCTGCCCAGTTTACCAAACTATAAAACAGCTATTATCATAGGATTTATCTTCAGAGTAAGGATTATATGAGAAAACTGAGTATAGAGTTTAGCATAACAAACATAGTAAGCACTGAGTAGACACTACTGTTACTTTTTAGAAATAAGAATTCCACCTAACACAGGAGGCTTGTTTTACCAGTATTTCAAATTTATTAAAGATTTTTTCCAGCCATTAATATTTTTAAGAATGTGTTGACCTTAAGGAAATGTGTTTTCTCCACAGTCCCAACTTGACCATAACAAATATACACATGTACTATTAAGAAAAAAGAAAACATACTTTATCTTCTGAACCTTTTGTTCAAGAGAAGGCTCTATCAGAAACAATACCTTCTTTATAAGACACTTTTTTCTAGGGGAGGTGGATTTGAATATTCAGTAGGGCTCCAGGCTAGTGATTTTGTGGTTAGGTTTCTTATCTTCAGGAAGCCCTTGACAAAGGTCATAAACAATGTGCTCATTCCTCTTATTAAAATAAAGATGGAAAGCATTGATGATAACTCTGCCCAGCAGCTAACTTCATCATCTGTAGCAGTTTCAACATATGCTTGTGAGATAATGAAAAATATAGCATTAAATACAGTGGCAGATTGAATCTTGTTTCAGGGTAAATATAGTAAGTCATTTTTTTTCCTCTTCATTTCCTCTGAACCTGTTTAGCATTAGACTGTTAATATCATCACTGATACATGACAAAACCATTGCATAATATACTGCATTTCAGGCCAACCCCCACATAAAAGTGAGCCACAGAAAACTATGAACATTAATCGGGCATTTAAAATAATGAAGTGCTTTAAGCCAACCTTCCTCAAAAGGCTTCCACATTTACAGTTTTGTAGGAACAAACAGTTTTATAGATCTGACAGCTCGTGTAGTCCATTTAGTATTATGAAAATTACATTGTTTTTAGCTGCAGTCAATATTAAAAGTACCTTATAGTCAATAGTAAAATCCTCTCAAAAAGCAACATTTGGCTCCAAAATACAAGTTTGTCAGTAATGGGAAGGAACGATTATGTATTCCTTGATCTTTAAGAACTAAGAAAACACAAATGATTCTGAGCAACTAACATTCTGCTATGGTAAATGATTGCGTGAGGAAATGATAGCTATTTGAAGATTATATATATAATTATCTACTAATAATTATAAATTAATAAAATAATAAGGCAACCATAATTTCAGAGAAAAACAAATCAACTAACAGTGATTGAATGAGTTTATATCGAGAACATCTTAGGAAAATTTTCTACACATACAAAATTGCAGAAAATATCTCATTAAAGTAATTTAATAATGAAAGTATTTACACATTTTATTAAGACTGAATCGAGAGCTGATATTTTACTGATATTATCCTATGGCTGGCGACTAGTAAATCCTGGGTCTTCCTTGTTTTTTTGTTATTGGCAAGTTTCTGTCCCCATTCCCAAATCCCTCCACAGTAAAAGCTGAACCTGCTGCCTCTCTCCAGTCTCTATGATATGGGAGGTGAGTCTAAGTTCCTCATTTTGAGCTGAATCTCCTATACTGCTGCCATCATATTCCCTTTCAGAGTGACTGTAGGAAAAACATCTTCCCTCTACTGGCTCTGGTTTACAGAAGCAATAAATGGCTCAGCTGCAGCCATTGCTTCAGGATCTAATTAAAAGAAGGGATTGCAGATGCTGTGGATTTTTTTTTCCTTTGCCTAATGACATAAGCAACTGCATGGAGCACATATGTTCATTTTCTATTCTTTGACAAAGACTACCGAGAACTTGAACTTGCAACAAGCATGAGAGTTGGTATGTTCTGAAGTGTAATTCAAGATCAAGTGTTTTTAGAAGTAAAATCAGCAACAATTAACCAAGTGAATTCATGAAATGTCACCTAAAATTTAATCCTTTCTTTTAGTTAAAGCTTGAAATCTATCATATGAATATACCTAGCTCAAATTTACTTAAGAATATACCTAGATAAGTCTTTCTTAAGGGAGTATTTTGTATGTGTTTATTTCACACAGATCTCCCATTTATTTAATTAAATATTTTAATATAAACTGAAGTAGGTATGTGATGCATATTAAAGCTGTAAAGCAAAATAACAAAACACACACTTGTGATACCACTACCCAGTCTAACAATGATATACAATATCATTGGCATCTGTTTTACCACAGTCTGTTGAAGATACTATCTAATTACCCTGTGGTTATTTTCTTTGACTCAGGGTTATTTAGAGGTACACTGTATAGTTTATAAAAATTTGGATATTTTTCAGTATCTTCTGTTATTGAATTCTAATTTAATTCCATTATGGTCAGAGGGCATACAATATATAGTTTCAATCCTCTTAAATTAATTGACTTGTTTGATGGGCCATAATAAGATACAGCTTGTTAATTGTACCATGTGCACTACAGAATCTGCCGTTTGGATGTAAACTCTTGTATGAATTCAATTAATTAAAGTTTGTTGATACTATTGTTCAAGTGTTCTACATACTAACTAGTTTTCTATCTACATGTTCTTTTCCTTCTTTTAAACTTTCCATTTTTTTATCTTTGTGTAGAAAAACTGGGGTGTAGGCTAAAGGTGTGAGGGGTGGCAGGGGTGAGAGGATTCACCAGAGACAGAGTGAGGAGCAGAACAGGCAGAACTACTGAACTACACTGCTGAGGGGAGCAGTGGGTGAGACAGGAGAGGTCTACTGTGCCATCTGTGGCTTAGCTCCCTAGAAGGGGATTGAACTCAGGTCATAGTAGTGATAATGCTGTGAGTTAACCCCTAGGCCACCTGGGAAGCCCTATCTACATATCCTATCACTTATTGAGTGAAAGATATCAGAATCTCCAGCTATAATTGGGAGTCTTTTTATTTCCATTCTATCAGTTTTTGCTTCTCCTCTTTTGAGGCTCTGTTATTAATTTCATAAACCTTTAGAATTGCCCCATCTTGTTTCCTATTGACATGATCTTTCATCATTATTTAATGCCCTTCTTTATCTCTGATAGATTTTGATATCCAGTTGCTCATGTCCCCATGTTTTTCTTTTTCTTCACTGGTGTCCTGGTTATTTTGAACCATTTGCTCTTTCATAAACATTTTTAAATCATCTTGTCAAGTTCCCTTAAAACCTTCCCCATGTTTTTTTAGTGTTCCTTTGAAATTTTTCATCAATTTGTGAAGAAAAGGACAAGAAACTGATATAGGATACCCACCCAAATTATATAGGAAACACAAAATTCAATGGCTGACCATTACAAGTTTCACCTTTAAAATCAGGAATTAGATGAAGATAATTCTTATTATTACTTCTACTCAACATTGTCCTGGGGCCAACTTACTAAAATAAGAAAAGACAACAGAAAATATAAGGGGGGGGGGAGTTGTCATTATTAATTAAATGACACATTTGCCCACATAGAATATTCAAATGCCCTACAAATAAATTACTTAATTTGTAGTAAGATAATTTAGCAAGTTCATTGATGATCGATACTCAATGGTTTTCCATTACAGAGATTTAAGTGTGTTTCATTCAGATGACACAGGTGGTAGGCAAGACATCACTTGCCCAATAGGAAGCCACAGTCCTTGAGTGCATAGAGATTTTGTTCTCCTGACAACAGCATGTGTTGTTGACTTTGTTCTGGTTACTTGGGGGAGGGATCTCAAAATACTGAAAGCAGAGCAGAGGACAAAACAAGATTGTGGACACAGCACAAGCCATAGACTAGGGAGGCACGGTAGCAAAGAAGCTTGATATCCCATGGGATTCACTTGTTGGCTATAAAACTCACAGAGCCTTTCCCCAATTCCCTGGTTGCCAAGAAACATAAAACCTGCTCCTTTCTTGAATGCACTCAAAATTAAAGGGTAGCTAAAATGGTGATTCTGTTTGTGCTAGGATGCCTGGATTCCTGTAACACTATGTTACAGGGAGGAGAACTATATCTCCTCCCACTGCCACTATGATTTTTTGAGATATATGTTCCAAAAGATTGGAGTCAATCAATCAAAAATTATAGTATCTGTAAAAAATGGGGTAATGAGGAATGAGTTTAACAAATTATAAATAAGAGTTTAATAAAGAAAATTTTAAAATTAATTGAAATAGAAGGTGTTCAGGAGAAATTATTTTATATTAATGGTGACCGTGTATGGCAAAACCATTTTGAAACAGTTCAGAAAAACTTAGCAGAACTACAATTACACGAAAATAGCCAAGAGTCAACATCAAGAATGTTCCTTTACAGAATTGTTTGTGTGACAGGCAGAACTCTGAAATGGCCCCCAAGATTTCCACCCTTCAGTGTAAATACACTGTATAGTGCCCTCACCTTGAGTATTTGTATGATATGACCTCTGCGATCATAGTATATGATATGGCAGAAAGGATTTTGCAGAAGTAACTAAGGTCTCTGATTAATTGATTTTGCCTTAATTAAAAAGGAATACTACTGATGGTGGGTCCAACCAAATCAAGAAGCCCTGACAGTTGGTAGAAGAGATTCAAAACTAAAGATATTTGTTTTATTTGCCTTGAATAGCAAATAGTTATTATGTTGTGGGATGGTTCATATGCTAGGGAAAGGTGAGTCCTTCTGAAGCTTAGAAAGGTCTGCAGTTCTCAGGGAGCAAGAAAGTAAAGACCTCAGTCTAACCATAAATCATTAATTCTACCAAAATCTTGAATGGATCTGGAAGACCCCAAGACTCAGAGGACACTGCAACCATGACCAACATCTTCATTTTGGACTGAAGAGAATCTAAGCAAAGAAATCTAGATGAGACATGCCACACCAAGATTTCTGAGAAAATCACAAATTTGTGCTGCTTCAAGTCTCTATGTTTGTGGTAAGTTGTTATGCAGCAATAAAAAATAACACATTATAAGAGCATAAAAAGAATACCAAATAAAGTAGAAGAAGCAGCAGAAGCAGCAGTAGCAACAGCAGCAGCAAATGTACAAAAGTCTATAAATAACCCAAATGTCAATGGGCAACAAAAGAAATAATTATTACAGTTATTATAGTTGTATAATAATAATATACTAAACCATGATAAAATTAATAAACCATACCAATGTAGATAGATCTCAAAACAAAATGCAATCACAAAGGTATGCACACCATGACTCTATATAATTATTAAAGCAGGAAAGTAAAATAATATGTTATTTAAGGATATAAATGTAAATAAATGAGGAGTGATTTATATGCAAGTCAAGATTGAGATTACCCTTGGAGGTGAGGGGGAGGGAAGGAACATGCTGGAGAGGTTCATCAAAGTGACTTCAAAGGTATTGGTGTTAACCTATTCTTAAGCTCAGCAGTGAATACATGGGTGTTTATTTTACAATTTTTTCAACTTTACATATATGTCATAAACATCCCTTTATATGAAAGACATAATTCAACATAAAGGGTATATAATTCTGCAAAAAGAAAAAGTTAATCTCATCTCCCTAGATTAGAAACTGAGTAATAAGTTCATCATGTGAGAAAAAATTATGTATGGCTCTCTAAGTGTATTTAAATACAGCAACAGCAGTAACAGCCACGCTGGTAGTCATCTCTTCACCCTAATTAGTGATGGCAGTTGAGGCAGATTAGCAAAGTGAGCCAGGAAAAAAGTGACCCAGGTGTCATCTGAGAGATGACACCTGGGTCACTTTTTCCTGTGCTTCACTTTGCTAATCTGCTTTGAAGAAACTGATCCAATCACTAATTAGGGTGACAGAGATGACTACCAGCGTGGCTGTTACTGCTGTGCTGTATATTAAATACACTTCCCTTTTCTTGGATTAATTAGAAAGTGAATCATAAACCAGTTTTCAACTGGCAACATGATGAATTATGTATCCAGGAGAAACACACAATCTACATTCATAATATTGAGTTGTTTTCCTTACACATACTGAATGGTAATCTGGGGGAATTCTCTTAGTAAGGATCCTGAGAATCTCTATCACACCTCAACTCGTGACTCTTCCTGATGGAATACTGAATGGCAAACAAGTTCTCTCTTTTTACACTGGCTTTCCAAATCTATTTTTACTTCTCTGAAGAGAGTTCTGAGTTTAGTGACCAGTATATCTAAAGCAAATTTATCACGTAGGTCTATAAGAACAGGACTTCACAATAAGACTGACTAGATATACCCAGGCCTCTTACACTCTTCTCAATAGCAACAAAGCAATGCTAAATCATATTTTACAAAGCTAATTCTCGTAATCAGGTAGCAAGCATCACTGTAAATCCCTACATTACTGAACATGTTTTTAAAGACACATTCTTGTTTGAAATTAATTATAGTCTAGAACTCTAGGAATTGGTGGAAACGGTGGAGAACCACGTATATACATAAATATGTATGCATATATACTATACATCTGTGATTTGAAAAAAGGTAGAAAATTATTTACTATAAAGAATTATCACCACAACAGAGTAAAAGAAAATCCAGTTTTCCCCTTTAAGTGTATAAAAGTAATCATGCATTGTTAGGTTAGAGGAAGTTGTTTTCATGTAGTAAATTCCAACTTAATATTAAACTGTTATGTCACCACATCATCCCTGCCCTCTTCAACTCCTCCTAATCCACTACAACAACAGAAACGTTCATCTGCGCTAGACTAGAAATAATTTTAGTCACATAATTTTAAAACTAGAAAAGATCTGCGGTATCATGTGGTTGAATTCAACAATAAAACAAATAAAACCATATTTGACATGGTTGTTAAACAAAATCAATTTTTTAATATAAACACGAGAAAAACAAAACTGATATTTGCCCATAGACAATCATTAAAAAGGTTTATTAACTCTCTGAGTTTGAGAAACAACTAGATTTTTAAGCACTTTTCAATACTGGCAAAAATAATTAAGGCAACTATTTTCAAAGTTCCAGGCCACGCAGCATGGAGATTATAAAGGAACAACATTTATAAATGTTGGCAACCAGTTGTACACTAGGAAACCAAAAGCAATTTATGTAGGAGTTTGGCATCCTAGATACTGTCTAAAAATTCAATGATTCATTTCTCAGGTAGTTTTATTTCTCTCACTTAATCACTTTACTTCCTATTTCACAATATAAATGACAGCATTTGGTTGCATACAATACTCTAAAGGAATCATAGGAAAAATATGCCAGTGAGGTTTTAAAGAAGATTGTTTCCATAACAATGGAATAAATTACAAGTTCTAAATGTACAAATGTGAAACAAGTAAGTTTTTTCTTCCTGTGTCCTTTCAAAAGCTAGAGACTATTTTTCTCATCTTTTGTCATCCCAGTACCTTTCTTAATCTAATCTAAATTATTTCAAAATAAAAGCAAACATTAAACAAGTTATAATTTCTGCTATTTTGTACCTGCCATATTTCCTTTGCCTATTTTTGTTCTTACCAAGTGTACCTTTCGACCAAGTGTCTCTTTCAACTTCAGGGCTTCAAGATAACTTCTTTTAAGTCTTTTTTTTATAATAATTAGCAATTTTTTACAGGAAGGTCTTACATACATTACCCCATTTCACTCTCAAAACAAAATAGCAGGGTTGTTGTATGGATTCTCATCTTCTAAAGTAGAAAAGAGAAAACCCAGAGAAGTTAAGTGACCTGCCCAAGATCACAGTTAAATGAGTGATTGAATCAAGATGGAAGTCATTTCTTCTTACAATGCCCAGCATGACTTTTTTATGCCACCGCTTCTCTTTAGATATAACAGCTAGTTTCTGGTCATCACTCTCTCTATTGTCATTTTTTACTCCCGTATCTATTTCCATGCACTGATGCTCATTATCTGTCATACAAATTGCTGCTGACACAATACTACCTACCAGCGACTTCTAACCATCGCCAAAGTCCTCGGTAGTGCTTGGTTTCCTAATGGCACTCCCGACAATTGGGACTGAAACACTTATCTGGAAATAATCTATAGCTGGTAGAAAAGGTTTGTGGTACTTCTGCCAGCGGGCATTCTACAAATTTAAATAGGTCTTCCCTTCTCATATCTGAAGACAGTGAATTCATGACTGCCTCTGAATATTTTGCCTTATTATCATTTATTAGTGGTTGGAATATCTAGGTTTTGTATGTCAGACAGGGAAAATAATACAAAATTTAAATTACAATAAAGACATAGTCAATAACTCTAATTCCACCGTCAGTCAGGGGCCAGTCAGGAAACGACCCTAGGAAATTTAAATGTATATAACGAAAGCAGATCTTCCAACAACATGACTTCATCGAGATGGATTTTTTTTCCTCAACATTATAACAAAAGCAGTATTTGAGGACCTGCTCTATTGGGAAGCGTGAAAAGAGGAATGGAGTGCCTATCAAATTGCAATATATACTACACCTATATAAGGAAATATAAACTGGTGCTCTGTTGTACAAGACTTATTTAGAAGGGCATAAAATGCATGCTTACATTGTGTTGGCAAAAGAGACTATAAAGGGTGTTGATCAGAAGTGATATGTTCTGAGTTGATTTTATATCCATCACTGGTCCTCACCTTTCAGTGCATCAGAATCACTTGTTGATAAAATTGCTGGATCAAAGTTTCTTGAATAGATCCAGGGTGAGACCCAAGAATTTGGATTTTTTTAAAATAAAATTTTATTGATATATCACTGGTTTACAACAGCTTTACACCTTGAGATTTATATATATCTTAGCACACCGACGACCAAAAGGTCTGGTGCCATGCATTCCTTTACTGATTTTTTTTTTTAATTGAGGTGACATTGGTTTACAGCACTATATATGATTCAGGGGAGTGGGTTCACACCTCCCCACATGTATATCACCACACTCCAGCTACCACCAAGCATCCATATTCCTTTGTCATATACCATTAGGCCCTTCCCCACTCAGTTTCCACTCCCACTCTTTACTAGCCTCAATGCTGCAGTCATATACCTAGGCTTTGTTTTTTAATTTTGTTATTTCCTTTGTTTCATTTCTCTATATTTCACATGAGAGAAATCATCCAGTATTTTCTTTCTCCCTCCAGCTTATTTCACTTTGAAAAATCCCCTTCAATTCCAACCATATTGTCATAAATGGCAAGAGTTCATCCTTTTTGTGGCTGAATAGTATTTCCTTATCTCCAAATTTTGACAGAACATACTTTTTGAAGAAGAAACTATTATAGAAGAGGGCCTCCCCAGTGGTGCAGTGGTTGAGTGATGGGTTGCGAAGCTGCCTGCAGCCTCTACAACGCTGGTTCGATACCCGGCCGTGGGGTGAGGGTCCCACATGGCACACAGACCTCTCCTGCCGCCCCCTGCTCCCCTCAACAGTGTACTTTGTCAGTCTGCCTGTTCTGCTCTCTGCTCTGGCTCTGGTGAATTCTCTCACCCTCCTGCGCTTCTGACTGTACTCAGTGCTTGTATAAATAAATAAATAAATCTTTAAAAAAAAAAAGAAAACTACTATAGAAGAATCAATCAAATGATTGTTTTGAATTATGCAGGTTAGAGCTATGTCATCACAATTCTTATATCCCTTTCCCTGAAGTGAAGAGTCATGTAAAAGAAATTTATAAATAAAACTGGGAAATAACTTTTTTAATGTACAGAGTCAATCAAAACATCAAAAGATCCTTAAATTGTAAAAATTTATTAATAAAAAGGTAACTGCTAACTTACAAAAAAAGTAACTATATAAGTTATGTTTCAAAAATCACATGGCTTTATACTATTTTAGCTAGTAAAGGAGTGTGTACCTCCTTGGAGAAAATGCTGCACACACATGCTAAATGAATCAGCATATAACCATGACCTAGTTAATGCTATAAGAACAGAGACGACGGGCAACACTTGTGGCCCACTGTAACTATGCAGGTGCTTCTATTTTTCTTCTTTTTCTAATTAGAATGTCCTTTTGTAATGCAAACAAAAAACCAGAGACATCCTAGTTTGAGTTCCCAGGAAATTAATAACATATTAGGAAAATGGAAAGTTAGATTGTATAGGATATATAGATAATTCCAGGGCTTATTGTCAGTTCACGTTTTGTTTTGTTTTTAAGATTTATTTATTTGTGCATACAAGAACTGGAGTACAGGCCAGAGGTGCAGGGGTGAAAGGATTCACCAGAGACAGAACGGGGAAGAGAACAGGCAGACTGACTGATACACACTGCTGAAGGTAGCAGCAGGCGAAACAGTAGAGGTCTGCTGTGCCATGTGGGTAGCTCCCTGGCTGGCTGGGGATTGAACTTGTGCTGCAGAGGCTGTGCTTTACCCCTTGCCTCACCAGGGAGGCCCCTTATCGTCACTTTATATGTAAGTGGTACCAGTAAATGTGATTCCCTGCACTATTAAAGAAACATCTCAATCTTGCTTTATCAATGTGGAATAAAGTGTTTTAAATGTATCTAGAAATGCAATTTAGGTTTTATGACAATGGCAACATTGCAAAACAATGGGGAAAGACTAATTTTTCACCCATTAAATGGAGCTAGAGGAATAGAATATCCATAAAGGCAAAAAAAAAATTTTAAATGAATCTCTACTTCATAATAATCTCTAAAGGATTACAGATCTAAAGATAAATATAAAATAAGATAAATAAAGCTTTTGTGATAAAATGTAGGAATATCTCAGTGAATATGAATAAGCAATGGTTTCTTAAACAGGACACAAAAAACACTAACCATGAAATTTATCTTTTTAATTAACTAATTATTTAAATTGAGACAACATTGTAACCATGAAATCTGAAATCTGGGAAAACTGGACTCTATTAAAATTCACACTTAGTGCCAAAGCTTACCACTGAGAGTGAAAAATATCAACCAATAGAGAAGGATATTTTCCACTATAAGATATCTGACAAAGGAGTCATATCGAGAATTGAAAAAAAAAAAAAAAACTTAACCATGAACGAGAGCAAAACCATCAAAGAAATGCAAAATACAACCACAATGTAATACCACCATCAATACATAAGGATGACTAAAATGAAAAGGTGAGGAAATAACATCTTAGATGAGGATAGATGAGGAAATAAACACTTTGGAAAATTGCTTAGCATTATATTTAAAAGTTGAACATCACAATATGTTTTATTTTAAGAATTATTTATTTATTCATACAAGAACCAGGGTACAGGCCAGATGCGCAGGAGGGTGAGAGGATTCACCAGAGACAGAATGACGAAATGGAGGGGAGCAGTGGGCCCGACAGGAGAGGTCTGCCGCGCCACGTTGGACCCTCCCCAGGGATCGAACCGGCGCTGCAGAGGCTGCGGACAGCTTCATAGTGTGGTGCTCAACCGCCTGCACCACCAGGGGAGGCCCCACAATATGTTTTAAGCCTGCAATTCTTATCCCAGCTAAACATGCATATGTCAAAAAAATCCTTTTTTTTAGAAAAAACACGTTCCAGAACATTTAGCTACGTTATTTAGACCATTCCCAAATGAAATAAAACAAATGGCAATCGACAACATAGATTTTTAATTGTGTTATATTTATGAAATGTGACATCAAACACAAAAGAATATGAAGAACTCACCACCACACACAGGAAAGACAGCTGAAACAAATACTGAGTAAAAACAAACAAACAAAAACCAACAAGAATGCTGCATTACAATTACATTCTTTTTTTTTTTTGCATACACATACACATACATTTCATTTTATTATTTTGATTATAAACTCAAAACAAATTATTTTTACAATTAAATACATATATAAACTACCAACATAAATACCAGTAAATTTAGTTCCCATGTCTGCTTCATTATTTTTGCAGTCCTAAAATTCAACTGTTCTGAAAATCATTTTAAATAACTTAAGTAGAACTTCATTATTATTTTTAGTGATTAATGCTAGTTTTTTTAAATATATTTTTATATCATTTTTCATTTTTGCACAATGTATGCATTTTCATCTTGGTTATAGTTCCTATACAAGTCCCACCCACCTTATTCCGTACTTATAAAGACTGTCCAAAGTCTAAGCGATTATTTAGTCTTGGGATGTGGGGTGGAGGCAAAGGACACTGAGGGAGCATGTCGAGGCCTTCTGGGTTGTGTATAATGTTCTGGTTCTTGATCTAAATTCTGGTTACACGGGTTGTTTGGTTCATGAAAACTGATCCACATGTATCCAAATTAAAAAAAGTTAAAATTGAAAGAAAACAGTATCACCTTTTGAACCAGCCAGATAACAAACAAGCTCGCCTGCCCACCCGCCACGCTTTGCGCATGCGCACGCACAACGCGGGGAACGCTCATTGGCTGGGACGAGCTGGCGCATTCCGGAAGTCCCTTGTGCGCTCCCCTTCCGCCTGCTGGCCGCCCCGCCTTCCCGCCACCCCTCACCCGCACCACCCAGCCCCGCGGTTTCAGGCCCCTGGCCCCAAGCTCCCGAGGCAAATAGTGACCCTTGCTTTTGGCTGTGACCCTTCCCATATCACCGCAGTCGTCGCCGTATCACCAGCCGCCGCCAATATGAACATCCGCAATGCTCGGCCAGACGATCTGATGAACATGCAGCACTGCAATCTCCTTTGCCTTCCTGAGAACTACCAGATGAAATACTATTTCTACCATGGCCTTTCCTGGCCCCAGCTCTCTTATATCGCCGAGGACGAGGACGGGAAGATTGTGGGCTACGTCCTGGCCAAAATGGAGGAGGACCCAGAAGATGTCCCCCATGGACATATCACCTCATTGGCCGTCAAGCGTTCACACCGGCGCCTCGGCCTGGCCCAGAAGTTGATGGACCAGGCCTCCCGGGCCATGATAGAGAATTTCAGTGCCAAATATGTGTCCCTGCATGTCAGGAAGAGTAACCGGGCAGCCTTGCATCTCTATTCTAACACCCTCAACTTTCAGGTTAGTGAGGTGGAACCCAAATACTATGCAGATGGGGAAGACGCTTATGCTATGAAGCGGGATCTCTCGCAGATGGCAGAGGAGCTGAGACGGCAGCTAGAGCTGAAGAAGGGTGGGTATGTGGTGCTGGGCTCCAGGGAGAACCTGGAGACCCAGGGCAGCACACTTCCCAGCCCCAAAGAGACCTGTCAGAAGAAGAATCCAGCTGCTGATGGCAGTGGCAGTGACAACAAGGAACCTGGTGAGACCACGAAGAGCAATGATGTCCAGGACAGCTCAGGAGACTCAGATTCTACCTCCTAGAACCTGTTTCAGGTATTCTCTCTTCCCTGACCTATTCCTTTCTACCCTAAATCTCTGCACCGTCTCTCACCTATCCAAGCCCATCCCATTGTAGTCTTGCTAAATTCACAGTGAAAATTACCTGAGATATTGGGGAGGAGTGTAGATATCTGGGGGAAAATTCATTGCTCATTATTGGAAGCTAGTAAAAAGTTAATATGCTGAAAATAGATTAAATTCAGTAAAAGAAACAATTTTTTGGTGTGAATTATATTTCATGGTATCCTGAAATTTCTTTATAGAATTATAACTAATAATGCAGAAAGAATGCTAAAATTATAAAACTGCCATTTTGCAACGCAATGAAATAATAGATGTAGCCAACTGTCACCAATAGCTAATGTTATTAAGTGCAAGTTGGAGCACTGTAATGATGGATCAGGCTAACAGCCCTGAAGTCACTAGTCAAGCTGGTATCACTAAAAGGATAAATATGCACCTCCTAATGCAGTAGCAAATGCACAGTACCACATATGAAATATTCTTGCCAAAAGAAAATTGTATAGTGTGTGTATATAAAATTCATCCTGAGTCCAAACAAGACTCTAGACCTACAATTTTTACCAAAAATAGAGGGACACAGTAAACAATATTACAATACAATCAACAAGTACAGAATGAGAGAATTTCTACAGAACAAATAGCCTAGTTTCTTCAACAAATAAATGTCTTTTTTTTTTTAAAGATTTATTTATTTATGCATACAATAACTGGGATACAGGCCAGATGCACAGGAGAGTAAGAGGATTCACCAGAGACAGAGTGAGGAACAGAACAGGCAGACTGACCAATATACACTGCTGAGGGGAGAAGTGGGCAAGTCAGGAGAGGTCTGCTGTACCATGTGGGTAGCTCCTTGGCCGGGGATTGAACTCTTGCTGCAGTGGCTACTGATAGCTTCATAGGTGGTGTCTTTATCCCTTGCTCCACCAGGGAGGCCTAAATATCTTTTTAAAAAAACAAAAGGGAGGTGGAATTTATCTCTTAACACACTTTAGAGCTATAGTAACTAACTGCAACTATTGTAGATATTGAGTGATGATTCAAACCAAATACAAGAAATTTTTGAAACATCCAGGAAAATTTTGAGCATGAACTATGTGCTATTGAATTGTTAATAATTTTAAGTGAGCTAAATAGTATTGTGGTTAAAAAAAAAAAAAACACACACACACACATGCAAAAAAGAAAACCAAACTTTATTCATTGAACAAATATACTAAAGTATTAGAGGTGAAAAAAAATATATATGACGCCTAGAGTTTCTTTAAAATGTTCTAGCAGGGGCCTCCTAGTGGTGCAAGGGGTTAAGCACAGCACTGTGCAGTGAGTTTGATCCTAGGTTGACGAGGGAGCTACCCACATGGCGCAGCAGACCTCTCCTATCTCGCCTGCTGCTCCCCTCAATAGTATATTTCAGTCAGTCTGCCTGTTCTGTTCCCACTCTGTGTCTGGTGAATCCTTTCACCCCCTCCCCAACACCTCTGGCCTGTACCCCAGTTCTGGTATGCATAAATAAATAAATCTTTATGAAAAAAATTAAATGCTCTAGCAAAAAAGGAAAAAGAAAAAAAAAGGCCAGGCACGGAAAGATAAAATAAGAATGGCAGCATATTGTTACTGAATTTGGGTAATGGGTACTTGAGGGGTTCATTTCCCTATACTATTCTTTTGAATGTGTGAAAATTAACATGAAAAGTTAAAAAGTGACAATAATTATTGTACTTCCTAATGCACACTAATTACAACTATGCAGGTGCTTAAAGTATTTTTAAAAGACTTTGTAATACCTTAAAAAATTTCAAAGGTCAATAAGCCACTGTCTATTTAAAAGCTTCAAATTTTATTTTTTTTAAAGATTTATTTATTTATTTATTTATTTATTTATTTATTTATTATTCATTTATTTATACAAGCACTGGGTACAGTCAGAAGCGCGGGAGGGTGAGAGAATTCACCAGAGCCAGAGCGGGGAGCAGAGCAGGAAGAAGGACCGAAGTACACTGCTGAGGAGAGCAGCGGGCGGCAGGAGAGGTCTGCACGCCATGTCGGACCCTCCTCCGGTGGCCGGGGAGCAGCCGGGGATCGAACCAGCGCTGCAGAGGCTGCAGGCAGCTTCACAACCCAGCACTCAATTGCTGCACCACCGGGGAGGCCCTGAAAGCTTCAAATTTTAAACCTAGCTACTTAACCTTACATGTGAAAAAGGCTACAACTTTAACATTACAAAGTCCAGTCATGAGCGACTTACACTGCATGTGATTAAAATAAATGCTAACTGATTGCTTTATTCATTCACAAAAATTTTATTTGCCAGGCATGAGGTTTGGAGCTTGGTATACAATAGTTATCAGGACAGGTTGATGTTTAAATTATATAATATAGCATTAAGAATAAACAGCTATTTTACAAACATTTTAATGCTGAAACCCAAACTGTATAGCACACTAAAACTTGTTTTCATTCAGAGAGTCATAGGTTATTTAATTCATGGGGTTAGATTCTACCCTCAGAGGAGTCTTTGCATCTGACTTTTAACAACATGAAGGTTTCAAAATATCTGATTCTTTTGTAAGATAAAGGCAATAGGAGAGTGTAAAAAGGAAGTAAAATCAAACAAAACTTAAGGTCTGAGAGAACTGTTGTCAAATTTATACCTGTCTTGAAAACCCTGGAGGTTTCCATTAAGACTATTTTATTTAAATCACCAAGTCTTTTAAAGAATGACCAATTTCCAGATTCTTGTATAGAAGGACTTATGCAATATTGATCACATCTTTGTGGATGTTGGATTGTGTCTTATGTTACATGGTAACAGAACTGATATGTATATGTTTTTTTAAGTTTTAAAGCAATGAATTCAAAAGCATTTAATATTTACTTTGAGAATTAATACTACTGATAGTAGTAGGGGAAGGGAAATACAAATAAGAAAAATATAATATGATGGTTTTAAATTTCACTGTACAAACAGGAATAATTGAAGTGTTTATTTAACTATAATTAAATGTTAAGCTGAAGGATGTATTTCTGGTCCTGAGTATCATTCTCTTTTCAGGTTGATATCTACTGAGACATTTTCACTGGTTTCATCTAATCTTTGATCCCCACTATTCACGTCTAGGTCCTGTCCAGACAGTGAGCTTCTCGGGTCTCTGCCATGTTTGGGCCATTTTGGTAACAAGGGTGTTAGTCTGCATAGGCTAACCAAAAATACCCTTCAAATCTCAATAATTTAATAGCTTATTTCTCATATTAAAGTTCAGTGTGGGTTAGCAGTGTGTGGAGATACAGAGGAGAGAGGAAAAGTGGGACCTTGTTCCTTGAAGTCATTCAGGATCCATCTAGAACAAATTGTTCTTTGTTATATTCCATTGGCAATCTGATGAAGCCCAAGGACCCCATCTCAGAAAATTGTTTTTAAAAGGAATATGTTTTTAAAAGGCATAAAAAGCATATGGGATTTCAAAGGAAATTAATGTTATTGATTATCAAACTTTTAAAATAAATTTGTATTATTCATGTCCTTTATTGGCATGTGAAATAAAAAAATCCAAGAGTAGGTCTAATTAGTGAAAAGAAAATTTAAGCATAAATGATATTTTTAGATAGTTCCAAAATTGCAGTATAATCTGAAAATACCTGTGTTTTTACTGATAACAGAGTAACAAGTATTGCCAGCATTACAGTTTATTGGTGCCTACATTTTATGATGAAAGAAAATGCTAAATTTCAGGTAGAAATTAGTGAATTTGCAGAATTTTTAAAATTCTAAATCCAAGGTCATGATTCTCCTAAATTCTATTAATGGCTCCAGATTAAGAACCCCTGATTCAGTAACTGCCATTTTCTAAACTCATGTTTCCTCCATAAATCATGGTTTATATATATTCAACTTAAAGATAAGAAAAAGTTTGCACATGGAGGTTCATAAAGGTTTTAAAAGTCAGTCCCATTTTCCTAATGACTACAGTGCAGTGTTAGGAAATGTAGTTTAGTTGTGTGCTCAGGAAGAAAAGGAATGAGTTCTGGTAATCACACAGTGTAATTTCTCCCATTAGGAGAATGGGATGCCACTTTGGACTGTGAAAGTTGTGCTTTCATGTCCAGCTAGGAGGCTAAGGGTCCTTCTGCTGCTCCCTCTTCATAACATGGCACCAGGGTCTCTGTGAGCCTCACTTAGGTCTGTCTACTTAGTCACATGACATGTCTTCTGCTCTTGCACAGATCTGGGCAAGGGAAACTGGTTTTCTGCCCTCTTGCTGCCTTTAGTCCTTAAAGCCTAGAAGAAATGACCCTTTTACTCTGAAATCCCCAAAACTTTCTAAAGTTTCAGTTACTGCCCCTTACTTTTGTCCCATTCAACGAAGATTCACTAGTGCGTATGCCTTGCTGCCTGAAGGGTAAGTGGCTACTGTGAAGGAAGAAAGACTAAAAAGAAAAAAATTACAAGGTTAATACTACGTAATTATTATCCTGCCACAATTGTGGCATTCCCTCTTGTGGAGTTAGAGTTCAAATACCTACAGAAAAAGTCCTGAAAGAAATAGCCTTTCATTTTCTCTTATCTCTACCTTTGGATCTGGGCGACAGAGAGAGTAAAAGTTAGAAGCGATGATGAATGAGATAGGTGTCTTCATCTACAAAATGGGTATAACAATTACTACTAACACATAAGAGCACACTAGGTTACAGATGCTGTTTTTAAGGGCCATTGGTGAATTGTCTAATTTAATTCTAATAATATCCCTCTTAAGTAGTTATTGTTATTCCATTTAATACATGAGGGTTGATGTCATACAGTCAGTAAGTGGAGAACAGGGATGCAAACTGAGGTAGTGAGACTCTACTATAGTGAGGGTTAAAAGGGACAATCCCTGTGTATTGCTTAACACAAAACCTTAATACAGTTAAACAGTCTATAAATTTTAGCTCTGAATATAAACTGTAGTAATAGTACCCATTCAAGTTCTTTTCTTCTCCACAGTAGTCAAATGATAGAATATTGTGTATGAGCAGCAACAGTTTGCAATCTTGGAAAGGAGATGCATCTTAATGATTAAAATAGCTCTCACTGACAAGCTGAATGTCAAAGCATTCAGCTGAATCAACGCTCATCAACAGCAAAATTTCTAGGGAGCCAAAGCAATGAAGACAGGTCAGTTCAAAACATGTTAGTTGAGGCAGGAGTGCCATCAAACTGATGCTCATCTCCTGACAAGAAATATGTGCTTGATGGTTAATAACAACAACCAAAAAAAAATGCAAAATCTTAGAATTTTCCATTGAGCTGGTAGTATTGCGTTAACCAAGGTTACTTCAGTGGCTCTCCTTCTCTGGTTTATTCTTTCTGTCGCTAAGCTGTCATCCTAACAAAAAGTTGTTAAATGTTCACATGAGCATTCACTGAAATAGACTGTTCTTAATTTTACCAGACAACTAATTATAACTGAAATGATATAATGAAATACGGAAGAAAGTTAGAGACTGACAGGTCTGGTAAATTCCTAGTATAACCTTACCCCAGATATGCCAGAAATCATAGATTTCAAATACAACTGCACTCTATGAAGATAAAGAGGGGGTTGGGAAGAGATAAGATATTGTTTTGAAATACTAATCAGAGAGATATCATTTGTTGAATTATTTATAATCCTAACAATGACATTTTTCAATCAGTGTATGATACGTATTTACATGACTGAAATACCAACTTGATCAGAGGTAAATGAGAAAAGCAGAGGTTTTTCCTAAATTGTATACTTTCTTTATGCTCAAGTATATAGAATCTAATGAGCTTTACAGTAAAAGAGGAAAGGAATAGAGGATATTAAAAATTCTGTGAATGGGCAGTGGTTCAGAGCGCCAAAATAATCTTTTTGAAACCATTCTGCAATGCCATTTCTATAGATTAATATCCTCAGGACACCCTAAGATTTTTTTTTTTTTTAGTAAAGCTGTAAAATTCTCTTTTGTGTTTATAAAGTCATGCTAATAATCAAAATAATTTTCAGGTTTCCATTGCCTAGCTTTAGGAAATCCTAGAAATGTAAAAATTTGAACTATTTTAATAAGCTCATAAATTAAGGGCTACAATATTTCCATTTTGAAATTTCTATTTAAAAGGAATCTTTATTAAAAAATATCTAGCAGCATTTATTAGTGTTACTTGACTTTTAAAATATCTTTCTTACATCTTTTTACTCCTCCTTTACAGTAAATATATTTAAAACAAACAAGATTTTGTATTATATACCTATGACTGTCCTGCAACTTGATTTACTGTTGTTACTCTGAAAACTGATTTTTCTATGATTATTATTTTGTACGAAAATACTTTTTAACTGCTTTCTGCACAACACTGAGCCTTTATCTTATCACTTCTGTATGTGCATTTTATAGGTAAGAAAAGATAATGCAGGGGCCTCCCCAGTGGCGCAGCGGTTGAGCCCTGGGTTGCGAAGCTGCCCGCAGCCTCTGCAGCGCCAGTTCGATCCCCAGCAGCCGGGCAAGGGTCCCCCATTGTATGCAGACCTCTCCTGCCTCCCACTGCTCCCCTCAGCAGTGTATTTCGTCAGTCTGCCTGTACTGCTCTCCGCTCTATCTCTGGTGAATTCTCTCACCCTCCCGTGTTTTAACTGTACCCAGTGCTTGTATAAATAAATAAATAAATCTTTAAAAAAAGAAAAGAAAAGAAAAGATAATGCATCTTTACAGTTGTAAGATTCTATTGTAATTTTATTTGCAGTTGTTTGGTAATGGGTAGTAGTACTCCATTGACTGTAACGTATGTATTCCATTCATATATCACACAAACCTTCCTACTTTATTAAGGATAAGGTCCATGTCTCATTTGTCTTTGTTTACTTAACTCCTGGCACATTATTCATATATGTGATACTCAGTAAATATTCATTGATGAATGAAAGAAGGAAGAAACCTCCCAAATTACCTATGCAGTGACTTTTAAAAGGAGAAAAAAAAATGTATATAATGTGCTACTTATTACTTGATGTAATTAGGGCATTTTTTAATTTATGAGTAAGGGGCTACAATGGGTATTTTGGTTTCATCTCTAGGTCTCATAAAATTGACACATTGCAGCTGGCTTAACAAGAGCTGAAAAGGGCATTCATTTTCTTTAGAATTGAAATAAATTTATTTTTCAGTGGGGTAAGATTTGAAGATGGCAACAAAAGTATCTTGGTTTCTTTAGGTTCAAAGTAGGATTTTTAAGGTAGATTTCAGTCTTTCAGCATCTCCTTCCTCCCCTTTCTCCTAAAAAGCTTCCTGGAAAAATTCATGTGTCCCCAGGGCAGGGAGGGGAGAGCCCCAGATCTACATATAGATCTTTGTGCTATCACCTGAATTCTCCCTGGCTTCTAAGATATATCTAGTGGAAACTGGCTACTCCTACCTTGTTGGTTTACTGCTAAAGTGTCACTGCTTAAAACAGTATTATATTCTTTTAGAGCGGTAAGAGCTTATTATCCTCTCTTGCTCACTTGCTTTCTTACTTTCCAACAGAATTGCAGGTCCTGATGTCTCAATCATATCTCCTCTCTGAGCCCTGGTTTAGCCTGTCTTCTCTGCAGCATCTCTTCTGGGGTTATCGAAGTTGATCCTATGGCTTCTCACTCTCAGCTCTCAACCACAACCTTCACGTCTCCTACAGGGATCATAAAGGAATGCCTGGACACAAAATCCTGCTGTACAAGCACCAAGAAGTTTGCATCCTGCCATCACAGAACTTTCCGTGTCCTTCTTACACCATGCTGACATTTTATTCTGTTGGTCATGATCCCATGTTGGGTGTGGTTATCTAGCAAGGTTGTATCTTCTTAGAATTTTGAACAGGAAGCAGGACAAATTCCCCCAACTCATTTGCTCTCAGTTTTTGCGAGTTACTTATCTGGGTTTTCATCCTTGAGGGGGTGGTTAGGACCATCAAGTCAGATCAAGTCATGCTCCCTTCTTTTCTTCCTAATTTCTGGTATAAGTATTTTATTTCCTCCTCCTTTCTCTGGGAACTCACCTCCCCTTTCTTGAGGTGTTTTCCTTCCCAGTGGGCAAAAGTGATGAGTAGGGGCTTCTACTACGCAATCAAAATTTGAAAATTTTTAAAAAAAGGACAACCAGTGATTAAATTGGAATATCTATCTACTTGCTTGTGTCAATTTGTTTTGGGTAATGATATAACTTGCCATATATTAAATACCTATAATATTCGTGCATGATAGTAGAGCCTTAATAAATAATATATGTAATTCTTTCGGAAATCCTAGGAAGTAGATATGTTCACCTGTTCTATAGTCGGGGAACCTAAAGCTCAAAGAAGTGAAACAAATAACTAGAATCTAAAACCAAATCTATTTAAATTCAAGGCCAGAGTTTATTTCAAATTCCTGTTGCTACTCTGTACTTTTAAAATATGAAAACTTTAGCAGAAAAAGACAGTCTGCTGTTCATAAATGTTAAGTGTTGACTTAATACATGGCAACTATATGTCACTTGTAAATATTTATATGACCCCCCATTATAATCCCCTTTTACTATTTTTCTCCAGTAAAAAATATGTGAAGACACAATATGTTGACCATGCCAATGAAAATCACCAGATAAATCCAGAGTTATCATTACCTAATGCTTTTCTAGCCACTGAATGTAAAATACTATAGTGTAATAGTTTTCATGTTTAATTTTAATGAGAACTAATGTATATAGATTTAAGTCAAAGGCCTGATATTAACCATCAGATGACAATTGAGGAATCCGTTCTGTAATCATAATCAGCCTTCCTAAGCACTTCTTACAGATCTACCCCAATGCACTCTTAAGAATTCCTGCCTAATAGTAAATGATGCCTGAGGCAGATATAAATGTTTTTTCCTACACAACAAGGACTTGCCATTTCCTATGCCAATGCACACCTCTCTTCCATCTTCCCATCTTTCCTTTTTCTCTTTAATTTTCTTTCCCAATTCTAAAACGTTTTGATTCTTTCCCTCAAGCATGTGTTTATCTCTTTATTTTTAAATATTACAGCTTTCTAACATCTGTCTCTAGGGCAGCATAATCTTACTGATGAAATATTCCATGTTTTCCTTGAGCCCTTGTCAATATGTCTTCCTGTTAACAGCTTAGCAGATGGGGAAACAGAAGGAGTAGCCTCAGCTTACCTGAATGATTTCTCTCTAGCACCAGACATATAACTGTCTCTAGTAACTTGATGATAGGAGTTGGAGTAATTAGAAAATAAGAAATGATATCTGACTTTTGCAGTGTTAGTTACTAAAACCATTGGCTGTTTTTCTTTGTTGCCACCTTTATATCTTTTTCTCAGTCTCATACTAGAAGACAGAATTATAGCAACCTACCTAGTTTCGACTGTTCCTATTTAGATAATGAAAGTAAAATAAAACAATATTGCTTTGGACGTAAATTAGCATGTTCCCAAGTGGCTCCAGGGTAATAACAGTGATATAGCAGCAGCAGTTGCTTTTTCTAACACTGGAATTGTGGGAGCCTATGACACACTACTTTTTGTAATAGCATTGTTCTCTTTAGATAGGACAAATTACCGTTTGTTTGTTTGTTTGTTTGTTTCTGAATGGATTGACTGCTTTTTACATAAACAAATTCCTAAAGAGGCCAAAGCAAGCTTTATAGCAAGGTTGTAGGATAATGTATTCCTCATAATAGCTGTAAAGAATGACCACACTGCCTTCTTTACCTGCAGTCTTAAAGAAGTTACAGAGTGGACTCAGGTTTGTCAGCAAATTGTTCAGAAATATCAATCATCAAGATGCAAAGTTTTCTTTGACTGATAGAAAGAAACTTGTGAATGAAGCCTGTAGGTAAACTAGCTAGAATCTATGTGTGCTCAGAATAGAATAAGGGGTAAGAGATAATCATCTAAAGTAAAAATAATGGGGTGTGTGGATGTGTAGGGGCAAGTGGGAGACAGGGCTGGGAATTAGTGCAAACCTGGGGAAATATGAAAAGGATCAAGACTCTGAAATAGCCAAAAAGACATTTTCATGTGCAGATGAGTCATCTGGGCAACATGTTAAAAATGCAGATTTTGTTTCAGTCTGGGCTGGAACCAAGTGTCTGCATTTCTAACTAAATCCTAAACAACGCTGATGTTGCTGGTCAAGGAAGCAAGCTGGCCAGTAGGGGCCTTGAAGCTCATATACAACCCTGAAATTGCAGCCCAAAACTCCTATGACTCACCTTCAGTTCACTTTGGATTAGACCCTAAATAATTTAGAATCCCATCCTTAAATATACAAGTTCACACCAATCTTGTTTGATTTTTTAATTTGGTCACATAAGGCAGTGGCCTAATAAGTTCAATAAGAAATCTAGATAAATTTCATCAAAACATGAACAACAAAGTATATATATATATAATATGTGAAATATATGGATAACATTATATTCTTCATTATATTAGAATGCTTTGATATGTTAATATTTCCTTGTCTGTCAAATGGCCAGTATATGAGATTTTTTTTAATTTCACTTTTAACTATCACTGAATTTGTTGTCTTCATTGGCCTATAAGTTATCCTAGACACGACAAAACTTTTCCATGATGATATTGGAACACAGTCTTTTTTGTTTTTAATTGGAACCTCAGAATTTTAAGCAGATAAAGAGAGATTTTTGATCTAGGAATAAGGGTTTCTAGTCCACCAGGAGTTCTCAAAGTTGATGCACAGACATATTGCATCAAACTTACCCAGATGCTATGTTAATAATGCAGTTTCTTTGTCACAAACAGATTTACAAATCAGAATCCTCTTTTTAACCTCCAGGTGATTGTTTTGCAAACCACAATCTGAAAATCATTGTTAAGTTCAAGGTTTTGAATTCCTCATAAAGATAGATCGAAGAGCACTTTTCCATGGTGATACTTTTCAGATTTAATTTTCCAAAAGAAGCAAAGAACTCGGAACAGAATTTTTTTTTTTTCATTATAAAATATATTCCAGAGGGGTTGAAGTCATATGTTGGGAATTCTGTACTTTATGTTCATTATTCTGTAAACCTGAAACTGCTCTTAAAAATAGTTCTATTAAAGAAATTTAAAAAATGTATGTCTATACAACCATAGAATTCACATAAGTGTGATCATTTGATACATGTGTATTATTGTACATGTATTTTACATAAATATGATTATATCATATGTGTAATTTTTAGGGCATTTTTTTGGTTGTCATTACTTGCCCCTGCCATCCTTTCTTTCCCTAATCAGCTGACACTAACATTAACTTTTCCCTTCCCCTTTCTTTAGCACATGTTAATTGTATTTTATCCTTCTGTCTTTTCTCCAAATTTTAGACAACAATAGCTGCAATTTGGCAATAGTGGTGTACAGTACAAACTTGAAGAGTGAGAACACTCACAAATCACAATATGAAATTTTCTTTTTTTTCCCAGAACAAAATACTGATATATTGCAAAATTTAGTCAGGGACCAGACATTAGGCCAGTTTGGAAAATTACATGCCCTTCCACTCCTGTCATTTGTCCCTCAGATTACATCATCAATTGGGTGATCTGAGTTAGGACTTTTATTAAAAGCACCCAAGCCAAAAACCCAAGCCAATGAAGCAGACCAACTGACTTATCAAGGTACTTTTTCACACTCTTTTTAGACATGAATGCTTTTTTGAAACTTTAAAAGACACATCATTTCCTGGAGTGACACTCGAAGGGTTATTTAAACACCATGTTGCCTTATATGGACATAGTAATTAAATTTTGTGAGGTTTGGGGAAAAAAAGTTCTTTCATGATTAAATCATACCTGCATTGCTTTTTTAACCAAAATTAAAACATTTTACATGTTTGAAGAGGGAATCATCACTTAAATTGCATGTGATAAAAGCTTACCAAGTGAACATCATCCCTAGCAAGTGGAGCAATTTTCAAAAAAAGTTTTTTTTTCGGCCTCCCTGGTGGCGCAGCAGTTGAGCGCTGGGTTGCGAAGCTGCCCGCAGCCTCTGCAGCGCCAGTTCAATCCCCGGCTGCTCCCCGGCCACCGGAGGAGGGTCCCACAAGGCGCACAGACCTCTCCTGCCGCCCGCTGCTCCCCTCAGCAGTGTACTTCGGTCCTTCTGCCTGCTCTGCTCCCCGCTCTGGCTCTGGTGAATTCTCTCACCCTCCTGCGCTTCTGACTGTACCCAGTGCATGTATAAATAAATTAAAAAAATTAATCTTTAAAAAAATTTTTTTTTTTTTCCTGCTCACAGGACCTTTTTATAAAAGTTATTTACATAACATTCCTTTTGTTTCTTACGTAATATATATTGAGTTAACAGTGGTATACAACACTGTATGGGTTTTAGGGGTGTAAGTTCACACCTCTCAAGTGAATGTTACACACCACAACCACCACCAAAGCCCCAATAATCTTCCTCAGAGTACATGGGGCCTCCTCCCCTTCCCTGCTTGGCTCCCTACCCTCACCCTCTCCTGCAGCCTCACTTCTGCATTCAGATATCAAGGATTTGCTTTTGTAATTCCTTTGTTTTTAATCTGCATATGACCAAGAACATCCCGTATTTCTCTTTCTCCTCCTGTCTTATTTCACTAACTTAATCCCCTCCAGTTTTATTCATATTGTCATAAATGGCAAGATATAATCTTTTTTATATCTGGATAGAATTCCATAGTTCATATGTACCACATCTTTTTTTTTCTTACGTTGTTGTTCATTTTTATATTTTTATATAGTAATTGGTTTCTCCCCACAGGTGTGGTCCCCATAGTTCTCCCACCACCAAAGCACCCATGATCTATCACTACAGCCCCCCATTCTGTTTTACCCCCACCTCTTTTGCTGTATGCCTCAGATCCATGGCACCACTTCTTGATGCACTCATCTGTCATAGGTACTTCAGTTGTTTCCATACTTTTTGCTATTTTAAATAGTAAAGCAATGAACATAGAAGTGTATATATCCATTCAAATTTAGTGTTTTTCTATTATGCAGGTAGATACCTACAAGAGGGATCACTGGATCAAATAGATCTATTTTTAATGTTTTGCGAAACCTCCAAACTTACCACAGGGTGGACTAGTCTACATTTCCACCACAGTGTATGAGAGTTAATTTTTCTTCATGCCCTTACCAACACTTGTTTCTCTTTTTGACATGGGCTGTTTTCACAGATGTGAGGTGATATTTTATTTTGGTTTTGCAAGAGATGGTTTAATAGAGTGGGAAGCCATAGACCTTGGATTCCCAAGGCTTAAGTTTTATTCCAAGTTTGGTTTATTACCACCTGGATATCCTCTGGCATGTCAATTTTCTCATTTATAAAACAGATAAAATAACTTCCATGCCCTCAGGACTATTGTGTAAAGTAGTAATATGGAAAAGAAAAGAAAAACTGCACTGTCATTTGTAGAAAAACATGTAAATGTTATCGCTAACATTTTTACTTTCAGAGACTTTTATTCCCAAATCCAAACTGGTGCAAAATAACTGTGATCATTTTCTTCCTCCTCTCTAGTTATCCAGAAAAAAAATCAGTGTTTTGGCAATGATGAATGTATGCATGTGTGTGACTCTATTAAGGGATAAAATATAAAGAAAGGAGTGAATGCCTGTAACTGTAGCAAATCAACTCTATATATATTCATTTAAAAAGAAAAGGGGCTAAATAAAAGTGAAGTGTTAATCCCCTTGCCCCCAATATTATTAAAATCAGGTCCAAAAATTAAAATTTGTTAATAGATGTTACTGATAATTTTGAAAACCTATACACTTATATAAAGGAGGCATTTAGGAAACAAATATTTCTAATTGTTCCTTCTGCATCCAAGACATTTTTGTGGGCTGGGATAATATACTTAACTTAGTTAGAGTCTCAATAAATGAGAAGTATGCCTGTCTTTTGTAAAGTGTAGAAAGATTTGTGTGAAGGAAATGTGAGAAATAACAACACGGAGGTGCACTCAAG
Source organism: Talpa europaea (assembly GCF_964194135.1). Classification (NCBI taxonomy): domain Eukaryota; kingdom Metazoa; phylum Chordata; class Mammalia; order Eulipotyphla; family Talpidae; genus Talpa; species Talpa europaea. The sequence goes on from NC_140071.1 coordinate 97,185,756, forward strand.
CGGATCACTTTAGGGAAATGTACATACTGAGGGTGAGGATAGTTTTTGAATTCCTTAAAATTTCTCATGCCTGTATGTACCTTATAAAGTTTTCCTCAGCATGAAAAGCAGCAATCAAATATATATTATAATGCTGCTTACATGTTCTATTTTTTATTATCTTCCTTATAATTAGAGAGGGGTAATAGGTTAAAATTAGTAAGCATCTAAGGCTAAAGTATCACAGTTTTCATGTGCCTAAGTGATTAGCATCTTTGTCTTAACTGCATTAAGTTAATGGGTAATATAACTGTATTGTGGTCAATCTCACACATTCTAAGTTAAACCTGCCCGGTTTCTTCTCCTTTCTAGTCTATTCTGAATGTGTCCAAGCAGAAACATGAAGGAATGTAAAGGAATGGTGAGGAATTACTGAGCCAATAAATACAGCACATTCACACTTTTTATCAAATGACAGAACACAGGTTTCTTACAATCAACAAATAAGAAAACACTCCAGTACAATTTTGGGAAACCACTTCTATTTCTCTGTTTTTAAAATCTGAAAACTATATAATATTATCCTAATACTTCCTTGCACAAAAATTAAAAACAAATACAAAGAATACTTATCAAATCTCTTAATCAAGATGTGTTCTCAAATATAATAGCAAAAATGTATTTAAAGTGGAAAACCAGGGCATTGCAAACAGAGTTTTCACTTTAGAAATACAAGTAAAATAATGTTTGAAATGCTTTAATAATAGCACAGTAATGTGTGATTTTCACAGGTACTTCTTAATTTCAAAAGGAAAATGACTAAAGTTACATTTCATTCTTTATGCAGAATAAAGTGTTTTTTTTTCTATTAAGGAAATAAATGAGCAATAATCTCCAAGAAATCATCTTGACCAGTATTAATGACTAGTTTGGTAGTTAACTGCCTGAGGCATAGCCAGAGGCCATTAAGACTCTGTGTGTGGGGGGGGGGGTGAGAAAAAGTGGGGGCTTTTGGTTTACCAGGAATTAACTATAGGTATGAATCAAAACTTCCTAAGAAAAGAGATAAAAGTTACTCTGGATGATTCTATCTGTGTCTATTTTTTCATACACTCCTCCCTGAGCTTTTTTAAATAGGAAAAGGGGCTGCTGTCATTTCATAAACCAGGTTGGACTGGAAATAATTCATTTAATGAAATGGGGATACTCAGAGGACCAATTAATGCCTTTTCAAGCTTAGAGTATACAACTATAAGAACCACTTTTTAAAAAACAGTCTAACACATTAGTTGATTGTTGGTGAATTGAAAATCACTCATGAGATCATAAGGATTTTTTTGGAGCTCTATTCAGTTTTTAATCCTATCTCAATAAAGGTAAATACATAAGGATTATAAATAGACAAATCTGAAGTAATATAGATTGGGAGAACCTCAAGAGGGTCAGGAGATAATGAAGATTATACCTCCATACTGGGATTATGATGTTAGTTCTTTATTTCAATAAAAGTGGATAGAGATCTTTTATATCAGGGACAGGGCTTAGCTGTAAGGACAAAGTAATCTTCTGGGAATTATGCATACAGGCTTGACATCATTTTTATTGGATGGCTGATGAACTGGAAAACTCCAGGATAGCCAGACTTTAATTTGTAATCTTAATTTTCATATAAATCGGTACATTTCAGGGGGGAGGGAGTGGGGGCTGTGGGGACTTTGATGCTTGCAAGCCTAGTGGTAATAAGATAGCTCTGAAGCACAGGCTGCAGTACTAACTCATCCAGTATCTGATTCTGTCTTTTCCTCTATCCATCTGTCTTCCATCTTTACATCTATCATATAAAGAAATTTACAGCCTGCAAATATCAGAGGAGCTAATGTTAGTGCAATCTTCCCTCCACCTCTTCTTGGAATGATCTATAGTAATCTTCTTATCATAGACATGCACGCTATAATGTGTAATACTTTAGTCTCCAGCCAGGAAAATGACTGCAATTGTTTTGAAAACATGAATTAATAAGGTGTTTTCTTTTTCCTTTAAGCTTTTTAAAAAGTATAGGGCATGAGAGAACACCAGTTTGCTTTCATAAAAGAATGATCTTGGTGTTTCCCATATATACTTTCACATCCATAGGATTATACAGGGACAAGTCTGCCAAACTGGAACATATTAGTGATTTATTTGGGCATAGAAAGTTGGTTCATATTTCCAACATAGAATTCAGATTCCTTTCACATTGTAAAGAAATTAAGTTCTTGATTGAAATATATTAGAACTATTACTTGATATATTGTCAGTTTTTCTAACCCCTTATAAGTAAAATTGGATTTCCACTCAAAAGTATTCTAATCAAAGAGTATTTAAGGGCCTCCCTGGTGGCACAGGGCTATCGCCAGCCAATGTGGCCTGAGTTCAATCCCCCTCCAGGGAGCTGACCCACATGGAGTAGCAGACCTCTCCTGTCTCCCCTCAGCAGTGTATTTCAGTCAATCTGCCTCTCCTGCTCCCCACTCTGTCTCTGGTGAATCCTCTCACCCCCCGCACCTCTGGCCTACACTCCAGTTCTTGAATGCATAAATAAATAAATCTTTAAAAAAAAATTCGCGTTGACGACCATAGGAAACAAGTAATATTCAAAGGTGAAATGTTTTATTCACAATCACATATTTTCTCTTTCTCTTTTAATGCTTCTATAGTTTTTTTGTCCAATTAAAAAAATACCCACTGTTCTTTTTGTTGTTTTTCTAACATTTTACGCCTGGTCTAAAAATAATATACTTTGACATTGACCACTTTCTTTCTATATACCACCTTTTGTGGAAATTCTGACCTAAGTTTTGTCTTTGATACTACAGATTCAAATCAAATAACTATTCTATCCATCTGTGGGTCAGCTTTGTGACGTATTGTACAGGGTGGTAAGTATATTTAGAGGACACACGGGATTTTATCTTAAATAGCTCATGACAATGAAAAGATAAATTTTAACCAAACACTTGTGAAGATTTCCAGGAAGAGATACATTGGAGCTGAAATTAAAGACAAGATTAGGTTAGCCAAACAAAAATAGTGATGGGAGTAAATGTGAGATAGTACAATTGTAATGGCAGAGCAAATGAAAAGGCGTTTGGCTTGTAATGTGGGAATTGAGTTCACAAGCTTTTATAAAAATGAATGAGTCTATTGAAGTATAACTTGGCAAATGGTAGAATATCAAAGTAAAATATATCAAAATAATCTTTCAGTTAAAGAGGTCTGCTCGCTATGTGGGACCCTCCTCTGGTGGCCGGGGAGCAGCTGGGGATCGAACCGGCGCTGCAGAGGCTGCGGGCAGCTTCGCAACCCAGCGCTCAACCACTGTGCCATCAGGGAGGCCCAAGTTCCATACTTTAAAAGGAACAAATCTGGAGCTTACATGGAGAAGAGAAATCAGAATGTCAAAGATGGAAAACTACTAAAAGAGCATTTAAACAACCGCCCTTTAAATATCTAATAAAATATTCATTAGAATTTGAACGACTCTAATGATTGGAAACTCATTACAATAAAGACAGCTGAATTTATTTTCAAAATTCTAATATTCAGGGAAATTCTAAAAGTCTGGCTTTAGAGAAATAGAAATATATATGTAACATATATATATATATATATATATATGTTACATAGACATTTGAGGCCTGCCTTCTTGCATCACACAGAATATGATTAATTTTCCTTTCATTTTACTATCCTGGTAATATTTGAAGACACTTGTGAAGTCCTTTAAAGGATGGATTTACTATGAGATTTGAGTACACTCTCCCTGGAAGTACTATCAAAAAATGTGTAAGAGTTGTGGTAAAAATTAGAATGTAAATGTAAAAAATTTGGACAATATAGAAATGCTCAAATGAAGGTATGGCGATGAGGGGAAGAACAGAAAGAGGTAGCATAGATATGCTGATATTTGCCATAACAAGATAGGGATATGATTTGAAATCGATGAAAAAGTAAAGTAATAAAGATATTAGAAATCTTGATTTTGGTGCTGTCAGGAAACAGATGGCACACTCAATAAGAATCATTGAACAGTTTAATGAATATCTATATATAAAGGCCTGAGAAGAACAAAGAGAGTCACCAAGGAATAATACAGCAACATCAGGAAGCCAGTACCATTCCTGGGCCTGAAGGAGTAAGGGGAGGAGCTATTGCTAGAATGTGAAGAATGACACACTAAAGGGAGAAAGATGGTTGCATAAAAGCTACAGATATAAGTAGAGGAAATCAATTAACTAAATTGTGGTTGAAGAAGAGGAACTGGGGAGTAGATTGTCTATTCTTTTTTCCTTTTCCAATAGGTCTCATTGCCTCCTCCCAACTGAAAACTAATGGGTAAGGGATCCCAGTTCTTGGAAATCCAGAGGTCAGCCTTTCATGGTATGGAAATAAGACACATGCCTATATTATTTCCCCCTTTCCTTCTTCTGATCCTTTACCTGGTAAGTGCTTTACCTGGTACGATAACTCAAACTTTATGCTTATGGGAGCCAAGTCATTAAGTTACTACAGTTTTCGATCAGTACTTTTAAGGAAGAGAACACAAAATAAGATGTGTTTCAGTGAAACTCATGGTTATAGGCAATCTTTTTTTGCCCCAGCATAAAAGCAAAAATCCAGTTTTCCTTTTGGAAAATGATAATTATCATCCTGGTCAAAATGGTGGGTTGATTTGGAGGGATGAGGAGCCCCAAAAGGCCAGGGGAAGAAACATGGTATATGCACTCTTCTCAAGAACACTCCTCACCAAGAGGTGAACATACTGAACCAACATTGCATTATCAAGAGGCAAAAATTACTGAGGTGGGTTCTTACATAGTAAAAGGGGGGCTATTACTACCTCTTCCATCCCCTGGTTCTCAAACCAGTACATTTTGACTATTGGAGACAGAGCACTAGACATTGGCTCCTGGTTTAAGGCATATACTGCATTTTATAGAAAGTTCCCTTAAGTCCCAAGGTTGAATACCACTGAGTTTTTGGTTAAGTTGTAATTACATAGCAGTCAGTTCAGGAAGACAGTGCATAGAATGAGGCCAGTGATTCTGTCGTCATGAGCCCATTGCTGGGTTCCTGGAACAGGAATGACTTTAGATAGCATTATGTGGAAATAAATAAGGCATTCTTTATTTTTTTTTTTTTTTTTTTTTTTAAAGATTTTTTTTTTTTTTTTAATAGAGGCATGTTTTTCTTTATTTGTTTGCTTGTTTGTTTTGTTTATACATGCACTGGGTACAGTCAGAAGCGCGGGAGGGTGAGAGAATTCACCAGAGCCAGAGCGAGGGGCAGAGCAGGCAGAAGGACCGAAGTACACTGCTGAGGGGAGCAGCGGGCTGCAGGAGAGGTCTGCGCGCCGTGTGGGACCCTCCTCCGGTGGCCGGGGAGCAGCCGGGGATTGAACCGGCACCGCAGAGGCCGCGGGCAGCTTCGCAACCCAGCGCTCTACCGCTGCGCCACCGGGGAGGCCCAAGGCATTCTTTAAAAAACACAAATGATGGCTTTGGCCGAAGTGTTGTACACTGGAAGAAAAATCTGGATTCAAATTCAGTTCATATTCCAATAAAGGCAATTTGCTAAACTCCCCCCCACCCCCAGCCATGAGAAAAGAGATCCAGTGTAATCACCCCTCACCTCCTTGGCTTTTTCTGTTCTTTTGTTTGTTATCTCTATATTCCACACGTAAGTGACATCAACCAAAATTTGCCTCTCTCCTGATTTATTTCAAAATCAGTACCAAACTGAAACAAAACAGATATACAGACCAATGGAATAGAATTGCAATCCCAGAAATAAACCCATAGCTATGTGACTGGTTAAACTGCCGCAAAGGAGTCAAGAATATACACTGGAGCAAGAAAATCCTCTTCAATAAATGACAAAAAGTCACATGCCAAAGAATGAAACTAGACCTCTATCTCTTGCCATATACACAGAAATCAACTCAAAATGGATAAAGAATTTGTATGTAAGACCTGAAACCCTATTAACACATAGTAGAAAATATAGCAAAACACAACATATAATAAGCTTCATAAAGGTCTTTGTGGATTTGTCTCCAGCATCAAGGAAAGCAAAAGAGAATATAAACTACTGGATATAAAGTTTTTTAATCATTGTTTTTTCAAGGACTCAATTGGCACTGATTGTTCAGTTAGTTTTGAGTAATTAATATGGAGAAGTATGAAGCTAGATAGCATTTTTTTCCCTCCTTAATATCTTGATCTTTCTATTTGGATGCATTATAACTCAAGTCATGAAAATTTACTGGGATGGGTTTTGATGTTGATTATTCTGTGTTTTTTTTTTCCCCTTGGAAATGGGAGATGTACATCATCTCTAGTTTCAAGTCATTTATTTTTGGTAAGTTTTCTTGAATTATAGCTTTAATATTTCTTTGGTTACATTATTTTCATTCTTTGTTCATTATACTGATTTGCCTGTCTTCCGTATGTACTATTTCTCCTTTTGTCTTAAAAACTATTTATTTTAATTTCATTTTACAATATTTCTAATTCCTACCCTTAATTGTGTCAATGTTCAGAAGAATCTATTTTTCTTTGTGTTGCTTCCAATCTTGATCATTTCTATGGTATTTAATTTTTTCCTTCTACTTTATTCCTGAGCCATGCAAGTTTCATTATGTTATCAGTTAAGATCTTTGCAGGAAAGAAATGACACACTCATATTGAGGAAAGGTAAAGCAATGTAGAAACCTATAACAGTGGATGCAATATCCCTTAGGCTACTATCACCAACTCTAGGCCTGAAGGAACAGGAGGAGGGAATGTTATAATTGGATCCAAAAGAGAACTCTCTTAAAGGAGCGCCTTAGTCAAGGGAACTAACAAGCCCAGCATGATCCCACAAGTGTAGCCAATGGTCCATATTTCTGCTAGTACTCTCAGTTGACCAAGCTGAACTAGAAGCTAGAAAAGAGAACCTTTTGAAGTAGCTCAGAGGTTAGCTTCCCCCAGAAGCACAGTTCAGGGTAGAGAAGGGTAGTGGATATATATGGAAAGGCATATTTCCTCAGCAATTACATCTAAGTCCTTTATTTTTTCAGTTATGAATGTCCCACTAAGATTTTTTACTAATTCTTGATGAATACGTAATTGTGATTTTTATCTTCCCTGTGCTGTATCTTTCTTTATGAATATTTTTTATCTATTATTTGTTTTCTTTGTCTCCTTTTTTTCTCTTGCAATAGCTTTGTTTAGTGCTTATACTTGTTCCTATTATTATTATCAATCACTTTTCAAATCAGTGCCTTCTCCATCAGTCTTTGAGGTAGGTTTTGGTGGAAGAGTGGATAAAGCTATGATGCAGGGGTTGCCAGCAGTTCTTAGAACAGAGCTGCCTATGTGAGTGAGTTATTTTAGCTTTTATATCTTCTCTGCTAACCAAACTGGTATTCTGTTAATATAAAATGTCTCTCTTCCTCTTTCCTAAAAAAGGTTATTTCCTGAAAATATGGATTTCTCATGTGATTTCTCATGCAACCCTGACTTCCAAGCATCCAGAGATGCTCCCTATTTCTACTTTTGCATATATATATATATATATATGCACAATATCCCTTGGGAGATATATATATACATATCCCATATATATATATGTTCGTATATATAAGTGTGTGTGTATACACACATATACATGTATATATGTATATATAGTATGTTTAATTTTATATTCAGTGTAGCATACTTATTTGGAATATTTGTGTTGAGCTTTATCTGAGCTCTGTCACTCTGCAAGCCTCTGTTCACATGTTCAACTGCCCCACTGGCCTTTATTGCTTTAGGAAGGTTTTTTTTTTACTAGTTTGTTATTGTTTTGAAATTTCATGTATATTTCAGCTTAATCAGAAATCAAGTTTGCATTATTTATTTTTCCCTCATTCTTTTTTGACTTTAGATGATTACTTATAAAAGAGGTAGGAAATTTATGGACATTATCATCATTTTTCAAAAGAGAACTACATGTAGTTGTAGTCTTTTTTGTCTTCAAACAGCCCCATGTATAAAGAATACCTAAAATTCATGGTCTACCATATAAAAAGAAAAAAATTCCCTGAATAAAGTTAAAAATGTATAGCTCTAAATAATGGAACAGGGAAAGGACTAATTATAATAAAGTAAAAATCAAAATCAACAAGCAACTATAAACCAGAGACACACTATGGAGGGAGGGGGAGAAGGGAGTAGGATCAAAACAAGGGGGGGTGGGAATTGTATGGGGACTATAACCAAGATGAAAATGCATACATTGTGCAAAAATGCAAAATGATGTAAAAATATATAAAATGAAAAAAAAGTTTTAAAAAATGCTCATTGTCCTTAGGAATGCTTTCCAATGTATCTAAATGACAATGCTTTAATATTTTCCCATAGTTTAGAGGTGTTTTCATTTTTTAATGAAATGTTCCCAGGCCTGTTTTTCTTTGCATTCTGAAGTCATCCTAGATGTGCCATCCTCTGAAATACTACTATCACAACAGAAAATAGATTCTCCCAATCATATCTTATCCTCTTATCCTCCAAAGCTCCCAATTTGCCAGTGAAGTAACATGAAAGTTGATATATATAAATTTGTGGCCATAATCCCAATTGGGAAGCACACGAACCTCTTAAACAGTTCTGTCAACTTGGATTTATCTTCATGGAAGGCATATAAAGCATCGTTTACATAAATAACATGGAGCTTTGAGTTGGACAAATATCAGGGATGAGTAACTGCCCTGGAGTAGACCTATTAAATCAATCACTGAGGCTCAGACAATCAGAAAAGCATTGACTATAGCCATACAAAACCTGATCACAACATAATCTTCTTCTGCTTCTTGATGAGATAACAAAATATGTCATGTTCATTGAACAGCTGCTTTCATAAGGAGAGCAATAATGAAAAAATCTCCCAGAACTTTCAGTACCTGCACATGGAAACAAGGTTTCCTGTGAGCAAATTAAAATGCCAACAAGATTTATGCACACCTATGTAGATGTCCTGCAGTCTTAAACATGTTCCATTACTTTTAAAGTGTAAGAGAGAGAAACAATGTCATTTTTTTAAAGTAGTGTTATTGAAAAATAAAAAGTAATTTCCATGGTTCCTGTTAGGGACTGAATTATGTACTCCCAAAGTTCATATGTTGGAGTTTTAACTGTAGTACCTCAGAATGTGACTTTCTTTACACAGAGGCCATGATAGAAGCAATTGAGTTTAAATGAGGCTACTAAGTTTGGCCCTAGTCTATATAAGTGAGGCTTAATCTTTATAAAAAGAGTTTAGAACACACACATGTAGAGGCATGACTATATGAACACACAGGGTGAAGATGGCCATCTTCAAGGCAAGGAGAGGGACCTTAGGAGAAACTAAAAGTGTCAACATCTTGATCTCAGATTTACAGCCCTGAGAATTGAGACAATACATTTCTGTTATTTTAAGCCACACAGTCTTGATACTTTGTTATGGCAGACCTAGCAAACTAGTATAGTTCTCTCTCTCTGTGAAAGGTAAACAGGGTCATGAAAAGACTTTAAGTCATGTATACCAGTTTTTTGGTGTTTACATATAGAAGTCAACATTCCCTTAATTGTTTAAACTTTTGCTGTGAATATTCTTCCATAGCATCCTTTCTATTAAGAGTGAAATGTCACATAACTAGTTAGAAAGGGGCTTGCCAGCATATCATAAAGAAAGCATGAAAGCATATTCCCCACAGAGACATTTGTTTTTACAAATGAAATTAATTTTGAAGAAGTGGTCATATGAGTAGTATCTGCTAATTGATTTCAAAGCGGGTATAAAGAAGAGTCATGTTTAAATAACTAGGGGGAAAAGATGGAAAACAGCTTTTCAAGGAGTATAGGGCTATGCCACATCAGAGTCCTGAGATTCTCTTATTAAAGAGGGCATTTTCCCCTTCTCTAAGCATTCTATCCCTCTAAGTGTTATCATGAATTGGTAAATGATAGGATCACACCCCCTTGCTTCTATGTTTGTATGAAAAGCTTCCCCATTTCTCTTCTTCATATCAAGTGACAGCAGAAAGTGAAATAAAGCCTTTGAGAACCAGGACATTATTTGCATGAAATAAACATCTGTTGGCATCACACCCAGATACACATCTACTAAGGAAGCTCATTTGATCCAGGCAGATTTTTCTGGCACATGTGCACAATCTTTTGAGGATTTGAGAATTTTAGGCATATCAAACTATATAATAACACCTAAAGTAAACTGCAAACCATGTGACTGTATCAATTATCATGTTTTCCTTTGGGAAATATATGCAATAAAAATATTTTTTTAAGTAGTATATTAGTGCTCTTGCTTTCCATGATTTCTTGGACAATTCTTTAACATGTGTGTAAAGTCCTTTGCTCCATGTATTGCTCACCACGGCATTTGCTTGCATAATGGGGAAGGGGCTTTATATGGAAATAAACTCCACATGGAACCTATCTGGTGACCTATCTCATGAGTCAGGTGAGCTCTAAACAAGACACGGGTCACACAGCAGCATTCTTTCCAGACAGAATGAAAGAATATCCTGAAAAGGAATTCAGTCCATGGGACGAGGCTATGGCTGCTATGATACAGACCCGCCAATTTGATGACAGCTTCTTAATGCAGACAGTGGGGGTAGTAGAGGGAGAAAGAAAACTTTATTCTTAGACTTCTACAAAGATGAAAGAGGTACAAGAATGGGAAAAAGCAAATGACAAGTAAAGAACTCTCACTAAGAAAAATATACCATGGGGCAGAAGAAAATAATGAAAAAATATCAATATGACATTTGAAAATTAATAAAACAATCATGTTAAAAATAAAAGCAAAATAAAGATAACAGCACACAGAAGAGGTGCAGATTTGTCTCTCAGTTTGGATCTATATATTAGAGAAATTATAATAATTTTGATCATTAATGGAAAATTTCAATGTTTTCATACTCTTACTCCTAGAAGACTACTAGTTCTCCTTGCAAATACTTCAACTTAATCCCAGCAACTTTTAAACCTTCTAAAGAGTTCAAAAGAATACCATGTATTATACAAGTGGAAAAAATATCATAAATCTTTTCCCCCCAAACAAATAGGGATGCATTATTGATTTCATTCTAAAAGGTCATCTAAATTGTTCTTCTTATTTTTCTTTTTTGTAAAATGGCACAACAGTTTTAACATGACTGAACTTTAAAAGACAAATTAATACCTACCCTCAAACTTAAAAAACCTGAAGAAGAGGGAATGCTTGCAAACACATTTTATGAAGCCAACATTACTCTGATACCAAAAGGAAACAAGGACATCACACACAAAAAGAAAACTGCAGACAAATATCCCTGATGAACATAGATGCATCTGAGAATCTTTACAGAAAAAAGACATAAAATTTGTCAGATTACCATTAGTCAACAACTTCGGTTCCCTCTTCATTCTGTGCACCACTATTTTGATTGGTTCATAAATTTTTAATATTTGCAATTCAAATTGAAGAGGAGTAAGTCAATAATTTTTTTTTTTGGAAAAACTAGCTTGTTGCATAAATATTTTAACAGTATTTTTCACAGAATAAGAAATCAATACCATTGGGGAGACTGATAGAAAAGTTGGTAGATTGGTGGATAGATATTTCAATAAAATGTCAGGACTCATTCCAGTTCAATTTTACCTTGAAATTCTTATACAATTACATAATTGTATAATTTCCTTATATAATTACACAAGAGGTTTCTAATATAGATATTAAATAAAATAGAAAAGATAATATACTAAACAAAAAATAATTTAAAATGCTACTAGAACTTTTGTGAAAAAATCATAGTTATTACAAGTAGAAACTTATAGTATAATTTCAAGACATTCTACCCAATGGTATCAGCCTATCTGAAAGTGTATATATTTCAAAGCAAATTCTTCTGATGCCCTGGTAGCCCACATATACATTCATATGCTCAACATATTCCATATGTTGTTTTGTAAAGTTACATGTGCAGTTCTACTAATATGCCAAATAAGCCAACTCAATAGATTGAGGGGAAATTAGTTCAGTCAATCTTTAACTTTTCTCTATTTCTGCTATAGTAGCCTCTTCGTAGCTACCATTTTTCATAGAAATTAGAGACTCTTTAAAGTGAGACTACCTTCCATTCCAGGCAAGTTAATTTGAAGTCTCTTTTATCATATATTAAGTTCTGGAACAAAAATTAACTACTATTGAAAATGGGATCTTTTACCTCACAAAGTTGAGTTAAATTCAGATATTCATCATGAATTACAGAATGGCCCCTAGAATCAATTGCTTCCTGCTTTGTCCCTCAACTAACTGAAGTCCTTTTGCCTCTTAGGCCTCACATGGGCACTCAGCTGTTCCACTGGTGCCCAGGCTTTATCACCAATCTGTGCAAGAATATTTTTAGCTTATTTTATATAAGTTTAAAGACCTTGAACAGGGGATGCAGAAGTGAGATTTTCAACCAAGAAATGAAACTGAAGTGAAACTGCTTCTTCTGGTTAATCTGCATTACAATTTATTTGAATTCAGATAAACAGGAATTGATATATTAATCAATATGAATGAATTAACAAATTTTTATTATGTCCAAATGTGCAAGGCAATGGCGGGTACAAAGTAACATAAGAAACAGCATCAAATCTTATGGAATTTATATGATAATTTAAATAATAAGGGAGAAAATTAACTAACAGCATAATGGTCTTTATGTAAGTGGCTAATGAATAGTAGAAATAATCAGAATTTTAAGAACTTGGTTAGGCACAGGAAAAAAATCACAGTGCACCGTCAGACTTGGAAAAGGCAAAGAGGAAAGTAGAAATTCTTTTTTTAAAAAAAAATTATTTATTTATACAAGAGCTGTGGTACAGGCCAGATGTGAGGGAGGGTGAGAAGATTCACCGAAGACAGAGTGGGGAGCAGAATAGGCAGACTGACTGAAATACACTTCAGAGGGGAGTCGTGGATGAGTCAGGAGAGGTCTGCCGCACCATGTGGGTATCTCCCTGGCTGGCTGGGAATCGAACCTGTGCTGCAGAGGCTGTGGACAGCTTCACAGCACTGTACTTAACATGCTGCACCACCGGGAAGGCCAGAGAGAAATTCTTTAAAAATAAAAAATGGAGGGAGAATATTCTGATCAAGTTCTTTAGTCATCTTCCTTAAAATGTATCCACAATTAAAGTGTAGGTTAAAGTTTACTGAGTGCTTATTCTATGTCAGGCATTTCACAAGGGCTATTTTATTGGAACTCAAAATGCATTTTTGATTTGGGTACTAAGACAATTTTACTTTATAGATGAAGATTCTGTTGGATACATAAGGTTATTAATTCATCTAAGGTTACAAAGATAATAAGGCAGGGACTCTACACTAACCGTGTCTAAGTACAGAATTCACATTCTTAACCACTGTGATACAACGGTATTCCTAGTGCGATGTCATTGGAACCCACCTCTTCCATCTCACTTCTGTTGGCATTACCTTTCAGGCCCTTATAACCAACATATAGTACTATTACAGCTTAAAATGTGGTTTCCCCAGTTTTAATATCAGTGTCTCACTCTGATATTGCCCACCTACGTTCCCATCATTCTCTTCCTGTGCAAAATCTTTCAGTGACTTCAACGGCTTTAAGCACACATATTTTCATGTCCTTATATAACCCCAATTTACCTTCCACACTCTGTCCTCCATGCTCAAAATTTTACTTCTTAACAGATTAACTTAAGTACCTGCTTGTCTCTCGTACAAGGAATTTGCAATCACTTAAGGAATGGAAGCAATGGCATCTCCTCCTTTCTACTTTCATGTCTGGTAAAAATTCCAAGCATATGATGGATATTGAATTAATATTTACTTGAATTCTGATGAATTAGCAAGTAGTAAGCACAGTGCACAGCCTGTGTTGAGTGGAGCAGGTAGAACATGAAGGGAACAGAGACAGAAGTGGTAAGGTAGGCCAGGTTGTGAGGGCACCTTGAACACTTGTGCAAGAAATTTGGATTAACTTGAAATGCCCTTTGTACTGAAACATGGTCCAAAGTACAACAAGGTATGAAACCAAATTTCATTGTAAAGCTCCCTCTGTAGCCATTTCTTCTTTTCACATACAGACACAGGCAAGTATTTTGCATGACACCTCAGGAAAAGCATCTGCCTACATCTTTTAGGAGAAGCAGCTTTCAGCTTCATTCTATATCATTATCATAACTTCCCCAAATAGTTCTCTTTCAGTGTTTGGGAACACTTAATCCTGTGGGCATGGATGCCTCATTTGAGAGGGCACAAGAGATGACCGTTAGTAGCATAGCCACACATGTTAAAGCATGACATCTCCATCACCTGAAAGTGCACGGGGAAACCACGCTGAACAAAGCCACGGCTCGTTGACAGTGGGGCTGGTTCTGCAGCACTGAATTCAGACACATTATCACCTGTCACTTGTAGTCTCTATTGCTAATAAAATTATACCTGGGATATCACAGAGTTCTATCAAGAGGTTAGAGTTACCCTCTCCAGACAAAGCAGGGTGCCCTGGTAGTCACAGTCTGAGAATGAGATCCCTCCTGGCTAAGGTCACAGTCTTAATATTGAACAGAGTTTCTTCCTTTGATAATGTTTCCCATAAAACAGAAAACAATTCCTACTCAACATATCGGACAGTTTTTTGACGGGGAGGGGGGGTGCTAATATAAAGGATATCAAAAAAAAGTTAAAGTATAAATCAAAATTCATCATCAGGAATTGATTGTATTATAAATAGTCTCTAAAAAAACATAAGTCAGAGTTTGGCTAAAAATTCATGCCATAGTTACAACATTATGTACCGTAATACTCTTAGTACTCTCTTCAGTTTCTTTCCCCTGGATAAATCATCAAAGGGCCTATATCATTTGGGAACTTCCAAAATCTTTTACCCTATTGCTTTTTTTTTTAAATCTTAAAAAATGTAGTAAGACCACATTATGTAGAGGAAGAGCCCAGGATTGAGCATAAGGCGTTATAAGGATTAGGCAGCAGCATTCAAAAAGTCTGTGGGCCTCCCTGGTGGCCTAGAGGTTAGCCTCAGCACTATCATCACTAAGGCCTGAAGTCTATCCCAGCTAGGGAGCTAGCCCACATATGGCACAGCAGACCTCTCCTATCTCGCCTGCTGCTCCCCTTAGCCGTGTATTTCAGCAGATTTCTCTGATTTATTCCTCACTCTGTCTCTTGAGAATCCTTTCAACCCCAGCCTCGCACCACTGGCCTATGCCCCAATTCTTCTATGCAAATATAAATACATACAAACATTAATTAATTAATTAATTTTAAAAAATCAACTTCACCATGCCTCAGTCTACCGACTGGTAAAAGAAGACAAATAGTGAAATCACTTCAAGAATCAATTTCTGCTACAAACTGTAATGATTTTGTGATAGCACATGTCTCAAAATAAGTCTCAAGAGAGAAAAAACATTAAAGCTTTGGTGATAATCTGACAGTTACACCTAGGGATTTTCTTGTTTGTTTTACTGTTAAATCAATAAAAATGCATAAGATATAGTCTTTGCTCTCAAAAATTTTATAACCTAGTAAGAAGGAAAAGTTAAAAGTCTTTTATATAAAACATTATGGTAAAGCACTATTAGAATTCAAAAAAGAGGAAAATAATAAAGTGAAATCAGTGGGTAATGTTATTAAAGTGTCAACATTATTTGAATCTAGAAGAATGAACAACCTTAATCATAATTGGAAATTGGATGGGGGTGAAAAATCTCAGGCACACATACAATGAAGGAAAAACATTCAACAGCCTATGGATGGAGATAAATGTTAATTGTAGGGCATTCTTTGACAGCACTAAGTATTACAATTTGGCTACTGAATGTGTTTACAGGATGATGAAATGCAAGAATTCCGATAGGTTAGGGAAAAGCCTCAAATGCCAGTTGCCAGGACTCCCAAGTAAGGAAGACCCATAGCTGAATTTTTTTTTGTTTGTTTTTGTTTTGTTTGTTTGTTTGTTTGTTTTTATTTATACAAGCACTGGGTACAGCCAGAAGCACGGGAGGGGGAGAGAATTCACCAGAGCCAGAGCGGAGAGCAGAACAGGAAGACTGACAAAGAATACTACTGAGGGGAGAAGCGGGCGCGACAGAAGAGGTTTGTGCCCCATGTGGGAACCTCGCCCAGCGGCCAGGGATCAAACTGGCGCTGCAGAGGCTGTGGACAGCTTCGCAACCCAGCACTCAACTGCTGCACTACCAGGGAGGCCCCCATGGTGGGGGGCCTATCTTGATTTTTGAGCAAGAAAATAAAGTTCAAAGTTCAAAATTGGCATTAGAGCTTGAATGAGGTAAACTAATGAGAAGCTCTTACCTAGATAAGAGATAAGATATGGATCTGTCTGCAGAGATGAGAATGAACTTTAGAATTCAAAATTGTTTCATTTCACAAATGTTTTGTAGCTGCCTGCTAAGTACCAGGCTCTTAGTACTAAGGTGTAGGAATGCAAAGATGAACAAGATGTTGTCCTTTCTCAAGAAATGGCAATGTAGCTTATTGTTTAAAAGACTGATTTCCCGAAGTTGACACCTGGCTTCACAGTTTATAATCTGTGAGTCCCTAGACAAGTTGCTTTAATCCTCTAAACCCTAGTTTCCTTCTCTGTAAAAAGGGGAGGGATAGTAACATTCCTCATGATATTCATTATTGCAAAGATTAAGTGAGATAAAAATAAGGCATTTAAAACAGTATATGTCATATAATAGATGGTTCAATATACAGCTATTTCTACTTCACTTTGGAATTACAAAATGAATTAATTTCAAAGGGAGAAATTTTTGTCACATGAAGGAAAGAAATTTCAAAGAGCAAAAAAAGAACCATCTGCAAATATTAGCTTAGCCCAAGACTGAATACAGCAACTAGAGGCTTCATGTAATCCAGTAATTTAAAGACATGAAATAAATCCAATAAATTAAAGACATGGAATTCTGAGATACAGAATTCTCAGAGCAGGTGAACAAATTATGTATTTTATATTAAATCAGTAAGAAGAGTTCATGGTTATAATAATTCAATCTGTTCTGCATTACTTTATCAATGGTAGAGATAGAAAATATTATGAGGAACATAATACTTTATCCTTGACTATCTAGTTTTGTTTTTTTTTATAGAGGCATGTTTTATTTATTTGTTTTTGTTTGTTTGTTTGCTTGTTTGTTTATACATGCACTAGGTACAGTCAGAAGCGCGGGAGGGTGAGAGAATTCACCAGAGCCAGAGCGGGCAGAAGGACCAAAGTACACTGCTGAGGGGAGCAGCGGGCGGCAGGAGAGGTCTGTGCGCCATGTGGGACCCTCCTCCGGTGGCCAGGGAGCAGCCGGGGATCGAACCAGTGCCGTAGAGGCTGTGGGCAGCTTCGCAACCCAGCGCTCAACCGCTGCACCACCGGGGAGGCCCGACTATCTAGTTTTTTGAAGCTTTTTTCATTGATAAGAGGAATACATTTTACAACTGAATATTATATACACTATTCATAAAACATATAACAATTCAAAGATCTTGTATCTTGCTCTCTCCTCTATACTATCTGACTGGGCTGTTTCTTTGCCAATTCTTAAGAACTTTAAATTAATCCAGGAAATCCAGAAAATGGAGTAATACACATTCCAATTGTCTAATGCTGTAGATATCTATTTAGACAATAGAGTTTACACTACTCTAAGTGTCTTTCTGTGAAATACTGTTGGCAGTGTCATTATCAAAGCTCTTTTTCAGTGTTGGCATTTATTTTAGCTTCCATGGTCAAAGATTATCCAATTCAATCTGAACACTCCTTAATCACCCATCTCTCCTGAAAGCCTGTGATCCTGAAACAGATTTCCTAAGCAGGATGGAGTTAAATAAAATACTTGTTTTCTAGGAGTTGGAACATTTGCCCTAATTTCACACCTTATGTTGCAGCTGTTAGTGCTTAAAAGGCAAAGCGTGCAGCCAGAAAGCAAGTTCAAACCTCACCTCTCTTTTTTTCATTACACCTTTTTAGCCCCTCAATAGAAAATAAACTGACATGCCTGTTTGATTTACAGTCAAGCACATTTTGGAGTAAGTGAAAAATCAGAGACCTAAAGACAGATGCTTGATTTACATTCAAATTCTGTTTCAATCCTAGTCTACTATATACTTTATATATCCCTTTAATGTTTGAAAATTAATTCCCCAAATAGCTCCATTAATGGAAAGCTATTTATTCACACAGCAGATGGTTATTAAGCACCTACTATATGTACATCATTGAAATTACTAATATAAATATGTTATTACTATACTGTTATTCCTTAAAACAATATCAAGAGCCCCTACTACATCTTCCTGCTTCCCTTGGCCACTTTAGCACAGCCAAAAAGTCAGCATCACAGAAAAGAAGAGAGCAATGAGTCTCATTTTGATTTTTAAGCACTAAGATAATTGATTTTTAGATCTAATTTCTATGACCTAACCAATAACTAATATTTCCCTTAACTATGGTTCAAATGAGATGTACTTCAGTTATCTCAAATTATCAAGATATCAACATAAGGAATATAAAGCTCAATGATAAAACTTTTATCATTGTTCACACAATGGTTTATACTGAATATCAATATTTTAACTCTTCATAAATTTATGCTTTCTTTTTTCCTTTCTTCTGTCAGTAGAGCCAACAAATGTTACTTCTTTAATTTACTTATAAAGAGAAAGGGGAAAAAGAGAAATTTAACACTCTTCCTCTAAATCTAAACATGAAATCTTTCCAATCAAAAAGAACAGGTTAATCCTAGCTTTAGAGTCAGAGAAATCATATTAAAATGCATACACTGTGATTCATTCAAAACCTGAATATAGCAATATATAATCCTATAAAACCAGAGATTTTAGATCAAGGCAAAAAAGGTAAATCGAAACTGAAATGAATGGATTAGCAGAAATGGAGCATTACTGTAATATTCCTCTATATTGAGTAAGAGAGAAGCAGATTTAGTCAAATCTTGCTTTCTAATTCTCTTCTGGAAAAACCTTGCTCTGGAAATGAATAGGTTTGAAGGAATTCCTTTGACATCTGTAAAGTTAAAAAGCATCAGTAATTGGAATGGGGTTAATGCTCCATTCAACAGCATGTTCTTTATATATAATCATAAGAAGTGATGAAAGTCAGGCACAGATGTAAAAATTGTTAGATTTAATCAGATTTGTCTTCTACCCCCGATTTAGTCTATTCTGTTTTAACTTCTACTTAACCTGGGTTAACTGAAGAAGTTAGTCAGAGATGCAAGGACTAAATCCAGTTTTGAGTTATCAGGAGAAAATTAGTTTTAACTTCATGAACCATTAAATACAGAAAAATATTATTTAAAGTTTTGTGTGTACCATTATGCATATTAAATTGAGTCTGTGAAATAAGCCCAGAGCTGACCCCTTTGAGATTCTAAAACATGAGGAAAACACTGTGTATCAAAGAGGAACAGTAGTGGTGGAGCAGCCAAAATAAACAGAGGTAGTAAACATAAGATCTAGCGCTTTGAAACACTGGCCATTTATGATGCCCAAAGTATTCTTTGGAGCAGTTAACACATTTTAGTTGCTCTGAAATCTACTATTTTCACAGCTCCAGCTGTTAAGTGTTCATTTCTCTTCCCACATGGTGGTATGAAGATAGAAGGTGAAATCTGTTATTACATCATCAAAGATCAGTATCAATTTCACTAGAAGTAATTATAAGAATGGTGTATATCTATAAACTTATAACACATTTCTTGAGATTTTTAAACATAATTATTTAGTATTGCCCTGTCCTATTATAAGTATAAAGGAAAATTTGTAAGTATGCTTGAAAATGTCTCGTTTGAGTCACTACAACACCTTATTACCTACTACTAGATTCTTTACATAGTGCTGTATACTCTTTGCAAGTAAACTAAAAACTTTGACTACTGGTTATATTAAAACTAGTGCAACTAGAAATGGTATGATTTTCATTGTTTTTATTTACATAGAAATTTTTTTCAGACAAAAGAATGAACATGTTTAATACCTAAAGCACCATCTGGGCACATTAGTTGTCAGTATTATACTTCCATGATGGCAGAAATATCTTAAAGTTAAGGGTATCGTAGTCAAATATAGATTTCTATTCACTGGAAATAAAAAATGGCCTATTCAGTTTTATCTCATTTTCATGCAAATAAGAGAATTTATATTCTTAATCTCCCATCTTCATTAAATCTTAGTTTCAGTATAAAAAACAGCAAACTCCATGTACAGCAACCTCTCTGCCTCTTGTGACCTCAATCCCCACACCATAAAACACACAAAAACTTTAAAACTGAATTATTGCTTACCATATGGGATCTGAGAATAAGATCAAACCCAACCTAGACAAATGCCATGCAGCAAGTCGACAACTGTTCCTGGAGTCCTGGGCAATGCCTGGGAGAGTGCCTGCCAGGGCCTACTGTTTTCAAACGAGTTTCATTTCTCTAACAATTTAAATCTGCCAAGAGGAAACGGAGACAATCAAGCTTCGTGCCAAAAAGCCCCAAGCTTAAGCTAGAGATGGATCCTCTCTTTAGCCTGCTGATGAGAGATGGAGCAGAGGGAGAGGAAAGGATAAAGATTCATAATGAGTAGGACAGAGGCTCGGTATGCATTTGGAATGCCACAACAGGACAATTTCTGGGCCTAATTATGTGACTTTGTTGAGCTCCATATCCAGAATAGAAAGTACCCTCTTCCTTTTACTTTAAGAATTCCATTGCATTTTGGGTTGAAAATTGTCTGGAACAAATCTTCCCATTTCCCCATTGGAGCTGTCTCAGGTCTGTGTCACAAGAGACGAAGGCTATCAGAGGGTCCCTCCTTAGGGTCCAATTTCAGAAACATTCCTAGGAGGCCCCAACATTTCCCCTGCTTCTTCCTTCTTTGTATCCTCTCAAATTCACTGACAAAAAGGTGGTTACAAGAAAGGCAACTATCATATAGACTCCTGTTGTGAAGAGAGAAAATGAGAAGGCTAGTGGTAGCTTCCTATACCCAAGAGCCACATGCACTGAAAAGGATGAGAACCTGCTCTGCCAACCTGGCACCAGCCTTCCTAGCACCTCATGTTTGAGACATGAGACCCACTGTTTCTTACCACAGGTCCAGGTGGTAGCAAGTCATAGTTTATCCAAGCAGACACCTTCAATCATAATACCAAAATGATAATAAATTGAGATAAAAGATGGTTGTTGTAAATATACAAATAAACTACAATATGTGCTATTTTGAAATACAATATTTTCAGAATCACAAGTTAAGATTGTTCCTATTTTCTATAGTAAATGAAATATGATCTTCTGAATCAGATTGCTCTGGATTCAAAACCCAGTTCCCCAACAACTAACTATGTGAACTTCAGGCAATCATCTAAAAACTGTCTGTTTTGACTTCTCCATTTTTAAAAGAGGGATAAAACAGTTATTTCACAAGGTAATTATAAGGATAAAATATGAGATAGTTGATGTAAAGCACATAAGAACTTTTGCAGTTATCATTGAGACAGAGTAAACACTCAGTAAATGATCATGATGAGTAGTTTTCAATTTGGGATAAAATATGATTTTAAATGACCCTGCTAATTTTTGATCTTAACACAATCATTCTAAATATTTTGCATTTGAAAATCTTTCAAGAGATGTTCTCTCAGTCATCTTCACTTAATCCTGGAAAATCCATTATTATATACACATGACATCAGAGTAAAGAAGAGCTTTATATAATCACAGTTATGAGTGAATTTGAACAGACACTATTGGGAGTAAAAGTGAGATGACTGTTTTGGAGGGAACTTTGGCAATACCTGGCAAAGCAATCAGAATTCCATTGCTAGAGATGTATACAAATGGGATAAGATCAAGATATAGCTCTAATGATTAGCATAGCAACTTGTTAAAAATTGGAAACCATGTGCATGCCCATCCACAGAAGATTGCTTAAATACATTATAATATATTCAATGAAGCATTATGTAGCCATTAAAAATATTGTAGAAAAATACTAAATGACCTAAGGAAATAATCACATAACTAAAAACATTACAATGTCCCATTGAAATATATATTTATATATTTAGAAAAAAATATTGACATCTTTACAGTGGAGCAGAAGGATTATGGTTGATTTGATATTTGATTTTGTTTTAGCTTTTCTGAGATTTAAATTAATTCTGCAAAACATGTACGGGTTAGTAATTTTTTAAATAATATAAATGAATTTGCTTGCATTTTAAATTTTACTCTCATTGAAAATTCAGAAATGTAAATAATGATCTCCATCAACCCAAGCATAAATCTACATCCTTGCCCACACATATTTATTCATATTTTCCACAAATGCCAGTATACTGATATACATTATGCTTGCACAAAGAGGTGTATATTCATTGATAAACAATTTCTACTAATTTCCTTTATTAAAAAGCATGCATTTCTTCAAATTTCACTTAAAAGTCGACTTAAGATACAGTTTCAGATTACCTCTTAATGCTTCTTTGTAAAGTCTTCAAATGCTGCTGACCTTGCATAATAATTTTTCCTTTACAACATATTAATTATTGTTCTGGCACCTCTGGTCTACTCATGAAATCAATGAAGTGTGAAATGCCTCTGTGCAGAGTAATATTTCATATTTGGTACTTTATGTATTAATTACTTTTCTGTTTTTGCTAAACCAGTCAGAGAAAAAAATCCTGCCTCATTCTGTAATGAGCTCTCTCTCAGTGAAGAAAATAGGAAAAAGGTGAACAATTCACATTTTCTGGTGTACTGAAAGCTGCTAGAGCGAGCTATTGATACACCAATGTACCCTTTCGACTGTCACATATCTCCATGTCAGCTGCTTAGTGAGGGTCCTTCTAATAACAGTGACTGACTTTCTTGTGTTGAAAACAGCAGATGTGAAGTCCAAGAAACAAGTAATCTTAATCACACTAGGTTGTCATAAATCTGAAATCCAAAATAAAATAAAGTGTAATTCATTGTCAACAGAAAAAGGTATAGGGTACCATTCAAAAATTAACAATTTGTCAAATTATCTTCTACCAAAAGGAGACAGAGGAGATGCTTGTATATTAAGATTCTATATAGCTGCCACTTCAGCTGCCCAACAATTAAAATATAAATCAGTTTGACAATTTGAAAGCAGCAGTTTTAATACTGAA
Organism: Talpa europaea; assembly: GCF_964194135.1. Lineage (NCBI taxonomy): Eukaryota > Metazoa > Chordata > Mammalia > Eulipotyphla > Talpidae > Talpa > Talpa europaea. Next base: position 97,209,019 of record NC_140071.1, read on the forward strand.
TTCCAGGAGCATGATTGCTCTGTCCCCTCCCCCTTTCTCTCTTTCTCTCACCAGTCATTCAGGCTGAACAAAAAATTCAGGTGTGACATTTCTTGATTCAAGAGCTGTGTTAAGCAGTTATAAAGCTGCTGTAATTTACAGCAAAGAATAAAGCTAGCCTAAGAGACCTCAACCCCAATTTGCTAAAACTTATTACACCTCATTGGCCACTGAATAGCGAAAAGAAGAAAAAAGAGAAAAAGAGCTTATCTGAATAAGAAACTTTACTAGCATTAGCCTAATGAGGAATGATTGGCTTAAAATTGCTCTGGCTACATCAATAGGTTCAGTTTAACACTATTTATGATGTTATGATTTCCTATTTCCTGAGTTATATAAAAGCCAAAGGAGTTACTGAAACAATACTAATGAGTCGATAGATGTTTTCAGATGTCTGTTTGACTCCTGAGTCTAGCTAAATGTCTTAATATGACAAATGTAGCCCTCCATTAAATATCCTGTTGAAATTAATATGTTAAGAAAATATACATACAGAATTATCTTAAGCTGTAACAAATTCGAGACTATAGAAATACCAATTGTGTTGGTTACTTTCACAAATCATTTCATAAAGTGCTATGAATATGCTAAATGAATGAACAAGAACATTTGCCTTGGTGGTGGAAGTGGCTGATGACATACATCTGAAAAGATGTGATCCTATATCTCTGAATTACATACAGTGCTATAAAACAACAGAGCCTCAATAAAATATTTTTTTAAAAAGAATATGTGATCATTAATTACCAGCAATTGTTAGTAACACCACACAGCTGTGCGAAGGAGAATGTGCTACCTGGTTTTAAACCACTCTATGTTCAATACATATTTTTCATGAGAATCTTCTGCAATGTGCAAATCATTTTTTATTGAAGTGATTTGGGTAATACTAATGAATGAACTCACGATCAAAATATTACTGTGTAGAAGATATGTAACAAGTGGCTGATTTTCCCTAAATTAGCATTCTGGGTGCAAAGTAATTCCAACATTCTCAGAAATTAATCCACAGTGTTAAATAAGGTGACTTATTTGACAACAATTTTCTAAAACTTTCATTATGTACTAACAGGTGTGTAACCATAGTCTTTGCAGTGGAAAATCACCACATTGATAGGACTAGGAAAGAAGCAAGGTTTCTAAGAGTGATTTGGATAAATCACAAACTTTTTATAGGTATACAAATCAATTTAATATCAGGTGATTCTTGACATTCGCAGATCTGATAACTTTCTAAAATATACTAAAAACATTATCTAAAGAGGAAGGAAACATTCAAAGATAATAAACACAGACCAATCTATAGCATATGTATGCTTGAGAACACCTGCAAAAACTTTCCTTAAGAAACAAATGAAGAACATCTCCCTTATGACCAGCCCCACCTCCTTGCTCAAGAGTTTGATGTGTATTTGTGTTCTATTTTGTGTTGCTTAAAATTCCCTAACACCAATATTGGTGCAGCTAATTCAACTTTGGGGAAAAAAATGCATATACAGTAAGATGATGTTAGATAAATTTACAAGTAAATAATGTCTTGCCTTTTTTTATTTAAAAAGTTCTCTCAGGTGACCTGGCATTTATAAAAGAAAATGAGCATATTTTCTACTAAGAACATGGGCAATACAATTTCCAAGTAAAATCAGAAAATTGTTGAATAGCAGGCCAAAGGTTAATGTTTGGAAGCACTTTCCATAACTCATTGACTTACAAAAGTAAAAGTCTTACCTATTTCTTTTGTTCAAGGTGCATTGTCATCCCAGCTACTACTATGGCCGTTATATAATGCTGCTGGAAGGAGAAAAAAAAATAGAATATTTGAACATTCAAGAATGCATGTAGTATCATTCAACCAAAGTTTCCAACACTGAAGTGTTTGTATTATTAATACCCTCTAAAATTTACAATGGTGACTGATTTGCTATAGTCACTGGGCAGAAATCATGTAGCATGATTTACACTACTACAACATCTTTACTAACTTGGGCACCATAAATTCGATCATTCAATAATTTAGTGCTAAATTCCCTCTTTTAATGAAAGAAGAGCGATTGTGATTATTATTAATGCTATTTTTAGTTAGTTTTAAATTATGCCATTATGATAAAACATTCTACTTAATTTAATATTTCAATTCAAAATTAATTTCTAAAGTCCTTAATTCTAGTCAGTCTGCATAATTACAGGATATTGTAATACTCTTGCAATTGAATCTCTAAATTGCATTTAACAATAGACAGATTTAAGTAGATATCTTCTTTAAAAATGTTGCAGCTTGAATTGGTCTTGATTTTTCAGAATTGTAACAAATAGCATTCTAATTGAGAAATTTAAAAAATCTTTTTCATTCTTCAATAAAAATATACAATGGATAAAATTGTTTATATCAGATGCTGAGAAAAATTGCATAATTTTAAGTACTATATTATGAATTTTCTGTTTTTTAAAAGAAAAGTGTGCTTTTGAAAAATAAACAACAGTTAACACGTCACTTTAAAATGCCCTTCTGTGACATCTTCTAATTTACAGCATACAATGAATGAAAAAGTAAATTTTGACATTTTGTGGAGAGTAACAGTTATTTCCCATGCTCACAGGTGTTTTTACTGTAAAAGCAACTTGCAACTTAAGACCACCATCTACTGGCTCTGCCCATCGCTGCAAAAGATATGAGTGTAATATCCAACCAGTTCTAAATGCAGTCTAATAAAACATCTCAAATGCTCTTTCAAATAATTTACTGAACTAGTCATCTACGTCCTAACCAATACTTTAATGTTCAGTTTATACCTTCTTAAAGACATTTATCATTCTTCAAGAAAATACAATCACTGGGATCTGGTGTTAGATGCTATTATCCCTTGATGATTTACTGTAGATTTTTTTTCCCATGATAAACCTGATACTTTGAATCAGACATGATAGATAGATAGGGATATCAAAACTTAAGCCATGCCACAGAAAATACTCTCTGACAGCCAGGATTCTTTTTTAGAAACTAAATAGAAAGATACTTTGCTATCAAGTCTCCTTTATACAGATTCATATTGCCTTGCATTACTCAAGAACCATGGTTTAGTACTGAATTTGGTGGAATAATTGCCAAAAAAGGGACATGAAATTGTAACCGAGGATTACAGCCTTCTCTGGAGCTTTTTAAATTACTCTGATTTCTAATTTCTAGAGCTAGATAGAAGATGAGTTAACTATCCTAAGAGATTTTACTTTAGTTCTGCTCCCTTTCAACTGAGCTCTTATGTTTAAAATTTAAAACATGACATGTATCAATGCGTTATTTCATGTATTCTACTATCTATCCTGGAAAAATTTTAATTCCTTGCTTTCTGAGTTTAAGTCACTTCATTCACTCATTTATTCATTCAACAGACATCTGTATTTGTATTTGGTATTAGGTTCTATGACAATTAATAGGGATGCACAGCTAAGTAAAAAAATACAATTTCAATAACATAATGGAGAGTTAATACATATTTTATTTTTATGTTTCCTGATTCTACAAAGGAATATATAACAATAGCAAATTTTCTATTACTGGTATTACAAATGCCTTTTTTGATTTTGTAAAATGATGTATATCCCTCTCCAACTTCCACCCTGTGAAAGATATGTGTACCAAGTGAGGCCACTTTTTATCACAGACAGATGCAGTGACTATCAGGCTGTTCTAAGCACTCTGCCCCTCTATCTATACCCTGTGAATTTTGCATACACTCAAGGAGATTTTCTTTTTTTTTTTTAATGATGTGTTCCATTATTTTTCTAGCTATGAAAACTTGAAATTCAGCTTTCCTGATTAAAAATATAAGCAAAGAGACAGAAACGCCCTCTTCCTCTCAACACTAAATCTACCAGTTTACTTGAATCTCTGACAGTTATTTCTTATTTCAGTGGAAGACAGGCCCCTCTTATCAAAGGTCATCTAGCTCCACTGCACTCTAGACACAGCAGTTCTTGAATCCTTTAAACAAACAACAAAACAAACAAACAAACAACAACAAAAACCCAAAATTCTCCCGCAATAGACTCTTCATACTGCCCTATCAATTTTATCCTCTCCACTGGGTCATCACCATTAGCACTCAAAGACTTTAGTTGTTAAATTTAGAGATAAAGCATGAATGATAAATGATTTTTTAAAGTCTCTAACCTAACCTTAATTTCACAAAGCATTCATAAATATCTCCTTTAACATTCTATTCTCCACTACCCCATTTACAGTCCGTTCACAGGAAGGTTTCTTGAAAAAGCTTAGTCTTTGCCTCTACTGCTCTGCCTCCCATTTTCTCCTCATCACGATCCATCAGGCTCTATTCTTCACCATCCACTGTCAGTGAGTGTTATGGTCACCACCGATTTGCATGTTTTCATGACCTGCAGCCACATTTCTATTCTCATCTTCATAGACTTCTCACCCTCACCCTCCCGGAAAGACTCGGGTTTTTGGCTCTAAGATACTTCATAATGCTGGTTTTTCCCCTGATTTGACTGGCCATTCTTTTCTAACTCTTTATTCTCTGTGAGACCTAAATATTGGAAAGCCTCAGCATTTTGGAGTTGAGGTAACTTCTTTATCTAAACTCTCTCACTTGGCGATTTCACCTAGTTCCATGACTTTAAAGAATGTCCATGTTTTCACTGAATCTCAAATTTATTTCTCTCATTTTGAACTTTACCCAAAATTGACTTTTAGATAGGATATACCTGTTTATCTTCCCATTTGAATTGCTAATGTGCATCTTATTAACATGTCCCAAAGGAAACTTCCAAGGCCTAAGAAACTTAGCTTTTCTTTTTTAAGTATGTACTACAATCTGCCTAATTGCTTAAACAAATATTTAGAAATCTTTTCCTTTCCTCTTCTTCCTATAGCTAATCCATGAGCAAATATTGTCAATTTCTTGTCAGAAATAGCTCCTGAATCTATGAACTCCATCTTTATAGCTACAAACTGGACTGCTGCTATTGTCCCTTAACATGTTGCAGTTAAGGGCTTCTATTCCTGTCATCCTGAAATTCCTGTTTCACACATTAGCCAGATGGACTTTCCTTAAAACAGAATTTATACCACATAATTTCTCTACTTAAAATTTCTGAATTAAAACCCTCAACCATCATTTGGTTCCTTGTATAACGGGGACTCTGTTAACTTCCCCGTCTTCATCTTTTTACACTCCTTGACCACCACACCTCAGACATACTTGACATACTTGGGTTCTTTAAGCATGCCCTATGTGCTCTTTCCTTGGGACTTTGGTACTGCTAGTCACTCTGCTGGGAAACTGCCTCAGATCTTTAGATGACTGATTTTTTCCGTTCATCCAGATCTCTGTGTACATGTCCATTTTTGAGTGAAGCCTTTCTGGAATAGTCATGCTATATAAATAGACCTTAATCCCTCTCTATTACTTTACTATTTTATGTTCATCATAGAATCTATTGCTGCTACATGTTTATCTGGTTATGGTCGGTTCCTTCCAGTAGAATGTATTCTCTGTGGCAACAAAGATCTGCCTGGATTACCATGGCATTTCTACAGACAGAATAGCATGTGACATTGGAAGAGGCTCAGTAAATATATGTGAAGTTAATGGATAAATTTCTCAGAGTCCCCTAAAGTTCCCAGATCAGTCAGAGGACTCATTATAAGAAACAGAAACTGACTCTGGTAGCCACACTTGAGAAAATAAATTTATTGAAAGGATATGGAGTACCTTCAGAATTGAAAAAAAGCTGGAAAGGAAAAATGCAGACTCAGCAAGGATAAGAAAGAAGGAGGGCCTAGGTTGTATTAGAAACTGAAAGAGCATCTTCAGGATTCCAATACCGGAAAAATCAGGGTCAGCATTTCATCCTTGTGTCACTCTTCTCCAGAGTGAAATTTCCAAAAAAAATTACCATTAATTAACCTGGCTTGCAGAGCATGCCCACCCCATAATTAGGGCAAGGGATGTTATTTAGAGGAGGAAGGATAACTCTCAAAAACAAAATTGCGGTGTTCTCACAAGACAAAATGCATGCTGGAAAAACACTATTGATATCCATTATAAAAGCAATAACTTATAGTTGTACAATTCTTTACAATTAAATAGCTCTAAAATCTGTCTTGAAAAGAGAAACATGAGTTAACAAATGTGAAAATGTGTTGTAAATCTATTCTATATACTCTTATCTCAGAATCACTGTATTTCAAACTGTTAGCAATCAAGGTCTTAGGGGAGATAACCCAGGACCTCCCAGGTATTCCTTAGTAATCCTTCCCTTCCTGCCTAAACCAAATCCCTGGTGCTTTTGGGTGGAAGATGGAGAAGAGAACAGAGATAAAAGACAAGTAATGACTATTAGTATCAGGAAAAAAAAAAAAAAGCATGGAAATAACTTTATCATCTTAAAATATCAAATACATTATCAAGGTGATTAAACATTGGTTGATTTCATTAAGAACATTGTAAGGTTCTTAAACATAGTTAAATTAACAAGCATTTGTGGGCATATAATCAAATGCAAGATGCACTATAAATTTAGCACATTGCTTACAGCAGATCTTTTTAGGTTCTACCTAACTCAATTAATTCAGAGGAGCTTCTAATTTTATTGAAATCTTCTTACTTGCCCTTTCCATTAGTTTTCAAAGATCTCAATTTTCTAATCCTTTTCCACAGTCATTTAGAACCATGCCTTATTTTCCTAATTTTAGATTTCAATTGCACACTTAGATTTCAGGATAATCCACTATCTTCACACAAATGTCAAATATAAATCAATAGAATGTGCATAAAAATGTAAAAAGCAATGTAGTTATGCCCTAGTATTCATTTTTTAAGTATGTATATGATAGAAAAGAGAGCTAATTGAATGAGTAAAAATAATGTCTTACCCTAAGATAAAGTCTCTCTCTGGTATACTAATCATCCCTAAAATGATACTAAACATGTAGAAAAAAAATTACCATTTTCCTCTTTTTTCTGACATGATTCATTAAAATTTTTCACCACTTTGACAACTATTTGCTTTCCTTAACAATCTTCATCATGAAACTACATATTGTGATAACTATATTCAGGGACAGACTTAGTATGTATTTTTCCCCAAATTAGGAGGTATAAAGATAGTACTATATTCAGGCTTGGTAATGTATGTATACTGTGTAACTTAATGAGCATCAGAAAGAAGAAATGTATAGAAATTCCTACAAAGAGAGATGATTAGAATATAACTATTTAACAGATCTAACAACCAAAAATGTTATCTACCCGGAATGCACACTCTAAAGTCTTTCAAATCATCAACACCTAGGACCTACAGAAGGATCTATGTCTCAGCATAGATCTAGCTTTCAGTCCTTGGGAAATTAGAATATAGCCTGGATAATAAACAAAAAAGGAAATACACTATGTTAAGTTTCTATTATATACTTGGCTATAGATTAGCTTATTTATATTACACCAAGTTATGAGCCTATGTGAGCAGTCATCTTGAATGTGCTGCTCAAAGCTGTGTCCAGAGCCCAGTAGTGAGCAGTTTCAATAACAAAAGCTACAACTGGCTGCATACTTATTCACTGAGCACTCTGCCATACACTCTTCACATGTTAATTCATTTGATTTTCATAGCAATGTTCTACTGTAGTTGTTATACCTATTTTATAGATAAGGAAACAGAGATTAGGAGATTTAAAGAATTTGTCCAAAGTCACACAGGTAGCAGAGCTGGGCTGTCAAACCTCATAACCCATGCTTGACCACTCTGTTAGACTTGTGGAATGAAAAAACCAACATAGTTTCTTTAGAAAGCAGTAACTTTTTATACTGGTATAGCTCTGAGATTCATAAAAATGTACCTTTTCCAAAGTCATAGTGCTTGCCTTCTGTTGCACAGAAAAAGCAGTAAGTTTCCCCTTTGCTTCGTAAATTCCAGGTAAATGCTTTCTCCTGCACTTCACCTCTTGTTCTTCACAGCTCAGTACTAATCATCAGCCCATAATGCAGTGTAGAATTGCCAACACCATCCCAATGATGTAGTTATTTCCAATTGGCACTTGGGAGCAGTGAGGATAGGAGGCATTACTCATAGCCAAGAGTACAGATGTTTCTAATTGCTTTCCATTACCAAGAATAACAGCTGTTTACATCTATCAGCAAATAATTCACAAGAGCTCCAGACTATTAAGATAACACACCCCACCTGGTCACCATCACAAGTTGTCAAGGCCAAGATAGAGGCTGCCAGAATCCCCTTCTGCATCTCTGTTCATCAACTGACAGCATGTGTCACCTTCAGATATCCTTATGCTACCCCACAAGCTCTGGCTTCTTGGTGGCCTGACACATCAAATGGACATATGGATTCTTCATGGCTTTGCAGTAAATGTTTTATGGTTATCTTGCAGCCAGGGGCAGCTGACATGGAGGAGCAAGGGACTTGCAAATCTAATGGAAGAATTTTTGCACTTTTTTTTTTTACAAAAGAGAAAGAAGTGTTCTATTTAGAGGAGTTTTTCTGCTGCAATGCTCTTAACTTCCTCTAACACCAAATTGGATTAGAGGCTAGATTATGTAGTTCAATAGCATCCCAGGGACCAGATCAGATGTTTGGATACAATCCCCAAAATGGACAATGTTAACAGTTGAGTGAGTGCTATGATATTGTTTTATTGGCCACAAATGAATACAAATATTGGAATATATCCTAGATATTTGAAGTTAAAAAGTTCAATAACATCTCCTTGCCAATGCAACATTGGTTCCAATTGCACTTTTTTCCCAGTCTAGTTTGAAGTCACTTGAACACTATTTCATGAACCTTGAAACAACTTTCTGTGTTCCAGCTTACTCTGACTTTATGTCTAAGTTGACTTCCCATACATTCCAACATATAATTTTCTAATCTATGTTTTTTAAACTTATAATAAAGTTTATAATAATACCTATTTAAAACTACATCTACAAAATGGGCAGAAGATCTGAATAGCTACTTCTCCAAAGAAGACATACAGGAATCTAACGGGCAGCTGAACAAATGCTTATCACAGATCAGGAAAATTCAAAATCAAAATTATAATTGTGATTGTGTCACACCTATGAAAAGGGCCTATATGAAAAAGGCCAGCAAGAACAAATGTTGGCAAGTGTGTGGAGAAAAAGGAACTTTGTTAGTGGAAATGTGAACTGATCTATAGAAAACTGTATGGAGTTTTCTCAAAATACTGAAAATACATCTACCATTTCCACTACTAGGCATCTATTCAAAGAATATAAAAAAATACCAATGTGAAAAGATACACATTTCTACGTCCATGGCAGTGGTATTTACAATAGTCAAACTATGAAAATAATTTAAGTGTTTGACAAATGAGTAAAGATGTAGTATATATACACAGTAGAATATTACTCAGCAATAAAAATAAAATGCTGGGCCTCCCCTGGTGGCGCAGGCAGTTGAGCACCACGCTGAGAAGCTGTCCGCAGCCTCTGCAGTGCCGGTTCGATCCCGGCCAGTGAGGATCCCATATGGCGCGGCAGACTTCTCCTTTCTCATCCACTGCTCCCCTCAGCAGTGTATTTCGTCAGTCTGCCTGTTCTGTTCCCCGCTCTGTCTCTGGTGAATCCTCTCACCTTCCCGCGCATCTGGCCTGTACCTCAGTTCTTGTATAAAATAAATAAATCTTTAAAAAATTGTAAAAAAAAATCAAATGCTGCCATTTGAAGGGAATTATGCTAAATGAAGCAAGTCAGAAGAAGAAAAACAAATGCAAGATGATTTCACTCATATGTAGAAGATTAAAAAATGAAACAAAGGAATAGAGAAAAAATTAAACCAAAATAAACCCTTGTAATTCAACTACAAAATTGAGGTTACTGGGGGATGGAGGACACATGAGGGAGACATAATAGGTGGTGCAGGTCCAGTGTACTGTGATAGAGGGTCATTGGTATTTTGGTAGTGGGCATGGTATGGCAATATTCATTTGAAGAGGAGTGAACCTGTACTCCTAAAACTTATACAATGCTATAAACAAGTAGACAAAAGTGCATGAGTTTCTACAAAACTACATAAACTGAAATATATCCTTAGAGCTTGTGGTGTAGGTAGCCTGTCTCTAAAATGCCCAATATCAGTTGTTCCCTCCCTTGTATTTGTATTTCATAAGCTATCAAAGGGTGGACTCTATGGAGTCCTTTGTGTCTGCACTGGCCTCTGATTCCTTGAACTAATACAATGTCAGAAGTGATGCTGCCAATTCTTGGCCTAAATCTTTTTTTTTTTTTTTAAGATATTTATTTATTTATTTATTTATTTATTTATTTATTTATTTATTTATACAAGCACTGGGTACAGTCAGAAGTGCGGGAGGGTGAGAGAATTCACCAGAGCCAGAGCGGGGAGCAGAGCAGGCAGAGGGACCGAAGCACACTGCTGAGGGGAGCAGCGGGCGGCAGAAGAGGTCTGCGCTCCATGTGGGACCCTCCTCTGGTGGCCGGGGAGCAGCCGGGGATCGAACCGGCACTGCAGAGGCCGCGGGCAACTTCGCAACCCGGCACTCAACCGCTGAGGCACAGGGGAGGCCAGTTTTTGCCTAATTCTTAAGAAGACCAGCAGTGTCTGTTCCTCATCTCCTAAAACTCTTGCTCTGAGGGTCTGAGGGAAACCAAGTACCATGAGAGAGGCCTTACTACCATGAGACTTCCATGCTACTGTTTAAGGAAGGCCAAGGTAGCCATGTGAAGGACACCATGGAGAAAATATGATAACAATCTTCTTCCAGCTCTTCTAGCCATCCCAGACCAGGAGAGGGACAAGTGAAAGAATGAGCTAACTTGGACGTTCCAGAATTTCAGGTCACTCCACCCACTCCAGTTATATCAATAACTGGATTCAAAAATATATATATCTTTGTATTGTTGTATAAGACATCCTGAGGCTCTAAACATCACCGAGTGAAGCCAAACTATCTTTAAATTGTTGAACTATAGAATTTTGAACATAATGAACAGTTTTTATTTCTAATGCTGTGCAATAATTGGAATTGGAATATAGCTCCTGACTCATTTTTCATTAATTTCTGTTACTTCCTGAGCTTCACTCCATAACTCACAAGAGAAAAAAGAGTATGAAATCATAATTCATACTCAAAATATTATTGTGACCTCTAATTGAAAGAAACAAAAAGAGAAGAAAAGTAAGTGATTAAATGCAAGTTCCACCTTCTCTTTTTTTCTAGTTTATGTCCTGCTGCATTATCAGGGAGGGATTTACTATATCACTCTGACCATAAGCAATTATGCACTTTAGGTTTCTCCTATTGCATAGGATATTAATTCAAAACACTGTTGTAACTTCTTCTGGTCTAAATATATATGCCATATATATGCCACAATCTGGTTTGAATTAGAATAAAATGACCACTTCCTTCCAGGATATTTGGTTCATTTAATAAAGTCCCAGCAAGTTTGAGAAAATGTACAAATTCTCTTTTTACAACATCAATTGTATATTTGTAGGTGCTACTTGTTTTGAAACCTTTAATGTCTTGTACTTAAAAGATATTGATTTTTACAATATGTTCTTATTTTGTGTATATAGTATATTATATACATATATATTTTATTCAGGAATAGTTATAATGTACATTAACAAGTGTATGTCATTCTTTCAATCATCTCACATCTGATTAATGGTCATGATAAGAGCCTGCATTAGAGCACAGATACTCTGGAATCTAGGTTACCATCCCAGACTGCCTATCTTTTTTTTTTTTTTTTAAAGATTTATTTTTATTTATTTATACAAGCACTGGGTACAGTCAGAAGCGCGGGAGGGTGAGAGAATTCACCAGAGCCAGAGCGGGGAGCAGAGCAGGCAGAAGGATCAAAGTACACTGCTGAGGGGAGCAGCGGGCGGCAGGAGAGGTCTGCGTGCCATGCGGAACCCTCCTCTGGTGGCCGGGGAGCAGCCGGAAATCGAAACGGCTCTGTAGAGGCTGCGGGCAGCTTCGCAACCCAGTGTTCAACCGCTGCGCCACCGGGGAGACCCAGACTGCCTATCTTAACCTCTGCCTAATTCTGGGGAGACTGGCATAACATGGTGCATTCCCTTTCATTTCTAAAATTTATTATTCTAATATGGTCTTATTTATTTTATTAACTTAATTTCTTATATACATCAATCAACTATATACAAACTAATTGTATTTTACAATATTTTTAGTAAGAAATTTAATATTTCAGTGCTACCTAAATAAAAATTGTTTCTAATTAATCTAATTTAGAAGCAAAAATTAGGAAATAGCCACTTCCCTCTTAATAACAACTTGGCAATTCTATGAACTCTCTAAGATGAAAAGAAATATTTTGCCTAATTAAATTCAATTATTTTGCAATGGCATAAGTTTTCTTAAACTATCAAGAAATCACACCACTTAATGTGAAGAGAGAAACAAATGTTTTAAGTTCCCTTTTATACAGAGAAAAATGCATAGTGTCCTTATTCATGAATACTGCTTAATTTAGAGGAATAGAAGATCTTTTTTTTATTTATTTATTTTTATTTTTATATTCCCCCATACAAATGCACATGCCCCATTCTGACCCCTCTCCCTCCCCTCCCAGCCCCCACCCCCCAAAAAGTGTCTATGGTTCATAGTTTTTTGTTGATTTTGATTTTCACTTTCTTATAGTTATTCATTTTCCTGATCCCTTATTTAAGTTTTCTAGAATCCTGCTATGAGTGAGACCATCCGGTATTTTTCTTTTTCTTTTTGGCTTATTTCGCTGAGCATGATCCCTTCCAGCGCCATCCATGTTGCTACAAATTGCATGTGTTTATCTTTTTTGAATGCTGAGTAATATTCCATGGTATATATGTACCACATCTTCTTGATCCAGTCATCTATTTTTGGGCATTTGGGCTGTTTCCAAAGCTTAGCTATTGTAAATAGTGCTGCTATAAACATAGGGGTGCAGGTGTTCTTTGGAATTGATGTTTCTGTGTCCTTTGGGTAAATACCTAGGAGTGGAATTGCTGGATCATATGGAAGCTCTATGTTTAGTAGGTCCAGAAATCTCCACACAGCTCTCCATAGTGGTTGGACAAGTTTGCATTCCCACCAACAGTGCAGGAGAGTTCCTTTTTCTCCACACCCTCGCCAACATTTGTTGTTGCTAGTTTTTTTAATATGTGCCATTCTCACTGGTGTAAGATGGTATCTCATGGTAGTTTTGATTTGCATTTCCCTGATGACAAGTGATGTTGAACATTTTTTCATATGTCTGTTGGCCATTTGCATTTCCTCTTCAGAGAAGTTTCTTTTTAGCTCTTCTGCCCATTTTTTGACTGGGTTATTTTCTTTGTTGTTGTTGAGTCTCATCAGCTCTTTGCAGATTTTTGTGATCAGTCCTTTATCATTAGTGTTGGGTGCAAAAATGTTCTCCCAGTTAGTGGGGTTTCTCTTTGTTTTTGTTATTGTCTCTTTTGCTGTGCAGAAGCTCTTTAATTTGATGTAGTCCCAGATGTTTATCTTTGCCTTCACTATCACTGCTTTGGGTGATGTGTCTGTAAAGATGTCTTTGATGTGCAAATCACGTAGTGTTTCACCTATATTTCCTTCTATGTATTTTATGGTTTCAGGTCTTATGTCTAGTTCTTTAATCCATTTTGAGTTGATTTTTGTGTATGGTGTGAGGTAGTGGTCAAGCTTCATTCTTTTGCATGTAGCAACCCAGTTTTCCCAGCACCATTTATTGAACAAACTTTCTTTGCTCCAATGCATAGTCTTTGCTCCTTTGTCAAAGATTAGTTGACCATAAATCTGTGGGTTTATTTCTGGATTTTCTATTCGATTCCATTGGTCTGTATGTCTGTTCTTGTTCCAATACCATGCAGTTTTGATGATTATGGCTTTGTAGTATAGTTTGAAGTCTGGGAGTGTGATGCCTCCATTTCCTTCTTTTTTTTCAGTAGAGCTTTGGCTATTCGGGGTTTTTGGTGATTCCATATGAATTTCATCAATAATTGTTCTATTTCTTTGAAGAATGACATTGAGATTTTGATTGGAATAGCCTTGAATCTGTATATTGCTTTTGGTAGGATGGCCATTTTAATAATGTTTATTCTTCCAATCCATGAGCAGGGGATGTCTTTCCATTTCTTTGTGTCTTCTTCTATTTCTTTTAACAGTGTTTTATAATTTTCTTTGTATAGGTCCTTTACCTCTTTTGTTAGATTTATTCCCAAATATTTGATTTTTTTTGTTTCGATAATAAAAGGGGTGGTTTTTTTGATTTCTTCTTCTTCAGATTTATTGTTTGTGTATAGTAAGGCTACTGACTTTTGCGTGTTGATTTTGTATCCTGCCACTTTACTGAATTGATTGATAAGTTGAATTAGTTTTTCTGTGGAGTTTTTGGGGTTCTCTATGTATATTATCATATCATCTGCAAATAGTGATAGTTTGACTTCTTCTTTTCCTATTTGGATTCCATTGATGTCTTTCTCTTGTCTTATTGCTCTGGCTAGGACTTCCAGTATTATATTGAAAAGCAGTGGTGAACACAGAAACATCAATTCCAAAGAACACCTGCACCCCTATGTTTATAGCAGCACTGTTTACAATAGCTAAGCTTTGGAAACAGCCCAAATGCCCAAAAATAGATGACTGGATCAAGAAGATGTGGTACATATATACCATGGAATATTACTCAGCATTCAAAAAAGATAAACACATGCAATTTGCAGCAACATGGATGACGCTGGAAGGGATCATGCTCAGTGAAATAAGCCAAAAAGAAAAAGAAAAATACCGGATGGTCTCACTCATAGCAGGGATCTAGAAAACTTAAATAAGGGACCAGGAAAATGAATAACTATAAGAAAGTGAAAATCAAAATCAACAAAAACTATGAACCATAGACACTTTTTGGGGGGTGGGGGGCGGGAGGGGAGGGATTGGGGTCAGAATGGGGGGATTGCAATTGTATGGGGAATATAAAAATAAAATTTATTAATTAAAAAAAAAAAAAAAAGAAAAGCAGTGGTGAGAGTGGACATCCTTGTCTTGTTCCAGATCTTAATGGAATTGCTTTCAGCTTTTCACCATTGAGAATGATACTGGCTGTTGGCTTGTCATAGATGGCCTTTATGATGTTGAGGTATGTTCCTTGTATCCCAAGAATTTCAAGGGCTTTTATCATGAATGGGTGTTGCACTTTGTCGAAAGCTTTCTCAGCATCTATTGATATTATCATATGGTTTTTATATTTCTTTTTGTTGATGTGTTGGATAACGTTGATTGATTTTCGGATGTTAAACCATCCTTGTGTCAGAGGAATAGAAGATCTTTATGCAAATATTTGTCATCACATTGAGAGATTTTTAAGGTAAAGAACTGTTCACTTCAGTTTTTTCTTTTGGAATTAAAAATGGTCCCAATTATCTGTAAAGCACAGAGCTTTCACTCAGTATAATAAAAGACTCTTATCAAGGATAACTTGGGGCTAGGATATAAAGCAGGGAAAGGTCAGCCTCTTCTATCTTCATCATTTACCTCATAACTTTTCCCTCGTTTTCATTCACACTAAAGTGATCCTTGAAAGATCTAATAGAATAAGAGTTCTAATTTCTGAGATGGACTTAACTGACAAGGACTTTGTAAATGCCTGCAATGATACAAGTTACTGCTTATTCTATTGTAATATCAGGCCAGTCTTGAGTTTGTATCACAGTTTTGTTTTTTTTACTTTTCATTTTATGATTGTGGATTTCCTGGAATTTTCAGAAACAGTAGAAAGTGTTCTTTGAACCTTTCACTGAGATTCACCAATGGTCCACAGATTTTAAAATTCTCCCTTTCCATCATCTATATTAAAACATCAGAAGGTAGGTATATTATTAATAAACATGCAAAGTTGCTCTCACATTTGTCTTCAAGGGCTGCAGGAAGACAGCTAATTATTAATTAGATTGCAAGTAGAATGATGCTAATATAGTACTGGTGAACATACTTGTTTCCAGGCTGGCATGATATGGCATGCAAGTTGGCATGCAGTGTTATATGAACATATGGCAGGCAGAAGCTGCTGTTTCCTCCTAGGAAACAGCAATGGAAACGTCAGCTCCCTCAGTATTAAAGACACATACCCCAAAACTCTTCAGTGCTGTTGAGGGCTTAGTGCACATGCCATTTCCCAGTTGGGATGGGGAAATAAACTCTTCATGTGATGTCACGCCAGCAACTATAGGAACTGAAAATCTGTTCTCCAAGAAGAGGACACAGAACTAGAAGTTCTCAGTGAAGTTGTTGTGTTAGAGTATATTCTCAGGCTTTATCTTTGCAGTTATGAGGTTTCATCATAAAGAAACTTCAACCTGGGAAACCTCAACTCTTCAAATAATTTATCTCTCCTCCAAGCAACCACATGCTTATAGATAGAAGGATCTGTAAGGTCAACTTCCTTCCTATAGCATTTGAGAAAACAGAAACATTCTATGACTTATTCAAACATTTAGAGTCTGCGTGATTATTTAAAACTTTCAGCAGTTCTAGAATTTCATTGCTAAAGTGGTTCACCCTTCATTATTAGTCTGTCCCCAAGTGTAATGTTTTTTTTATAAAGTTTTTTTTTTTATTTATGCATACAAGAACTGGGGTATAGGCCAGATGTGCAGGAGGGTGAGATGATTCACCAGAGACAGAGCGGGGAACAGAGCAGGCAGACTGACTGAAATACACTGCTGAGGGGAGCAGAGGGAGAGACAGGAGAGGTCTGCAGCGCCATGTGGGATTCTCCCTGGCAGGCCAGGAATCGAACCCACGCTGCAGAGGCTGCAGACAGCTTCATAGTGCTGCACTCAACCGCCTGCGCCACCAGGGGCGGCTCCCCAAGTGTAATCTTTACTGTAAAAATTTATCCAACTTTTACCTAAATCTCCACGACTAAAATTCATTTTCTTCATTTTGTTTCACATGACACTAAAACACATTTAGAATGTAATAAACTTGCAATTTTTGGAACATTGATTGATTTTCTCTCAGCTTTCCCTTAGTAAATATATAAATAAAGTTGCTTCAAGAAGAACAGTATGATATAGATGAAGATTTTTGATGGTGTCTATTTGCATCTACTCAAAGCATTCCTATGTACATACGTATATAAACTTGATAATACAGGCCTCCCTGGTGGCACAAGGGGTTAAGTACTGTGCTATGAAGCAACCCACAGCCTCTGCAGCATGAGTTCTATCCCTGGCCGGCCAGGGAGCAACCCACATGTTGCAGCAGACCTCTCCTGACTCGCCTCCTGCTCCCCTCAGCAGTGTATTTCAGTCAGTCTGCCTGTTCTGTTCCCTGTTCTGTCTCTGGTGAATCCTCTCACCCCTCGCATCTCTGGCCTGTACCCCAGCTCTTGTATGCATAAATAAATAAATCTTAAAAAAATTAAAAAAAAATAAACTTGATAATATGTTGCCTGAATTTTCTCCATTTTATTTAAACAAACAGTTTTAAATTTATCATTTGGTGACATGTAATGACAGTCTTAATAATGTACACTTTTCTTTCTTTTGGTCACTGTGTCCACTCCCAAATACAATGGTGATTCAGTAAAGCTAATAGAGAATGGAAAGGAGAGTTCTTTGTGGTCTGACTGATGAAAACTTCTTGCATTCATTATTAAGAGTTCCCCATGTGCCTGGTATTAAAAGACATTTAAAAAATTCTCCTTTTCCTGCCTGAAGGGACACTTGAGTGTCACAAGTGTAAAACTGCCAGCTTCTGTAAGAATTTAGCTTCTTGAGGAACCAGCACACCAAATTGCAAGAGAGCGTGGAACCTCAGGTGCCTGACTCAGTAAAGCCAGCATGCTGAGGGGCAAAAACCTGAGCAGTCTCTGTGATTGAAAAGCTTGGTTTCTTTTATCTCTCTGCAGGCAATTCTGTGAATATATATATTTTTTTATTGCTGTGGTTATTGCCATTATAGGATGTTTCTATGTGAGCTGGTATTTTTCCAGGAGGGGCAGAGTCCCCAACAGGAGGCATGCCAGGCAAAGCAGAATGCCATTACATGGGGATCTCGGCTGCTGTGAGTGAGCTGCCTCCAGGGCGAGGGATTTATCTAAGCCAGTGAAGAACATAATGGACTCCTGACCTAAGTGGTTTTGGTTGAAGAGGGTTTGGCAGAGGCTCTGAAGTCTCACTTATTGTTATAAAACTGAATCCCCCTGTAATGGATACAAAGGAGAGGTGGGGATTTGAGGACAGGTGGGTGTGAATCATATCAAAAAAGTATACACAACAACGCTGGAAATGGAGAGTAAAGGAAAGTGTACTTAAAGCCAAGTGTGCCAAATAGGCAAAACAATCAAGCATCAATGCAGCTAATTCAAAGGAATAAAGAGAGTTTTTACAATGATTTCAATCACATTAATTCTAGTGGGGAGAAACAAACATTTATACAGGTGGATAAAACATGTTTTAATAAGAAGTTAAAGGTGACTTAAGGAAAAGAGAGTGGTACAAAGGAAATTAGTGTTATTTTGTAAAACTTGGTCAGTAAATGCTTCTCTGTTAAGTTGAAGTGAACTGAGATCTGATGAAGTGAAGGCCTATATATAACTGGAGGAAACATTTCAAGCAGAAGGAACAGTAATATGCAAAGGCCCTGAAGTAGAAGTGCAATGGTTGACAAACGACATTTTTGCTCAGTATGTTCAAAGAGCAGCAAGACAACACTGTAGGCAAAGGAAGTAAGCTTAAAGGGGGACATAGGAGAAAGTCTTATAAGGAGCAGGGGGTCAAGTCAGGCAGAGGCAATGATTCAGCATAATAATCTGAAGTTTTTCTGAGCGAGAGGGGTAGCAGTGTAGAGTTTTGTGCAGAGAACTGACTTGATCTGACTTAGGTTTTTAAAAAAAAATCACTGTTATGAGTGGTAAACAGATTATAGGGGCATGAAAATGGGAAAAGTGGTACAAATTTATATGCTATTGGAAATTTTCAGAAGAAAAATTATAGTGGGTTGGAGTAGAGCTCTACTGGCAGAAGAAGAGGAAAATGGTCAATGTAATTTGGAGGTAAGGTCAATAGGGTTTGATGATTAATTGGACATAGGATTTAATAAAATCAGGAGAGAAGATGATTACAGAGATTTTAATCCAAACAACTGGACAAATAGGACTACTTTTACTGAGATGAATAGGGGAGGAGGAGGTTTGGGAAAGGAAAATTTGGAAGTCTATTATAGATATTTTAGGTTTGAAACTCCAATTACATGTTCAGACAAAGAAAATGAGTGGGCCATTTGGATATATGAATACAGAACTCAGAGTATGGAGAAGCTCTAGCAATGAGATCTAGCAAGAGCAAGTAAGTTGAGGCTGGAGTCTCATCAGACTACACGTAGCCATCAACATCGTCAGATCACCTGGGAATTGAATGTACATTAGAATACATTTGAGGACTGAGTCCTTAGGTAACCTAACATTTAGAGGAAGGTAAGCATTTTACATTAAAAGAGAATGAGAAGTGGACAATGAGCAAAGAAAAACAACATGCTTCAGCTAAACATAGAAAATGTTTCAAGGAGGACTCAATAACTGTGCCAAATGCTGATAATAGATATATTGCAATTAAGAATTGAACTTTAGGGCCTCACCTGGTGGCACAGGCAGTTGAATGCTGCATTGTGAAGCTGTCCGGAGCCTCTGCAGCACCGGTTCGTTTGATCCCGGCCAGCACCAGCCGGGTTTGCAGCACCAGCGTTTGATCCCGGCCAGCCAGCGAGGGTCCCACATGGCACAGCAGACCTTTCCTGTCGCGCCCACTGCTCCCCTCAGCAGTATATTTAGTCAGTCTGCCTGTTCTGTTCCCTGCTCTGTCTCTGGTGAATCCTCTCACCCACCTGCAAATCTGGCCTATACCCCGGTTCTTGTATAAATAAATAAATAAATCTTAAAAAAAAAAAGAATTGAACTTTAGATTTGGCCAAGTGAAGATCAAAGTGAGCTTAACAAAGATATTTTCGTAGTGATATGAATGAGTCTTATTCGAATGCTACAAAAATAGGGAGAAAGTTCATGGGAGAGAGCAAGAATAGACAATTCATTCCCTTAATTTTGCTATAAAAGAGCCAATATAAATAAGAAAAATACAGCAGGTGTCAAATGAGAATAATAGATTAAGAGAAATTCAATTCCGCAGGGGAATTATTATAGTTTATTTGTTTAATGATAGGAATGACACAGATTAAAAGGAAAACTTCATATTCCAAGGGAGGCAATAATCATAGGAGAGAATCCTTAAAGAGAATCAGATCAAATGCAATTCTTGGGCCTCCCTGGTGGCACAAAGCATTAAGACGCAACCTATGAAGGTATCCATAGCTGCTGCAGTACCAGTTTGATCCCCGGTCAGGGAGCAATCTACATGGTGCAGCAGACCTCACCTGACTCACCCACTGCTCCCCTCAGTAGTGTGCTTCAGTCACTCTGCCTGTTCTGCGCCCCACTCTATCTCTGGTGAATCCTCTCAGCCCCACACCTCTGGCCTGTACCCCAGTTCTGTGTGCATAAATAAATAAATCTTTTTTTAAAAAATGAAATTCAGGCCTCCCTTGGTGGCACAGCAGTTGAGTGCTGGGCTGCAAAGCTGCCCACAGCCTCTGCAGCGCCCGATCGATCCCTGGCTGCCAGCAAGGGTCCCACATGGTGCGAAAGACCTCTCCTGCCACACCCGCTGCTCCCCTCAGCAGTGCATTTCGTTAGTCTGCCTGTTCTGTTCCCCACTCTAGCTCTGGTAAATTCTCTCACCCTCCTGCGCTTCTGACTGTACCCAGTGCTTGTATAAATAAGTACATAAATCTTTAAAAAAAAAAAAGATTAGATTTAAAAAAAAATGCAATTCTTCTCAAATTGTCTGGGGATGAAAAACCAGCCCCTCTCACCTCAATCTGTCAAAGACCAATATTTTTTTAAAGTACAAAAGAATTATTAGAATAATGAAAAATCACAGTCACAACATACATAAAACTAAGATTTTGAGAAATTATAAAATTGAACAGACATGAAATCACCTCTATCACCTCTATCAAGTTGTTATAAAAATTTCTATACATTTATTCTCCATCTCTACACTTGTCTCATCAAAAATAGCTAACTGTTCTCAGTCAATGATCACAGCAGTTCATGGTTTGTACTTCAAATAGAGCTTACCTAGTACACAAAGGCAGAGTTGACTTAAATAAGAAAGGGGAGAGTATATTCAAGGTTAAGTGTTGGGAAGACAGAATATGGGCTCAAATCAAAGCAGAACAGTGGATTTTTAGAAAGATGTGGAAGTTTTCTTCTGTTGATTTCTATTTTCTCCATTAAGATAGAATGAGAGTGAAGATGGGATCTGGCATATTGGAGAATTGAAGAGAGAGAAGATTATAAAGTAGTTGAGAAAAATGAGAGTATAAATTGACTAAGAAATCTAGTAGGATTGCCAAGTAATACTAAAGATACACTTGAGATTTTAGGTCGTAAGTTTGTTAATCCAGTTAGTATTGATGTATGTATTTTCTCAACGACATATCTGTTGTTGAATACAAGTTTTGAACAATGCTATATTTATATTTACAGGGCTATAGAGGGTATGACAGAAGGAGTGAAGAGCAGGGAGGAGAGAGTGTTCCTCTAGCAACATCTCTCAAATAAATTCATTCTCCTACAATGTTACTGTCACTACTCTTGTAAAAGCACTCATTGATAAATGTCTTATTTACTATCATAATCTCCGAAATGACTCTCCATTGCCCCATATATTCTCACAAAGTCCTATATTCTTTAAAGTCTAACTTTTGTGTAAATAACCCCAAAGTGACCCATAGTTAGGATAGGCACACTTGTTTCTATCCTATCCTATCCTATCCTATCCTATCCTATCCTATCCTATCCTATCCTATCCTATCTCTTTACCCATATCGGTGATATAAATCAATGTAAAAGGCATGACTATATGAGCTTTTCCATTCTACTGATTCTTAATTTATATATATATATGTAATCAGTTCAGTGAATGTAGTATAATACAACTTCAAAAGACACACATTTGTTTTCTAATGAAGTAGAATTATGGAAGGTGTTTCAGAGGTCATTTGGTCTCACACTCAGCCAAAACAACACCTGAAGCATCCAAGACAGATGGCTCCCTGGCCCAAGGGTGTCCAGCCAGACTGAATGTAGAATCCAAAATTTACCAGTGTCATCGACAAAGGGCTACATTCAGAAAAAATATAATAACTAGGCTACTTATTATGCACAATAAAATCTTTGTCAGAAATCCCTCTTTTATCTCAATTTATTTTAGTTCCTTCAAAAGACATTTATTTAAATCATATATTAATGTGCTTACAATTATTTTTTAATTGGTTTATTTTCTATTGAGGTAATGATGATATACAAGACCATATAACAAGCAACTCTTAGCCTCTTCCTTTCCTCTTCATGTCAAGGTCTGTTAATACTGTTCTTAAAATGGCATATAGCACTAAGGTCAAAGAGGTCCCACCACTTAACGTTATTATGATAAAATTGGTTTACAACACTGTATATGATTTAGAGGTTCAGAATCATACCTTTAAGGTATATATAAATACACCACACCCAACACCAAGGCACTGAAAATGCCCCACCGTAGTCCATTATGCCCACTTCCTACTTTTCTCTCCCTCCTTTCCCTTCACCATTGATATTTACAACACCACAGAAGTCTATGAAAAGACTTAACAAAAATAATTTAAATGAGTGATTCTCTAGTTTTAAAGGAGCTCTCTAAAACATTACATTGTTTGTACTCACATACTTCCCCCCCATATTTCTAGTCAAGTAAAGCAAATGTTTTAAATATAAAAAATAATAACTAAGCTGCAGTTAGTATAAGTGACTTTCCCAAAGTCAAAGAGATAATAGGTACATCATCAGGATTTTAATTCAAATTTTCTGGATGGAGTTGAATTTTCCCTTCCTTTTTTTTAAATATTTATTTATTTATGCATACAAGAGCTGGGATACAGGCCAGAGGTGTGGGGGAATGAGAGAATTCACCAGAGACAGAATAGGGAGCAGAACAGGCAGATTGAATGAAATACACTGCTGAGCGGAGCAGCGGGCAAGTCAGGAGAGGTCTGCTGCACCATGTGGGTTGCTCCCTGGCCGGCTAGGGAATCGAACTTGTGCTGCAGAGGCTGCAGAGGCTGCAGACAGCTTCATAGGTTGCATCTTAACCCTTGTGCCACCAGGGAGGCCCTACCTTTCCTTCTTGTTAGGGGTTATTTCAGGCCTTCTGTGTCCAAACAGTTTCTCTTTTTCAGTCTCAAGCAGTGGTCATTAGAAATGGAAATCAAGTGGCTATCATCCTATATATGTCTTTCTAGCTTAGAGGATGGATTGTAAGCAGGTGTCCATGTAGCCAAAATAGAAACACTATGTATACTACACCCTGTGTCCAATTTCATCCTATCCTATCCTCAAGTACCTCAACAGTGTCATTTTGTTCTAGCATTTTCAAAAGACAATTTATTACATGGAGAGAATATGGATGACCTAGTCAGGTGTCAATCAAGTGTTCATTGTTGGAATATTCAGAAAGCTGGTTTAAAGCAGCACTATATTCCAGAAAAATGGCAATGGAGGTGGCAGCAGATTTTGCATCTTCCAAAATCCTCACATCAAGACAGATGGTAAAACAAAAACCAGAAAAAACAAAACAAAATGACAAACTATCCCAATTAATCTCAAAATAGAAATGGATGAGGACACACCACCAATAGCCACATGATGTGTGTGTTACTGGCGAGAAAACAGGAAAAAATAGGATACTGAGGTCCCTCCGATCAAGATAACCTAAAAATACCAGTGGAAAGAGCAATAAGCCAAATTAACACAGCGTCTAAAACTGTGAAGAGTTTTACCTAATCCAATGGAGGATGAATCTATTGATTCTGCAGTGGGGCATAAAGAAACTGTTGCACTCATGACCCCATGAACTCTCCAAAATGACCCATTAGGGTTTCTCACTGAGTCAGTTCCCCACACTGAGAAGAAATGTCTATGCCTAGAATACAAAATAGGTAAGACAAGGAGGCCAGAAATGAAGAAATGAATAGGTTAGATTATAAATTACGGAGATATAGTCAGGGAATCTCAGGAAGATATCTGAATCAAAATTCTTTCAATGATTTCAGGAAAGCTTAATTCACTTAAATGTGAGCAAAAGAAAACAATCAAGGTCTCAACTCACAGAAAGTTACTATTAGAGAATATGAAGCAGAATAATATCCCTGTAGGGGATAAAAGCATAACACAAAACATGCTCAAATATAAATCAAAACAGCAATATACAATATACAATCCAAAATGAGTTTGGAGCTGCCTGCAGCCTCTGCAGTGCTGGTTCAATCCCCGGCCATGGGCTAGGGTCCCACATGGCACGCAGACCTCTCCTGCCGCACCCGCTGCTCCCCTCAGCAGTATACTTCGTCAGTCTGCCTGTTCTGCTCCCTGCTCTGGCTCTGGTGAATTCTCTCACCCTCCCGTGCTTCTGACTGTACCCAGTGCTCATATAAATAAATAAATAAATAAATAAATCTTTAAAAAAAAGATTTAAAAGAAATTAGAATAGACTATCTCAGAAACAAAGGAACAGACTACTAAGAATTAGAAGAAAAAATCTTTTTTAATGAATTAATTTATGCATATGAGAGCTGGGGTACAGGTCAGAGATGTGGGAGGTGAGAGGATTCACCAGAGACAGAGTGGGGAACAGAATAGGCAGACTGACTGAAATACACTGCTGAGGGGAGAAGCGGGCGAGACAGGAGAGGACTGCTTCGCCATGTGGGTTTCTCACTGGCAGGCCGGGGATCGAACTTGTGCTGCAGAGGCTGCAGATTTCTTCATAAAGCGTGCTTAACCCCTTGTGCCACCAGGGAGCCTAGAAGAAAAAATCTTTAGAAATCCAAATCAGACTATAAGTAACACAAGAGTGACACATAGAAACACAACAAAAATTGCTTAAGGGAAATATAAATTAAAAGGGAGAAATTTTAAAATCAAAAAGAATAAAGAAAATATGTTACTCCTCCCCACTCTGGCTCTGGTGAATTCTCTCACCCTCCTGCACTTCTGCCTGTACCCAGTGCTTGTATAAATAAATAAATAAATCAAAAAAAAAATTGTTTCAGGAATGAAACACTTTAAAAAAAAATTTCATGAACATTTATATTTATCACATATTAAAAATGTAGTATCTTATATACTGTGTTAATTGTATATGCATATATTAAATTTAAATGTTGTATGTCCTTTCAATTTTTTTGACATGGATATAAGATATTTATAGTTTCATAAGTGGTTCACTTTTGTGGCTCACATTATTTCTATTGGACAACACAAGTTAGCATATCAGCCTTTTGGAATTCTAATGACTTAATGGATCTAGTCAAAAACATCAGTGTTACCTAATATAAAGTATATTTTTATTTTCAGATATTCTGCCATAAATGGAATTGTTACACAATCTTCAATTCAGTCCTAACTTCAGAAAATACTGTTGTTCAAGCTAGTTTCCTCTATCTTCTCTATGAAGTTGGCTTACTCAAGTGGGTTCTTTTAGTTTTCCTACTGAGTCACAAGTGCCCTGGTTTTGAAGTATATAGTAGTATGTAGTATATAGTATATAGTAGTTTGATTGCCAGTCACACCTTAGTTTCCTTATCTGTAAAATCAATAATAATTCCTATTGCTCAGAATTATCATTTAAACATTTGAGGTAATATATGTAAAGAATCTGATATGATACCTAGCACATAAAAGTTTACAACAAGCAATAACTATTATTCTTATTGACTTTAAACCATAGATTAGTCAAATTTCAAAGCAGTTTGTAGCGAAACATTTTGATTATAATTTATTCCTGACCAATAGTAATTGATAGCATTTTACATATTTTTAATGTAATATTTTTTTACATTAAATCAGTTGCCAATTATTTTGGTTTGGCATTGCCATATAGTTAGAGTTCTGACTTTAAATTAGAACTCTGGTGAGGCCTCCCTGGTGGCCCTCCTGGTGGCGCACTATGGAGTTATCTGAGGCCACTGCAGCAGGAGTTCAATCCCTGGCCAGGGAGTTGACCCTCATGGCGTAGACCTCTCCTGTCTTGCCCACTGCTCCCCTCAGCAGTGTATTTCAGTCAATCTACCTTTTCTTCTCCCCACTCTGTCTCTGGCAAATCCTATAATCCCTTGCACCTCTGACCTGTACCCCAGTTCTTGTATGCATAAATAAATAAATTAGAACTCTGGTTATAAAGTTAGAGGCTGCTTGGGTTTGAATTTCAACTCTGCCCTTTGTTGGTTGTGCAATTTCCTTAAATTTTCTGTGTCTTGGTTTCCTCATTTGTAGTATGGTAATAATAATAGTAACTTATGAAATTAAATGAGCTAATATTTGTAAAGCAAGTGTGCCTCCCAGATAGTAAGCTCTATATAAATGTTTGATTAAAAAATATATTATACATATATCATTTGCAATATATCAATTTGTTTTCTCCTAAAATAAAGTTCAAAATGTTATTTCTTAAATACCTCACCTATAAATTAATTCATTTAATGAACTTTTGTTGAATGCTCAATATACTTCAGGTCCTATTATATATCTCAAGGAAGCTAAGACATGCAGACAGGTATTTACAATATGATAATTGCTATTTTCTACCAACTAGATTAAACCATGGTGTTCCTTGCACTTTAGATCTTTTAAATTTTAACTCTTAGATGATGACAAGGATAACTTGCAATGAGAGTGTAACAACTAGAAAAGAAAACAAATATAATTCTATTGACCCTGAGGATGCAAAAGAAGCTGAGGAAATAGTTGAAAGCATCTTGGTTAGTATGAAAATATTCTGTTCTTCTTTGTAGATTATAACATACTGCAAGGGACCGCTCTGAGATAGAAAGAGGATAGATAAGCAAAAATACTTCTCTCTTGAAAGATGTCTGTACAATCTAAAACAATTAATCTTGCCAGAGTCAGTCAGCTCTAATGGTGCTGCTTGGCATGGGCCATTCATCAAAGCCCACCAATCCATCACACGGGGCCAGACATAGCACTTGGCAGGTCTGCCCCTCCTACCACATGCCTAGATGCCTGGGAATCTGTGTAAGGCAGAGCAAGCCCTGGGACATTATTTATGTTTGTCTCAAAAGAGGGAATCTGAAGCTATTCATACTCAATGCTATTGATTCTAATGAAGATGTCAAAAGAAAACTATCTCCTCTTCCAACACAAAGCTCATCTATTTTGACAAATAAAACTCTGACAATGTGTCCTCCTCTGAAACTCCAAAGTCTAGGAATGATAGATCATTCTTGTCAGCATATTCACTTTTTCTAATATCTCACTTAAAAAAAAACAACATTATTTTAGCTGACATCACCTCTAGCTATTATCCATTTCTCTGATACCTGCTTTATATTATTTTGTTAATATATATCGTTATTAAATTCATAAGATTTTCACAATATTTCTTCACTTCTCATTTATTCTTAAATGTTCTCCAGTCAGGTTTTTATTATGCCATTGCAATGACACATATCAAGGTCACCAACAACATTATTACTTGCCAAACTTCAGTCTTCCTTCCATGTTCTCTCATCACCTCTAGGAAACCAAAAAGTTTTCCTCCTACCTCATTGATCACGCCCTCTAAATCTCATTTGCTTGCTTCTCTGTATTTTTATAATTAGTTGTTGGTGTCCTCCAGAACTCTGTCCTCAAGCTATTCTTTCCCCTATACCTAAGCTAGTTTCCCCTATACTCCTAAGCTAGTTTCACCTGTCCAATGGCTTTAAATACCAATAACATGCAACAGATTCTACAATTTGATAACTCCATCTTCAACCTCTCTACAACTCCATATTTTTTATAAGCTTAACATATCCAAACCAGAACTTCTGGTTTTCTCCCAAAACATGATTATTTACTAGTCTTTCAGTAAATGACAAGTGGTGTACCCAGCCACTCATTTCCAAAACCTTGCAGTCATGTTTGACTGTTCTTTATACTTACTATACTGCCTGTATAATCAACTGCCTATTGATTTTAAGTTAAAAATCTTCAACAGTCTGACTACTTCTTAGCACTTCTACTGCTACTGCATTGATGTCCACTGTCACCATCTTTCATTTTAACCACTTCGAGATCCCCCAACTGGTCTCCCTGCATCCTCTCTTCTTCAGCATATTCTCTTTAATTATATTATTTACTATAATTCTCTTCTTTATTATAGTCTTATTTTATATGTACATTTTAAAAGTATGTGCCATGACTTTCCCTTGCTTAACACTCTTTGATGGGTGCTAAAATGAATTTCAAATTCTTCATATGGCCTTTAAGGAGTTATAGGATCTGTCCCCTGCCTAACTCTTCAATATTGTGTCTTTTCACTTCTCTGAATCTTTTTCAGTCTCACCGGCCTCCTTTACGATACTCAAATATTTACCCATCTGGGACATAGTATTTATTGTTTTGCTGTGGGTACTGCCCTCAGAGCAGTCACATTAATCTCCTTTCATTATACTTATTTAATCAAATATCACCATTTAGAGCAGACTTCCCTAATAATCTTCCTTCCTGCCATCATTCCCCATACTATTACTTTATTTTTCTTGATAGCATTCACCTGGTATTTTATATTTCTATATTCATTCAATTGTTTATTATTTATCTCCTCAATAAAATGCAAGTTCCATGAAGATAAGAATTCAATCTCTTCATTTTCTCAGTTCTAAGAGTGTTTGGTATATTTCAGGTACTCAAAAAATAATGTAGAATAAATGGATTTGTAAAATTAAAGCATTGGGATAAATAAGCTCTTAAGTTCCTTCTTATTCTGAGGACCTCTGGTTCCAAGTAATTTAGTGTTATCTCCTATAGGAACTACTACTGGTTCTCAATTTCCTATGAAGTAGATGTTAGGGAGTATATGGGTAAATGAAGAAGTAATTGGGATAAATAGATTGTAAGGAAGCCATTCCAAAGAAATTTGTAATGCAAAAGGTGGGGGTATGCAATTCCCTGAAATTCAGTAGTGATCAAAGAAAAAGGCAAAAATCACAATAGGCTTCCAAGTAAATAATCAAATGTCTATGATATAGCTCTAGTAATTATCTTTCCTGTCTATAACTTCCTAATCTACATAAATACACTGGACTTATAAATTTAAGCTATCAAAATACCTATGAATAGTTTAAAAATCACTCCAATTCCTCCAGTCCTGAGCTTTTTCACAATGTTTTCTCTTGCTCTCTAAACTACACCCAGTTCTATTCCTGGCTTAAAGGTAGAGCTTCAACTCTTACCTGTGTACTACCAAAATTGTCTGAAATCCTTCAGTTCTCTGAGTTATCATATGACACCAGATCTTTAGAGTCTTTAGAAGCCTTACTCTTTACCTCAAGAAACCAAAACTGGATCACAGTCACTAGGTCAGTCCTAATTGTCTTAAAAAAAAGGGTGATTCTGACAGATTAGGAAAGTATCTCTGATCAAAGGAATTTAAATTCTAAGGGATTCATTGTTGATTTATAAACCAATGATTAGTGGATTTAGTAATATTCAAAGTCTTTTTGCATTCTTTACACAAGTGTACAATTAATTAAATGAAATAATGCATGTTAAGTGCTCAGCTCACTATGTAGCACATGCTGTGATTATTAGTGTACTGTTATAAATTGCCTTAGGAACAGAAGTAAGCAACATCAGTTGATGAATTTAATCACAGTTTGCAAAGTGTGTTTAAAAATTAATGATTTAATTGCTAGATATTTTCATAAATGTACTCTTCTTCCTTTTTACCTTAGGATTTCACTAATTTTTTCTTCTTACATGTTCTATAAATTTAGCTTAAATATTTAATTTCATGTTAAGATTCTTTTAAATTAATATTTGGAGCATTCTATTAAAATACTTTCCAAATCCCTTTTTTTAGAGTTACAATAGAAAGTCTGAATAGAGTTGTAAAATTTCTAGTTTTAAATTTTATCCCAGTACTATATCATAGTGATGGAAACATTAACAATTATCCCAATTTTAGTTCATCAAATACTGAAGAGGGTAGCCTGGGTGAGTAAGGTGAGATGCAGTGGCTCTGCAGGCCCAACAAGAAGCAGAAAAAAGCTGGCAAGCAGCCTTGACATGGTAGACCCCAGAAATCCCCAAGGCAGGTTCTGGAAGTAGCCCCACCAGCAATAAAATCCAGAAGATACCAGCAAGGCCCAGGACAGAGTTTCCTCTCTCTAAATCTGGGGTTCAGAGTTCTTTTTAGAAGATGTTGGGAGAACTCCACTGGATAGCAGAGGAGTTCACTGAGTTTCCCTAAGCCAGTCCTATTCACAGTTGCTGTATAAACAGGAAACACCCTCCAGTGTACAAGTGGTCTGAAGTTAGTGAACAGGGAATTGCAACCAAAACTGGAAAGCCAGAAAATACCTCTCAATATGCCAGTAGGCTGAGATTGGCAGGAAGGAAACTACAGCTGGAACTAATACACACCAAGGTGCCAATGGACCACAGTTGTGATGCTAATGGAATGCCCACAGAACTTGCTGGGAATCCACTACCTCCTATTGTGGGTGCCTATGAAATGTGACTGGAAATGATCCATAAGATTACCATTGAAACTGAAAGGGTGTGAACACTACTAGATCTCTCCCACACGTGCCAATGGAAGTCAGGCATTAGGAGCAAGAAGAAGCACCTGCCATACAGTGGAACCAAAGAGATATACCCCTTTTCCTGAAATTTTCCTACCATGCCAATGTTCCATTGGCAAAATTTAACATCATGTAAGGTGTAAAAGAAAAATACTTAGAGGGTAATCTCCATTGTTGCAAAGCAGACAACAAAGGGTGGATCTGGAGCTGAAGGCAACAAATTGATAACTGTCACAGTTCATCAGACTGCCTCTTTGGTTACACAATTTCCATACATATATGCATCTGAACTTCATACACTAGTAAGACAACTCTATATTTCCATCTTCCATCTAACAAGATCTAGCTATCCTAGTTATAAGTACTGAAATTTTTAACCTTTCCCAAAATGAAGAGAAACATAATCATAGCAGTCATTTTATCCATTTGTGGCTATGTTAATTATTCTTCAAATTCCTCCATAATTCCACTGAATATGTTGGTAATTAAAGACTATATAGATTAAATATAATCTTAACTTTTACCAACTAGGATATAAAGAAGAAAATGTTTAGTGTATACAAATAGTACAAGCAAAGAACATATATAAAGCTACTTGGTCTTTGTTTCTGCAATTAGCTGTTATGCTACAGTTGATTCTATGACTCACTTCACTATTCATTACTTATTTGCCTTGCTTTTAACCAAACCTCAGTTAGTTAGGGTTTCTCACCTGGTAGAGTAATTGAAAATTTAATTCCTAAAGGATCTGAGTCCAATTATACTACCTCCTATTGGTTGCTATAGTTTTCCAATGAAATTTACTCTTAAGCATGAAAGTGCTAAGAGGCACACCAAATAATCCACTGGATTTCAGACATTTTTCTTTTTGCTCCCATTATATAACAGCAACCCAATTTTTTTCTTGATGATTGGAATCAATTACTCCGAACCGGAAAATTAACCCTTCTTTTTCTTTTGATCTAGTTTTTCACTGGATAAGAAGCTCATAGTCTTTTCTCCCAATTTAGTAGAATCATTATACACCTCCAAATGGAAGTACTTCTCATCTTCTTAACATCTTCTCATCTTCTTAAGCATAACTCAAAGATTCAGGGATAGGAGACCAAATTTCTGTAAGTTATTACATGTAATTTTGAGAAGAGTACTGCCAATTCTATTTCTTGATTCACAGACCCATTCTGGCTATATAACAACTAACCTCATATAATGGTCTCTGACTCAATGTATGTACTGTATCCTGTAAAACAAAATACCATTCCTTCAAGGTATTATCTCCTAATTCACACCATAACTTTCTGATCTAGTAAACCATTTCACCTTTCAATTGGGCCAGTCAATTCTGAATGATGGAGGATGTGGTAAAGTTAGTTAATTCCATTAGCATGAGCCTATTACTATATTTCTTTTGCTTTAAATGTGTTCTGTAACCAGACACAACCCTGTAAGTAATTCCATGAAGAAAAGAACTTATTCTGTTCATCCAAGGCTGCAGAAGCATTTCAGACAAGCATTAAACATTAAGACAAATCTGTATCCAAAATATGTCTATCTCAAGGGTCCCCTTCATAACGAAAGATAGTCATTGCAATTAATCTGCCTGGTACCCATGATATGGTACAATATCAGTGGTACAGTACTGGTCTCTGCTGTCAGAAGATTAGGTAAAACACCACCATGATGTTGAGCCCATCCATGGTCTCCATCTCTTATGTCATGTCTACTTAAATCATGGGTTCATTAAAACAAGAAGTGGGGTAGCTAGGGAAAGAAGTTGACTGGCCAGTAGAAAACATATCAGCTTTTCCACCTGAATACTACATTGTATGTCCTTTGGTGAATATTAACTTTGGAAACAAATATCTTCACGGTCTATGCCCTTTCCAAGTCCAGAGACTTCCTCATCACCAATCTTCCTTTTCCTATTCTTTCGAAGTCCCTTACCTTCTACACAAACCACTAATAAAAGTATGTGAATTGGTGTATCTGGACCTCTAATCATTTTTCACTCAGGACATAGTAAATAACCAAAATAGTTAGGTTCAGGAAATGTTAATGATGAATGAAAATTGAATCTCTATAAAGTGAATTAATATTCTATACTAAATCCATTATATTGGATTTAGTATATGTAGTCTCATTTAGTAAATGAGACTCCCTGTATTTATTTAGTACTACCTGATTTCCAAGTGTTTTGTACTAGATCTACAGAATCTTGGCAGCTGCCATTGTGATCTTCGACATGATACCATCATCTCATTCTTCACAAGAGTGAGGTCTAGATTAGGCACAGGGGCCTCCCTGGTGATGCAACCAGTTGAGACGCAACCTATGAGGCTGTCCGCGGTCTCTGCAGCACTAGTTTGATCCCCGGCCGGCCAGAGAGCAACCCACATGGCACAGCAGACCTTTCCTGACTCGCCCGCTGCTCCCCTCGACAGTGTACTTCAGTCAATCTGCCTGTTCTGTTCCCTACTCTGTCTCTAGTGAATCCTTTCACCCACCCACCCCCCACATCTGGCCTGTGCCCCAGCTCTTGTATGCATGAATGGATAAATCTTTAAAAAAAAAAAAAACAGATTAGGCATAACTCTAATGGTTCCTATCATGGGAGAAGGCACAGCAAATTTACCTGTTCCTGTCCAACTTAACCAGACCACACTATGGGAGACATAACCTGGATGTTCCCAGAAAATACACAAATGACCAGGAAATACAACCTAAAAAAACCACAATGATAGTAGTGCCCATGGCATGAACTTTGACCAAGAGGGATACAGGGTCATGTAGGATGAGCAAACAAACTTATTCCTTTCTATCTGTGGATGATTATTCTAAGGCACGGGAATTCCAGACATCATCTCAGGAGAACTCCGCCATGACACATCAAGCTGGACACATTTTTTGTAAATCTATAGTCAACTAGTCAACAAATTATTTTTATTTGCTTTCCTTCCTTCCAATCTCATTTCCTTTTTTTTCAATTTTACTACCCTGGTTACATTCCCCAATAAAGCATTAGCACATCAGCTTTGTCTGGAGCTCTTTAAGTAAACTGAGTTAATAAGTATCATCATACTCTAGGGAACCTTCAAAAGGAAAATTATGATGAGTTTTTGTAATGTTCTTAATAATATTTCCCATTTTCTCTTTGTTATTAAATTTCCATAAATTAGTTTCAGTTAGTGTATTGCCATGCAAGTTGTGCTCTGGAATGCCATTCTACAATTTATTTCAAGATTTAAGTTACAATAAATTTTAAATAACATACTTTCCCATCAAAGGTTTAGAGAGCTATAAAAGGAGGAGGAAGCGGCCTCCCCGGTGGCGCAGCGGTTGAACGCTGGGTTGCGAAGTTGCCCGCAGCCTCTGCAGCGCCGGTTCAATTCCCAGCTGGGCCACCAGAGGAGGGTCCCGCATGGCGCGCAGACCTCTCCTGCTTCCCGCTGCTCCCCTTAGCAGTGTACTTTGGTCCCTCTGCCTGCTCTGCTCCCCGCTCTGGCTCTGGTGAATTCTCTCACCCTCCCACGCTTCTTACTGTACCCAGTGCTTGTATAAATAAATAAATAAATCTTAAAAAAAAAAAAAAAGGAGGAGGAAGGATTTCACAGAAAAATCTCAATTAAATAACATGTATTTAATCACAAGTATATTTTTATCGCAGAAAATTATTTTAACAGTCAAAATGATAGTCTCTTATGGCATTTAACAAACTGTTCCTTGCAGGTATTCCCATAGCCTTACCCAGCGCTGTTTATTGGATGGTGTGGGGTAAATGGTTTTCTGCCCTCCCACCATTAGGATTGCCCTGCCTGACGGGGCACCTGCAGTTGCTATATTGTAGCAAACTGTCTTGTTTACTTCTGTGGGCCATGGAGGAGTATTGAGATAGTCACCGAAAGAAGCAGAAGCAGTAAAGAAGCAGGAGAGAAGCAGGAAAGAAGCAGAAGCAAAAGAAGCAGGAGAAAGAGGCCAGAGAAGCCCAGAGTGAAGACTTGCCTGGGGCTAGGAGCCCTTTCGGCCTCCTGGCCCCCGGGCACCCCTGCCTGCCGTGTGCCTGTTTGCCACAGTACATGTAAAGCTCAATAAAAGCCTGAGAAACGCACCGAGGGCTCCAAGACTCTCTTTTACCCATCTGCCAGATCATAGATAACCTGCTCAGTGGCTATCCTGCCCCTACAGATGGCTACAGACAATGCTAAAATTTTGCTTCTTTTGGTTAACAAATGGAAAACCCAGATGCCAAGGTGAAGAAGATTTGTTCCTTGGTAGTAGCTACAGCAGCTGTCTATTTGGCATATCTTTAGAAGCTTCAAAGTTGCCTAGGATACAGACTTCATAAACTGGGATCCTGTAGAGTCTTTAAAAATATGTTTTTTAAGTGTAAAACCCATATAGATATTAAATTCACACTATAGCTTCTATCCTATACATATATAATGAATTGATTTGCAGATCTGTGGAAACAGCATATAATGAATAATTCAAATTATGGCACCAAATAAACTGCACATATTTTGTCATGACAAGGAAAATGAGACCAATATATAAAGTTTAAAAGTAAAAATTGAGGATCATATATTGAGCTAGAATTTCTGCAATCTTAGACCTAAGATTCTGCTTTCCCTAATCTCTGGTGATTGTAAAGCTGCCCTCAGTAGCAGTTAATAACAAGTAAATAAAAATAACACAATCATAACTACAATATACTATTATCAAACTTTCAAAATAAGAGGACTGCCTACTAATATCAAAGCTTATAGGTGACAGTACCTTAATTTTAAATTCTATACTTCAAATGAGAGAATTTTGTCATCTACAAATTATATCTCAATAAGGGTGTTTTGCTTTTAAGAAGAAAAGAATTACATGTTATTTTTAAGAAAAGAATAATCTTCCATGGAGGATTGATAATTCACATCTGTTCCCTATTCACTTAAAACTGGCTATCTCTAGACATCTAACTACACTTATTACTGCATATTACTGTGTGGGTGAGCAGCTGGACGTGACTGCTTATGAACTACGGCCTAGCTCACCAACTTTGTAACTTGGCAGTAATCACTGGAATCATCATGCCATTAACCTCCATTGCTGATCAGATGTCCCTCAGGTATCTGGTAAATTTTGGCTATAAGTAAAATGTACTTTTATATTGTCTAATTTATGAACCTAAGTCTCATCATTTTAGATCAGTGGAATATGTTCACAGCCATTCCTTTCATAAAGAATGCTGCATGCACTCTAAGAAAAGGGAAATACTGAGGCAGACAGATTGATGGCATTTTACCCTAAAGAAATAGACATTTGAAAGTTTGCCAGGCACTGAAGAAGGGTCAGCCAGAGCCCCCCAAAAGGAGGCAATTTGCCCATCTTCCTGTCAATAACACTTAGCATGCTGAGCTGTTTTATCAGACAGATGGCAGACCATACACCATTATGACCAACACAGTGTTGACACTCGTGAAGACGAGTCCCATGACTATAAAGCTCTCTGCCACCTCAGACATAGCTGTGTGTGCCCCCCTTTGTAACTTTGCTGCATGGATTCTATGTTCCCAATGTCAGGAAGGAAACATTATATGGGGAACATTGAGAGAAAAATCAACTTTGAATATCCACATTCAGTTTTAACAGAAGTATTCTGACATATTGAAGCCTTCCTAGTGTTACTGCCAGTAATGACACAATTAATAATTTAATCATAATATTTTCTTGAAATATAGATTATTCAAACACATATTATCCCTCAGATTGAAGAATAATTTCCCCATAATATAAAAATCAGTTTTAAAACAGAAGTTAGATTATCTGGACCTGAAGGAAAA
The DNA here is from genome assembly GCF_964194135.1 of Talpa europaea. Lineage (NCBI taxonomy): Eukaryota > Metazoa > Chordata > Mammalia > Eulipotyphla > Talpidae > Talpa > Talpa europaea. Next base: position 97,245,655 of record NC_140071.1, read on the forward strand.
TTTGATTTTTTTCCCATAAAATGCATTTTATGTATTATTTTAACTGAAATTAGAGTCCTTTTAAATATAGGTGGAGAAAATTAACTCATCAACAAATTAAAAAAAAAGAAAATTAACTCATCAACAAGAATCGAACTATGTACTAGAAGTACCCTCTTTGGATAAATGTTGTATTTCTGGAAATAAGAAAAATTCAAATGTTTAGCAATATTGTTCAGGGATCAACCTAGAGACTTCTCCCTTGAGAAAAGCACTTTATAACCTCAGTTCTATTTCCAAGGAATGGAACTATGATCTATCTATATGATCTAATTACTACACATTTATTTCTTTACTTGTAGATAAACCATGAATATAGGGATATACATAAGATTTTGCAGACAATGTGCAGTAAAACTGTTAGCCTAGAATTCTATTTGCCCCAAATTGTCAATAACTAGCCTATTACTACCAGCAACAAAAGGGGAACTCTCCAGCCTGCTTTAGGTTCATATTCAAAAAAGGAAACCATCATTCGTTCTCAACCTAGAATAATCTACTCAAAAGCATTATCTCAATACTGGACAGGTAAATATCTCTTCCATAGATTCACAGAGGTAGCCAATGGACCAATTCCTTTGGATAACTGGTATGATGTGTGTATTTGCTTACATAGATTAGATTCTGAATTTTTTCCCTTTGAAACTGAAGCTGTTTTCATTCACACTTGGGGTCCTCCATCTGTCAATAAAGCCTGTCAGCTCATCACCTCACTGGCTCTGAGGTGCTAGTTTTCCATCTGGTAAAGCCCTAAAGAGAACCCTAGAGTCAGAGAAGCGTGAATCCTGTGGGTGCTCTCAACTCTTGGGTTTATGTCCCCAAAGAGATGGGGTTTCTTTGAGAGACAGCAAATGTTTCAAAGCAATACAATCTGAGCATGCGCATGGTTTCTTCAATGCCAGAAAGATACCTAGCAGCAGTCCATACAAGATACTCAGTAAAGCTGTTTGTTGTTTTTTACAAAGTCAGCCTCTGGTGTCCTCTTGCTGTTCTTTATTGTTCCTTTAAAAACCTCATAGCATAGAATTCACTATTAACTAATCAACAAGGAAGCATAATAGAGATAGTTACATGCTGTCTCACAGTGCTATGTGTTAAATTAAAATCAGTAAGGAAACTGGAATAAGAGAAAAATAATGCCTGGATGAAAAAAAAGATGACTGAAGAATATTTCTCAAAATTATATGCCATAAAATTCCATTGCCTCACTAAAGGTGCATTATAAACTGAACACCAAATGTCTTGGTTTGCTCATGATTAAAAGTGTAAAAGTGTTCTTAAAAAAAAAAAAAAACTTCAGTTGATTTGAAAATAATCTTATTCCTGGCACTGAGATTTGAAAGACTTTTTTCCTCATGGATTCTCATTAAAAGTATACTACCTGATGTAGAAAATAAATCCTTAATGTTATCTATCTATAGTAACTACAAGACATTTCATGGGGCTATTTCTAATAATCACTATCAATAAACTACAGCAAAGCTTTGGTATATAGTTTAGCAAAGCAAAACAATGTGAGCTAAATTCATAGCTTTCTAAAGTCTGCCTTAACCCCAAAATAAAAGTGTCAGTGAGTAGGAAGTTATACCATTGGGAAATTATCTGAACTGTAGTACTCTTTCCTGGCCAATTAAATATATATCCATGTGCCTTGAAGATCATCCATCTTAGGAGTAATTAAGGTTGACATCACTTCAGGAAATTTGGAGTCTAACAGGAAATATGTAAATAGAAAGCCACTAAATTTCTTGAGAATGAGCTATAAAACAAGAAATGACTATTTATAGGACAAAAACTTTTCTAAAATAATGAATACTTCTGGGTCTAATGCAAATAGATACAGATTTGTAATCAAAACCTCAACTTTCAATAACAACATATTAACCTAATATGTTATTGGGGTATATTTAATATGGGGTATATTTAAAAGAAAACATCATCTGACACAAACAGTAACATTATTTACTGATGTTCAGTTTTACTTTTACTGCCAAAATTTTCTTGAACAATAAACTCTTACCGACACAAAACTTCTCCTTTCTTATCTGTTTCTCAGCTATATGTTCTTATTGTATTCATCCTTATGTGGATTTCCCCTTTCTGGTGACAAGATGCTTACCAGAAATGTGGAATATAAATTAATAAAATAAAGGAACTGAGAAAACTAAACTCAAACAAACCCTAGTAATATGAATGCAGAATAGAGGCTACCAGATGGGAGAATAGGAATGGGAAATAAAAGGGATCCACTGGTCTATAGTGGAGGATTCTGTGTCTGGTGGTGTGGTAACACACATTGAAGAGGTATGGCCCTAGTCTCTTAAATAATGTACAGTACTGTAAACCAAGGTTACCTCTTAAAAAAATTTAAAAGATGCTACTAGTAGCCCCAGGAATGTATTCTACCAATGTGGCACTGGTAAATTAAATTGTTCCAATCTGTAGATACAGTCTACCATTGGAAAATACATTTTCCAAATTTAAAAAATAGTGCATCTTTCTTAACAATAAAAGCAAAAGTCCAGGACATAATTCTAATTGGTTCAGCTTAAATCAAATGATCATCACAGCCTATACCCATGGCTGTATGAATAAAATATACTTTACTAGTCAGTTCTGGATTGTGTATTTATACTAAATAGAAAGTGAAGGGAAAAAATAGCTTCATGTGAACATCATCATATACCACAAGTCATCAAAATATGGCCCACAAGTCAAAACACAGCTATGCCTATTTGTTTAGATATAAATGATTGTTTTCATACTGCAATGGCAGATCTGAGTATTTAGAAAGAGATCATACACCTTGCAAAGCCTAAACTATTTACTACCTGAACTTTTAAGAGTTTGCTGACCTCTCATATGGTCAAAAATGGAAGTGGGGCCTCCCCGGTGGTGCAACAGGTTGAGCATAGTGCTGTGAATCTGTCCGCAGCCTCTGCAGCAGAGGTTCAGTTCCCGGCCTGCCAGGGAGATCCCCACATGGCACAGCAGACCTCTCCTGTCACACTCCCCTCAGCAGTGTATTTCAGTTGTCTGCCTGTTCTGCTCCCTGCTCTATTCCTGGTGAATCCTCCCACCCTCCCGTGCCTCTGGCTTGTACCCCAGCTCGTGCATAAAAAAATAAATAAATCTTTAAAAAAAAAAAGATTTAAAAAAATGGGAAGTGATTGTCAAAGGAAAATAAAAGGTTCCTACAGAAAGAGCGGAATAAATGCTGGACAGGAAAAATCAACACTGTACGCGAAGATAAACCAACACAAAAAATATTTCTCCATCACTAAATTAGTTGAAATTTTTAAGTAGATTTTAGAGGATTTCTAAAAAAATTGTATTTTGTTTCCCAAAATTATCTTCTAAAGTCACCTTAATATGCAACAGTACAAGCATTCCAAAATACATTGAAGGATGGTTTACTTTCTCTTTTCAAGGGAGTGTTTACAGAAAGAGAAACACTTGAATTCAACTCATCCAAAATGAGTATAAAGGATAAAGGTTTAAAAAAAAAAGGAAAGAAATTCTTAACTGATAAAGGTTAAGACCAACTGATGATTTATATCCATTGGCAGCTACTGTTCTAGCACTTTTTATATCCTACCTCATTTAATCTTCACCATCAACTCCATGAGGTAGACATTATTATCATTAATTTATAGGTAAAGTTTAAAGAGGATAAGGAAATTGCCTTAGCCATAAAAGTAACAGAACAAGCATCTGAAAACATGCTCCATCTCACCATGTGACACTGTCTTTCCTGCAAAAAACAAAAAACAAAAAATAATTCATGGTGAGGCTAACAGAGCATGACTCAATACATTGTTGATTATTCTGCTATGCGCAGTTGTATCCCATGGCAGTTGTCAAGCATTCAAAGAATCTGGGGCTGTCAGATATTATACAAATGTCGCTCTAACAGATGTTTTACTCAAGAACAAATTCTCATTTCATACAAAATGCTGGAAGCCTAAAGAATCATGGTGTTTATATGAATCATCTGGCTCACAATTAAGTAGCAGCCTAAAACAATGGACAGAGAACTCCACTGAGTGACTAGAGAATTGGATTCTTCTCCCAACTTGGCCAATTATATGTTACACAAATGTGAAGCCATCTACATACTATTTTTGACATGTGGATGAAACGTCATATGCTTCTGAAGAGGTAATAAACATTGCCATAGGAAAGAAACTGAGTTGTGTGGGAGGCATTGTGTTGCTCAGTGCACCTTAGTTCAATTTTAGAAATAGAGAACAGACCTAAGAAGAGGTGCAGAAAATGGAATAGCTGCTTTGAAGTTAAAGGGACATTTTCAAATTACGTTAATTTTTTTAATTACAACATTTTCAAACACACACAAAATTAGAGAACCATTGTTTATGACAATCTTCTTGTCCCCTTAAACAATTACCAACATTATGTCCAAACTTGTTTTATCTATACCCTCAACAATACCCTGCCCACTACTTGATTTTGTTAAACTTCAGACATCATATCTAATATTTCATACAAAAAATCCTCATTATGTATCTCTAAAAGATAACAAATCTCTTAAAAAATAATCACAATGGCAATTCAGTACTTTAAAAAAGTAACAATAAATTCTTAATATCATTTATTGTTCCCATATTCTTGATCATATTATGCACATGTTGAATAGATAATTTATCCTAGTAAATATTCCACATTCAGAATTTTGCTGAAATCATGCCTGAGATGATGATCTACATGTTCCTTTTTGTCTTTATTGTCTGACAATTGGTAGCAGTTGATCTAGAAGATTAATCAGATTTAGGTTTATATTTTGGCAATAATAAAAATAATGTGTTTTGTCTTCCTACTGTTGTATCTTACTAATAGGCACTATATCTGATTAGTTCTATCTTCATAATAGTCAAAGACTGATAAATGAGCTCAAATGTTGTCAATCTGACACTAGAAAGTATGTGATCACATTTATGGATCATATAAGCTTCTAAGAAAGAAGATGAACTTTCTAAAAGTAGCAAAGCATTTTTGGAAAAGATTGTCTCCTTACTACAAGCTATACTAGTATATAAACTTCTGACATAGGACTTAGTTGCAAATATTCTGAGATGAAAAGTGAAGAGAACCTGATGTCCCCCTACTGTGAGTAGAAGTACAACTTCTCTTGAAGATTCTGTTTAGAATAATGGAGAAAATGAAGTTCAAATCCAGTATCTATTCACATTGGTAGTTTCCTCTATGTTCCTCAACTTCTCCATTATTTCATCACCAATATTTCATCAAAGGGAAGTTGTTTATTTTACCTATTTATAAGATTAGTACTATTCCAGATAAATAGTCTCCTTTTTCTAGAATAGAACATACCCAATATTTAGTCTCCTTTAAGAAAAATGTCCAAGGATCAGTTACACCAGTAACTCCAATTGCTCTCTACATCAGACTGTTCAAAGGCATTTCTAGAACTTTTGATATATGTAGGTATTGTTCGAGGCTCTGATCAAACAGGCACAATCCTAATCTCAAAGTATTTCAAAGAAAACATTAAACAAGAAATTACATAAAGAATTAAAATGTGTAGGGCCTCCCTGGTGGCACAAGGGGTTGAGCACAGTGCTATGAAGCTGTCTGAAGCCTCTGCAGTGCAAGTTCAATCCCCAGCCAGGGAGCTACCCACATGGCACAGCAGACCTTTCCTGACTTGCCTGCTGCTCCCCTCAGCAGTGTATTACAGTCAGTCTGCCTGTTCTTTTCCCCACTCTGTCTCTGGTGAATCCTCTCATCTCCCACATCTCTGGCCTGTACCCTAGTTTTTGTAATCATAAATAAATAAATCTTTAAAAAAAAGAAAAAAAACATTAAACAAGAAATTACATAAAGAATTAAAATGTGCAGGGCCTACCTGGTAGCACAGGGGTTAAGCACAGCACTATGAAGCAATCCACAGCCTCTGCAGCATAAGTTCGATCCCTGGCAGACCAGAGAACTACCCAGATGGCACAGCAGACCTCTCCTGTCTCACCCGCTACTCCCCTCAGCAGCGTCTTTCAGTCAGTCTGCCTGTTCCGTTCATCACTCTATCTCTGGCAAATCTTCTCACCCGCCTGCACCTCTGGCCTATACCCCAGCTCTTGTATACCTAAATAAATAAATGATATTGAAAAAAAGAATTAAAATGTGCAAAGAATTGCTAAGAAGTATAGAGCACAATGCTAAAACTTAATAGGAGCCTCTCCTACAATTTTGGGAATCAAGGGAAGTTTTTCTCAGAGAAATCTAATACTTGGAGGAAGGGTAGAGGTATATGGTACTATTAAGCAATTTTTCCAACTCCAAGAGTCTCAAACTTCTTAAGTAATCACACAATTAAGATTATCCTCTCCCATTGTGCTACTATTCAGGCCCAGAAAAAATACTAAACTTCACATAAGACACCCCAAAAATCCATGTTATTTTTATAAACAAAACATATTACAAATAATATTAACCATTTATAATAGGGCATCAATACTAAATTCCAAAATGACATTCCAGTCTCTGTGGTATCTTCTCAAAAAGACCACCTTCAGTTACAACAATCACTCATAAATAATTAATGCAGTGCTGGGGTACTGTAGCTACCATAGTAAGGAGAAAACTGTGGGCATGGATTATGGAGAAAGATTTGAAAAATCTATGAAGCTATAACAGAAAATATAGGCCAATAAATATATGTAGAATCTTGATTTGCTCAAAATTAGGCTTTCCATTTCATATAATAATAGGTAAGAGCTAGGAGACCTAAATTAAAATTTCATTTCTGATATTTATAAGTTCTATGGTGTGGAGCCAGTAACATATGTCTATTCTCCACTTCTTGTGACAAAAATAATGCTAGTATCTCCCCCAAGGGGTTGTAGTGATACTTAACATAAGATGATGCATCCAAAGATTCGGTATTATGTAGGCACATGGAAAACAATTATTAAAAAGTAACTATCATTATTACCAATAAATACAGACCAATAGATCTTTTAAATTCTAAAGGCCAGGTCTAGTGGCAAGTGAAAAAAGAGCTCCATATTTGTTCTACTATTATGGAATTTTTTTAAATTCTTTGAATAATTCTAACTCTTGTGTGTATCTACCATGTTGCTGGGTATGTTATTTAACCTTTTTGAGACTCACTTCCTCATCTACATAATAGATGTAATAATACTGACCTTAAAATAAATATATATACCTATTATATACCTATATATACCTATTATATACCTATAAAATAGATATATATATACACAGATAGTTCAGAAATAGACTTACCCATACATGCTCAATTGATATTTTACAAAGAGCAAAAATGATTCAACGGAGAAAGGAAAATCTGCTGAAGCAACTGATGTGCACATGTACCCAAAAAACTGATTATGAACCCGTTTTTCAAGCTATACAAAAAGTTAACCAAAACATGGACTATATTAAGTATAAAATCTAAACATAAAAATTCTAGAAAAATATATAGGTGAAAATCATGTGATGTTGAGTTAGGCAAAGACTTATTACATACAATACCCAAAGTACCATCCATATAAGAAAATAGTGATATATTGGACTTCATTTAAAAATATGGGTTTATGAAAGATATTATTAATAGAATGAAAAAAAAAAAGCCAAAGACTGGGAAAAATGTTTGGAACTAATATATACGCAGATAATGCAAAGAGGGCTCAACATTTCCTGAGAAAGCAAACATCCAAAGTGAAAGATGGATAAACTACTCAAGATGATTCACTGAAGATATATAGATGTCAATTAAACATGTAAAGAGCCAAAAAAAAGATGTTCAAAATTATTTGTCTCCAAGGAAAGACAAATTGAAACCACAGTGAGATACTACCATACACCTACCAAAAGGTCTAAAATCTAAAAGTCTGACAACAGCAACTGCTGACAAGGATGGAAAATAACTAGAACTATCATATGTTGTTAGCGAGAATGCAAAATGGTACAACCTTTTGGTGAAACAGTTTACTAATTTCAAATATGGCTAATCAATCATATACTAACCACATAACCCAGAAATCTCACTTCTAGGAATTTACCCAAGAGAAATAAAAACTTATGTTCACACAAAAAATTGCACATGAATGACTATAGTAACTTTACTCATAATTGCCAAAATTTTTAACACAACCCATATTTCTTCCTAATGGTAAATTGATAAAATAATTGAGGTATACCCATACAATGAAGTGTTACTCAGCAATACAAAGGAATAAACTACTAATACACATAATAACATGAATGACTTTCTCCAGCAAGTATGGAAAAGAAAAGAAAAACCATTAAAAAGGAATGAATGAACTTCAAATACATGACCCTTAATGAAAGAACCCAGACTCCTAAGATTATATATCATTCCATTTATATTCCATTCTGGAAAAGACAAAATTATCAGGGCTAGAAATGGAAGTAGGGAAGGAATTAACTATGAAGGGTTTAAGAAAATTTTGGTGCATTTCCAAGGTATAAAATATTCTATACCTAGAAAGTGGCAATGGTTGCATGACACTACAAACTTTTTAAACAAATAGACCTGTATAACAATGAGAGTAAATTTAAATACATGTAAATCATATTACAATAATATAATTTCCAAATTCATTTTTAAAAAGAATTTTAGTGGTGAGAGTTCCATGGTAGCTAACTAACATTAGTGATCGAAAATCCTGTCAAAAATTATTAATATTCTCCCAAAGTGTTCTATTTTAGGTAATTAATGCAATGTTTAGACCAGAAAACAAAATCAACTTTATAGATTTGGACAAAGATTAATGAGAGGACATGTGCATAGCAATACAATAAATGTACCTCAATACATTTCTGTACTCAATGGGTACTGGACACTAGATACAAAATAAATGGCAGATGTTATTATTGATTTTGTTGTCACTGCTAATAGATACTTCATCTCACACTTAAGACCTTTTACATTTTAAAGCAAACCTCTAAATGAAAAAGACAGCTAATATAATCTATTTACAGAAAGATTAAGGGAGTTCAAGCTGTGGATTTAAAAAAAACTGGCAGAAATTTACTTAAGTGAAAATGGAATTATCTACATATTTTCATAAGGCAAGCAATCAAATGCATGTTAGAAACAACTTGCTTTGATAACAGTTACTATGAGAAAAAGGAGGGAGTTTTTGCGAGAACTAGCTTAGTTTGGGATGTAGCCTTGTATAAAGATCAGCAGGGTAGTCTTATTACCTAAGGAATATACAGGATGCATTATTTCAAATATACTAACTTCTTCAAGCAAAAGGTGGCCTCTCTACACTATCAGCAGGTCTTACCTAAAAAATGGTCTCCGGGTCCTGACACTTTTTGTCAGGAAAACTTACAAATTAGTTTGGGTGTCCAGATGAGTGTAATCAAGTGAAAGCAGTCATATTAAGGGGAAATGAGGGAACTAGCAGTGTTCTTTCTGAACAGTCAATGCAGGTAATGGCAACTTCTCGTGGCACATTATTTGTCTCAATTACCAATTCCTCTTTGGAATATTAGTATGGCCTAAGCTATTTCTTGAGAGATCCATACACACTTTCATGCTAATTTACATCAAATACAAATGGATTTCTGAAAACTACTATTTTTGTGCTTGTTCAATTCTTCCCATCAAAATTTAAAATCTCTCTCTTGCTCTCTCTCTCTCTCTCTCTCTCTCTCTCTCTCTCTCTCTCTCTCTCTCTGTCAGGATTGCTTTGGCTATTCAGGATCTTAGCAAAAGAGGAAAAAGAGAAAGAAAAGTGGTATCACATGCCCAGACTTCAAAATGTATCACAAAGCTATAATAATCAAAACCATATGGTACTGGAACCAAAACAGAAACACAGACCAAAAGAACAGAATCAAAAGGTCAGATATAAATCCACACCTATAAAGGTATCACAGGACTCAAGATACCGGAGACAGGAAATCCTCTTCAATAAATAGTGTTGGGAAAACTGGACAGTCTCAAGCAAAAGAAGGAAACCAGACCATTGTCTCACACCATTCATTAAAAAAAAAAAAATTCAAAATGGTTAAACAACTTGGATTTAAGACCTGAAATGAGGAAGTATATAGAATAAACCATAGTCAAAACACATCACAACATAGACTTCAAGGATGTCTTGGGAAATTCATCTCCAACAGCAGGGAAAACAAAAAAGAATATAAACAAGTGAGACTACATCAAACTAAAAATTGTTTGCACAGTGAAAAACAAAAGGCACTAAAACATAAAGACAGGCTACTGAATAGCAGAAAAATTTTGTATACCATACATCCAACAAGGGGCTAATAGCTAAGATATGCGAAGAACTCATACAACTCAAAAACAAGAAAATAACCCAATCGAAAAATGGGCAGAAGAGTTAAATAAGCATTAGCCAAAGAAGACAAACAGATGGTCAACAGGTATATGGAAAAAATGCTCACTGTCACTTATCGAAGAAATGCAAATCAAAACCACAATTATATATCACCTCATACCTATGAGAATGGACTATATCAATAAGACCAGAAACAAAAATTATTGATGAGCATGTAGAGAAAGAGAAATAGTCATACATTGCTGGTGGGAATGTAGACTGATCCAGTCACTAGGAGAAACAATGTGGTGCTTTCTCAAAATATTAAAATGTTACTATATAACCCTGCAATTCACTCACAGGTATCTATATGACGAATACAAAAATATTAATTTGAAGGCCAGGATAGAACAAAGTGGAAAGAGAGCACAATGAACTATGGTTTGGTGAGGGTGTGGTGTGATAGCAATTCCTGAAGGGAGCACTCCTACACTTCCAAAGAACACTGTAAATCAATGTCACCTTAGTACAATGGTGGTGCAGAGATTGAGTGCTGGGCTGTGAAGCTGCCTGCAGCCTCTGCAGCGCTGGTTTGATCCCCGGCCCCGGCAAGGGTCCCACATGATGCGATAGACTTCTCCTGCTGCACCTGCTGCTCCCCTCAGCAGTGTACTTTCGTCCTTCTGCCTGCTCTGCTCCCCACTCTGGCTCTGGTGAATGCTCTCACCCTCCTGTGCTTCTAACTGTACCCAGTGCTTGTATAAATAAATAAATAAATCTTTTAAAAAAAGAAAAAGGAAAATTGCCTCAATGATATTTAAAACAAATGAAACAAAATTCTTCTCCAAGCATTGTTTTTTCTCTTATTAAAAATTATTTAATTCTTTTTTCCCACTTCATCCTCAATCAAACCCTTATCACTTTGTTGAATATGGTGCATAAGGTCACCGTTAAAATTCATGTTGCCATAGCTGATGCATGATATTCAGTTGGTTTTTTTTTCTCCAAATGATCTCTAGGCAGCACTCTATCTCCTGTGATAAACTCTTCTCTTGATTTCTGTGACATCTTCTCTGCTCAGAAAACTACCACCCTCGTCTCAGTCTCCTTTGACTATTGGTTGACCTCAAATCCATTTCCCATTTGTTACCAGAAGTCAAATTTTAGTTGGGCACTGGCCACTAAAAAACTTCCCTTGCAGCTAAATCTGGTTATGCGACAAAAATCAAGAAGAGGTGTGCACATTTGTGTAACTTTCTTAAGTAAAAATTCCTTTATCTTTATTTTCTTTCCTCTTCTGTAGATGAAGAGCAAAGACAATGCATCCTAAGGAATGGCAGACAAGGGAATGGAGAACCTGCTCCATTGATGATCTTATAAAACAGAAATGCTTAGTTACCCTGATTTCTTGCTCTCCTCATACTGTTTTATAGAAAGAAATTTCTATCTTGTTTTATTACCACATTTTTTATCATTTTTGTTGTAGACCGTTTATTCATTACCTAATATTTAAAAATACTTAATAGTAGAGCTTTGCAAGTAAAATTTGAAATGTGTGACATTTACTTAGTGGTCAAGGAGTTGGTGGCACAATACACACACACACACACACATTTTGTAGGCTTGGAAGCTAATAACCCTTATTATATCACAGTAACATATTTTGTAAAACTGTTGTATGACCTAACTTGGAAAGGATACTGCTTTCCCTTGGAACTTTTAAGTCAAAGGAAAGTACTTGTAAAGAGAATGTAAGGGTATGTTGACTATACTTGATACTTTAAATAAGACACTGTCAGTGAGAGATGGATTGACAATTCACCAGTTTGTGGGTAGCTCTTCTAAGGGAGACCCCTAATATAACCTATGATATACAATAACAAATAGGCATTAATTTGGAGACTTGGAGAATTGGAGACTAACTCACCAAAGAGTTAGAGTTCCATTAAATCCATTAAGTCCTTTAGACCATAAAATGGGAGCCAGCCCAGGGGTAGATATAAGATTAAATGCATTACCTTTTCTCTCAAGCTTATTATTTCTGATGCTGTGAAGATAACCACACAATGTTGTGACTTTATCCACAAAATTGATACTAACTCTACTCAGTTCAAGTACTTTTCACTGTTCCATCCTATTCCAAGTTATCATCTCTTGCTAAAAATATTAAGGAACCTTAAAATTGGATTTTCTTCATCCACATTTGCCATTCAATAATTGATACCTCAGTCATAGTGACATTTTTCTCAGTTCCTCAAATTCAGCATGGTCCTTTCAAAAATACTATTCCTTCTCCCTGGAACACTGATTTCTCACTTCCACAGGATTAGCACCTCATTCTTCAAATCTCTGTTCAAGGTACTTTCTTAGTAAATCCTTCTCAGAGATTGCCAGTCCAAATTGACTTTGGGTTTTTTTGTGTTACAACTTTGTAGAATCAGGTTTCCTTTTAGTGCACTATTCACCACTGAACTATAAACTGTAGGTGATGGAAGACTATGTTTTGTGTTATTTCTGTTCATAATTGAGTGTCCCTGGCACAGAATAGATTCTCAAGAAATAGTCGCTGAAGGGAAGGGGTAAATGACAGCAGACTGACAGCACGGGAACTCATCCTCCTTATACTCTCAACTAGCTTGTGGTAGAACAAAGCCAGTAACTTCTGCAGATAAGACAGAGGACTGCAGTGTGCACCAGGAGCAACACTCAGAGAAGTGAGGTCCCAGGCCAGCCAACAGTGGCAGAGTCCAGCTGTCATTCACTAACCACAAGAACCCTGCTGTCAGCTGCCAGCCAACAGCAACAGGAGCCCCACTAGATTTTACCCACAGGATTATAAGAAAACAACTAATGGAACTTTGATTTGGTACAGTTTAAAAAAAAATCTTCAAAATAGATATTTGAAGACAATGAAGAAATTGAATATAAATTGGGTATTTTGTTAATTTGCTGATGATATTGTGCATATGTAGACTGATTTATTTTAGGAATGTATGCAAAATATGCAGGGCTAGATTGTAATGCTGGTGATTTATTTCCAAGTAATTCAGAAAATCTAGATATACAAATACACATAGACAAAGCAAACATGGCAAAAAATATTTATAATCATGTTAGATGAATATAGTAGTCTTCCAACTTTTCAGTATGTTTTACAAATTTATATTTAAAAGTTGGTGAAAATTATTTCAACATATATCTAATAAAGCAAAGAATAGGAAATGGAGCTGACATTTTCCCTATGGTCCCTTTTAGTCCTCTGATTCTAGTATAACAGGAGAATGGGGGTAGTAGTTCTGGAGAATAAAAGAAAAATGAAGGGATTAAAAAATAGCTTCCTATAAGCCAATATCATAACAGCTTGCTCATTAGATTAGTGTGATTACTTCTTTATTAGGGCTTATTTGAGCTGTCATCTGGTATCAATTAGGTCAGTTATAGTCTGTCAGGTCTACCGGAGGGAAATGGAGCAAGGTCCATCATGGCGTGAGGATGGCGTAATTACAGCAATGGAAATAACGGCTACTCTTCATTTAACCCTCATGTAATCAACCAAGCCCAAACTGGTCTTTCACTCATTGAATGCTAAAGATGTGAAAGGAGCAAAAAGATATTGCCAAAACAGTTTTAAAAATCTCATTTCAATGATAAAATTAAGTCATTAGTGAGGTAATGAGTTACAAATAAATGTACTCACATTATTGTAGAGTGAAAATATAGAAAAAAGTATCACTTATAAATTCCTTATTGATTTAATTACACACATATGTATGCATATGTATATGTTATAGATCATGTAAGTATAAACTGTGAATAACTCTCAACCAAAAAAGGGGAGGCAGGATAAAGATAAGCTTGTGAATATTTCACAGGAGTGTAAAAATTTTGCACAGGTCATCTAGAATTAAAAGAAGAGTATTTTAAGCCGACATGAATTAAATTGAGCAGATAGTTCCCCTGAGTTTTACAGAACTTAAGCAAACACTGAGTCTAAAAGTGTGGCAGTATTGAAAATCTTTCCAAAGTAATTTTAAATCAGGTTGATGTATTCAGCTTCAGTTCAGTTGTTAAGGTAACAGAGGAGGCAATAAAGACATAGAAATCCAGTTTAGGGTAAGCATTAAAATATTAAAAAGTAGTAGAAGGGAGGGTGGTACAATCATTCCAATAACTTGAACTAGTGTGAAATTCTACTTATATAACCCTGACAGGTAATAAGGTGTTTGGACCAACAGTGATCATGTTTGACATACATGGGTTACCAATTTTCAATAAATCTTAGTTTTACTAATATGTAAATGAGATTTAATTTTTTACTCCAAAATGCTCAATTCTGTGATTATTCAGAATGCTTTTCCAGACTTCATGGAGTTTTACATATAGAGACTGAGTTAAATATACCTATCATATATCACATTGTCTAAATTATTTTTCCAACAAAAATGCTGATAAGAATTTATGTCATTATTTAATAAAAATAGAATACAAAAATGGGGAGTGTGGAGGTAGGGAGAACACTATATTTGCGTTTCATTGGTAATCTGAATTACAAATTAATGGATGTTAATGTGAGTAAAGACACATGACACTGATCTGTCCTCTGTTCCTGGTGATGATGTGAAAATAACTCTGACCTGTCATGGAAAAATCTTGTAATTGTTCTGAGTCTCAGTTTTTTCATTTATGAAATGAGTATATATGCAATATATATACTCTTACATATGTAATACTTACCAGTTAGCTTTAAATTTGTAACTTCTATGACATTTATCTCTCTCTAAATTAATTCACCCTTAACAGGAAGGGGTTACACATAAACTGGCACCAGAGAAAGCAAAAATGGTATCAGATTCTTATCTCATCCTGTCTTTCTTCTTCTTTCCCTTTCTCTCTTTAAGATTTAAATACTATTCCTTGTTTAATTCATAATGTTTAAATGTATGTTTAAATCATAATGTAGGATATTATAATATCAGTAATACACTTAATAGGACATAAATATTTTTTAGATTATCACAGAATTGCACTTCATATTTCCATATTAATTTCCTAAACCTATTA
The DNA here is from genome assembly GCF_964194135.1 of Talpa europaea. Taxonomy (NCBI): domain Eukaryota; kingdom Metazoa; phylum Chordata; class Mammalia; order Eulipotyphla; family Talpidae; genus Talpa; species Talpa europaea. The sequence goes on from NC_140071.1 coordinate 97,261,071, forward strand.
TCAATAGATATCAACCAATAGCATCATTGCAAAATCATCCCAGGTAGTTCTAGCTCAAATATAATAATGATGTAGTAAAGCTATTCTTCATCATAATTTATATGCTTCATGTTTCTTTGACCAACCTAAAGTTTGGGTAAAATATTGCTTAAGTCTCCAAATCATAAGAAGCTGGTAGTGTCAGACCAAAATTAAAGATTGCATGTAGCTTAGTTTAACACCTTGATTTTTTTAATACAATAATTTCCCTGTTCACTCTGCCAGGTGAAAGCAATTCAAGAAAATTTTAATCCCAAACTTTGCAGAAATAAAAAATCAGACAATTGTCAATATTACCACCTCAACTTCAATTTTATGGCAAAGACACTATGATAGCTCAATCTCTGGCACTTTTCCACAGCTTTTCATCCAGAATTTGATAGGCAGTAGTTCTCCATCCCTTCCAAGTGAGCCTGGGAAGGCCAGTCCACCAAGGCTCCCTGCAGTTCCAACATAACGTGGACAAGTTGATCTGCATCCCAATGCCTGCCATTGGGGCTATATGAAAAGGCAGCCTCACTAATAGAAGCACAATATGCAAGATGCCAGTGCATCTTTGTGATTTACAATATGTCTAATGTGCAAGCCCAATGAAGAGGTTTGTTGTCTACCATAAAACCAGATGGATGTAAGCAGTGATTAGAAGCAATTAACTCTGTTCAGCACTAAATAACTTTCCATCATTAATGCACATTTTTCCACCTCATTAGAGGTACAGAGGAGAGCATGAAGTAAGGAATATTCAATTTGAATTTCAGATATGCATATGTTTGGAGGAAAAAAACCCACAAATTTGCAAGGAAAACAGAATACATGTTAATAGAAGCCTTGTTTTGAAGTCATTTTTATTCCATCATTACTACACATACGCATACTGGGCATGTACTCAATTTCACCAGACATCTACAAGGCCTAGGTGAATATGAAACAAGAATTTGAAGACAGAAGAAACATAAGAAGTTATCAAAATAAAGTGACAATGAACACACAAAGTCACCAAATCTTCATTTACACATATCAAAAATATACAATAGAATTTCAATTTTTATTTGATGAATTTATTATATAGAAAAATTTTCAAATTATAACATTTATCAATTTAGGAATCTACATGATCCTTTTCCCTTCATTATTTTTACTCTCATTTCCCAATTACTCCTACCTAGTTCCCTAAAGAACCGGACATAGTTTAATAGGTGAAAATAATAGCGTTAATGTGTTAACATTTTGTGTGTACAAATGATTATAAAGAAGAAGTAGAGCAAAGTAGTTAGACACATGTGATACATATATTTATTTCTCTTTGATGATTATGAATGGAAAATACCATTTATTTATCAAAGTTAGTAGTATTTTCTTCTTAAAATATATTTCAATAGGGCCTCCCCGGTTGCGCAGTGGTTGAGCGCTGGGTTGCGAAGCTACCCGCAGCCTCTGCAGCACCAGTTCGATCCCCGGCTGCTCCCCGGCCACCAGAGGAGGGTCCCACATGGCACACAGACCTCTCCTGGCGCACAGACCTCTCCTGCCGCCCGCTGCTCCCCTCAGCAGTGAACTTCGGTCCTTCTGCCTGCTCTGCTCCCCACTCTGGCTCTGGTGAATTCTCTCACTCTCCCACGCTTCTGACTGTACCCAGTGCTTGTATAAATAAATAAAAATAAATTAAATATATATATATTTCAATGATATTGCTAGATAATGTGTATAGTATTCAGTATTTGCCAAACATTGTTCAAACTAATTTATATGTATACATTAACTTAATCCTCACTAAAATATATATAGCAGGTACAGATTTAAAAAAAAAAAAACCCACCATGTTTAATTTAAAGCTACCATCCAAAAACTTTTTCCCAGTTGGTGGGGTTTCTCTTTGTTTTGTTTATTGTTTCTTTTGCTGTGCAGAAGCTCTTTAATTTGATGTAGTCCCAGCTGTTTATTTTTGCCTTCACTATCACTGCTTTGGGTGATGTGTCTGTAAAGATGTCTTTGAGGTGCATGTCGTGTAGTGTTTCATCTATATTTCCTTCTATATATTTTATGGTTTCAGGTCTTATGTCTAGCTCTTTAATTTTGCACACAACATTAATGATAAAGTACTGATCACAAAAATCTACAAAGAGCTGATGAGACTCAACAAAAACAAAGAAAATAATCCAGTCAAAAAATGGGCAGAAGAGCTAAAAAGAATCTTCTCTGAAGAGGAAATACAAATGGTCAACAGGCCTATGAAAAAATGTTCAACATCACTTACAATCAGGGAAATGCAAATAAAAACTACAATGAGATACCATTTCACACCAGTGAGAATGGCACATATTAAAAAAACAAGCAACAACAAATGTTGGCGAGGATGCAGAGAAAAAGGAACTCTCCTGCACTGCTGGTGGACGTGTAAAATGGTCCAACCACTATGGAAAGCTGTGTGGAGATTCCTCAACCTACTAAAGGTAGAGCTTCCATATGATCCAGCAATTCCACTCCTAGGTATTTACCCAAAGGACACAGAAACATTAATTCCAAAGAGCACCTGCACCCCTATGTTTAGAGCAGCACTATTTGCAATAGCTAAGCTTTGGAAACAACCCAAATGCCCAAAAATAGATGACTGCATCAAGAAGATGTGGTACATATACACAATGGAATATTACTCAGCAATCAAAAAAGATAAACTCATGCAATTTGCAGTAACATGGATGGAGCTAGAAGGGATCATGCTCAGCGAAATAAGCCAGAAAGAAAAAGAAAAATCCCGGATGGTCTCACTCATAGCAGGAATCTAGAAAACCTAAATAAGGTACCGGGAAAAATAATAACTATAAGAAAAAAAATCAAAATTGGGCCTCCCCGGTGGCGCAGCGGTTGAGTGCTAGGCTTTGAAGCTGCCCGCAGGCTCTGCAGCGCCGGTTTGATCCCCGGCCGCAGGGCGAGGGTCCCACATGGCGCGACAGACCTCTCCTGCCCGCTGCTCCCCTCAGCAGTGTACTTCGTCAGTGCCTGCTCTGCTCTCCCCTCTGGCTCTGGTGAATTCTCTCACCCTCCTGCGCTTCTGACTGTACCCAGTGCCTGCATAAATAAATAAATAAATCTTAAAAAATAATCAAAATCAAGTAACCAGAGACACACTGGGGGGTAGGGGAGAAGGAGGAATTAGGGTCAAAATAAGAGGGTTGCAATTGTATGGGGGATATAAAAATAAAATTTAAAAAATAAATAAAAATAAATAAATAAATGAACTATGTAAATGCACCTTAAAAAAATAAATAAAGCTACCATCCATAACACAACAAAATTCCTGTAAATTTAACAAATAGTTCATGAAAACTAGTAAGACCCAGCTCTAGCTTATCACTGTTTATTAAAAGCCTTGCTGCATGTGCTGCTGAGCTAGGCGCTTCATAAATAACCAACAGTTCTATCTCTAAATGTTATCCTCCATATGTACATTGTAAAGGATACAACTAGGATTGTCTCCTAATATTAGTTCCCTATCATCTCCCATTTCTTCTTTCTGAAAATTTGATTTACATGTTGTTCATTCCTTCTCCCACTCAAGAGGAAAGTCTAATACATCTAAGCCAGGGGGAATCTAGCCTTTGGCTATGCTGTTAGTAGTCAAAAAATGTAATAAGTTGGTATAAAGAGACTGAGAGAAGTTTAAGATTTATATTTCCTCTTACATTTTTAAATTATGGTATAATTGACATTACAATAGTTTCAGATGTACAACACAATGATTCAATATTTGTAGACATTGCAAAATGATCACCACAGGGCCTCCCCTGGTGACGCAGTGGTTGAGCACTGGGCTACGAAGCTGCCCGCAGCCTCTGCAGTGCCAGTTTGATCCCCGGCCACCTGCGAGGGTCCCACATGGCGTGCAGACCTCTCCTGCCGTGCCCGCTGCTCAACTCAGCAGTGTACTTCGTCACTCTGCCTGTTCTGTTCCCCTCTCTGGCTCTGGTGAATTCCCTCACCCTCCCACACTTTTGACTGTACCCAGTGCTTGCATAAATAAATAAATAAATCTTAAAAAAAAGATGATCACCACAATAAGTTTAGCTAACACTGTCACCATAAAGTTACAATATTTTTCTTGTGATGACAAGATCTGCTCTTTTGGCAATTTTCAAATATGCAATACAGTGTCATTAACAATGGAAAACATGCTATACATTAAATGTCAAGGAATACATCTTTTTTTAAGATTTATTTATTTATTTATACAAGCACTGGGTACAGTCAGAAGTGCGGGAGGGTGAGAGAATTCACCAGAGACAGAGCAGGGAGCAGGGAGCAGAGCACTGCTGAGGGGAGCAGCGGGCGGCAGGAGAGGTCTGCGCGCCATGTGGGACCCTCCTCCGGTGGCCGGGGAGCAACTGGGGATCTAACCGGTGCTGCAGAGGCTGTGAGCAGCTTCGCAAGCCAGCACTCAACCGCTGCACCACCAGGGAGGCCCTCAAGGAATAAATTCTTAATTTCATTTTTATATTAAGTAACATTGGTTTATATCATGGTGAGCATTTTGTAATTATAGGATATCCCCTCTTTCACCGATACCCACACAGTCACCATAATGCATCCACCACCCCAAGCACCCATAGTCCACCACCATAGTCCACTGTGCACTCTCTACACTTTGTTCTCACCCTTTTCCCACCCCTCAGTCTCTTTCATCTATCCATTGGTGAAAATGGGTTTTTTTCCAATGTTTGTTTTCAAAGTTGATAGTAGTTACCTAATATATTTTGATGCTCCTTCATTTGGTGATTACATATCGATGAGTGTTAGTTCTTCCTGATGTGTTTTTCCCTTAATCATTATATAGTATCCATTCCTGTCTCTTATTACCTTTTTTTTAACTGGAAATCTATTTTGTCTGATATAAGTATGGCTATCTCCTCCTTCTTATGGGTCCCACTCCCTTGTGGGATTGGTGCTCAGATGCATCTCCTAGAGAGAGCAAAAATATAACCTGTTTGTTAATCCAACTAGATACTCTGTGTTGTAACAGGTGAGTGTGGTACATTGAATTTTAGAGTGGTTACTGATATATGAAAGTCTGTTGCTGCATTTTGTCCTTAAGTTTGTGTTTCTATTTCCTTGTTCAGTTATTTTGCAGGTTCTTCTCTTTGGGTTACATATGAGAACTCTTTTCAATATTTCTTGAGGGGGAACCTAGTTTTCTCAAACTCCATCAGTTTCTGTTTGTTTGAGAAGGGCTTTATTTTTCCCTCAAATCTGAAGGATTTCAGGACAGAGTATTCCTGGCTGGCAGTATTTTCCATTGTTTTTCAATCAGGCCATTCCATTTTCTCCTTGCCTGTAGTGCTTCTTTAGAGAAGTTCAATGTTAGACTGATTGGGGTTCTCTTACAGGTTATCTGTTTCTTCTCCCTTTCCAACTTCAATAGTTTTGTTTTTTTTTTTGTTTGTTTGTTTGTTTTTTACTTGATCTCATAAGTTTCACTACTACATGCCTTGGTGTATGTCTCATTTTGTTAAGTATCTTTATCTTTTAGCTTCATGAATCTTTACATTTAGTTCCTTTTCAAGGTTTGGCAAGTTTTCTTATTTCTTTAAATAGGCACTCTGTTTCTCTCTCTCTTCCCCACCTGGGATACCCATTTTTCTTATATTACATTTCTTCATGGAGCAGGATAGTTCTTGAAGTATTTCTTCCTCCCCACCTTTCCTTCTCTTTTTCTTTCTGTGCCTTGGTTCTCAGTACATTCATGTCTTCAAGTTCACTGATTCATTCTACCATTTGACCTATTCTACTTATATAGATTTCTCCAGAATTTTTTATCTCCTCTATTGATCTTCTTACATCTTGCTACTCCATTATTTTCTTATTTGAAGCTTCAATTTCAACCTTCTCTTTGCTTATTTTGCTTCTCAGAACATTCATTTTTCTGAATTTTCTTATATGTCTTTGATCTTATTTTCTGTATTGTCTCTGTGTTCTTCTAATTTCTTAATCATGGCAAGTTTAAATTCTGTATCTAACAGGAAGAACAGATCTTCCATGTCTTTGTGATTAGGTCCTAGAGACTTGGTCTCTTTCTGTGGTATACTATTCTCCTGAGGACAAGAGTGGCTATCTGTTGTGTTTTTCTGTCTCCTCATTCTTTTTGTTCATATCCAAACTGCTAAGGGTGGAGCTCCTGCTTTGTGGGGGTTCTGACCCCACTCTGGGCTGGGGGCCTCACTGGTGGATCTATGGTATGCTGGTGCCTAGTGGGGCCTTCAACATATTCATTGCTTAATTTTTAACCAGAATTTGTACCTTTTGACCACCTTCACCCATTTCACCCAGCAACTATCCAACCATCAATCTGTTCTCTGAACCTATAAACTAGTTTTTCTTTTAATTTTTATTTTATTTTCTATATTTTTTACATCATTTTTCATTTTTGCACAATGTTTGCATTTTCATCGTGGCTATAGTCCCCATACAATTTCCACCCCCTTATTTTGACCTTAATTCCTCCTACTCCCCCTTCTCCCATAGTGTCTCTCTGGTTTATAGTTGCTGGTTGATTTTGACTTTTACTTTCTTATAATTAGTCTTTTTCCTGGTACCTTATTTAGGTTTTCTAAATTCCTGCTATGAGTGAGATCATCTGGTATTTTTCTTTTACTTTCTGGCTTATTTCGCTGAGCATCATCCCTTCCAGCGTCATCCATGTTGCTGCAAATTGCATGAGTTTATCTTTTTTGATTACTGAGTAATATTCCATTGTGTATATGTACCACATCTTCTTGATTCAGTCATCTATTTTTGGGCATTTGGGTTGTTTCCATAGCTTACCTATTGTAAATAGTGCTGCTATAAACATAAGGGTGCAGGTGCCCTTTTGAATTAATGTTTCTGTGTCCTTTGGGTAAATACCTAGGAGTGGAATTAATCTCCACAGAGCTTTCTATAGTTGTTGGACCAGTTTGCACTCCCACCTGCAGTGCAGGCAAGTTCCTTTTTCTCCGCATCCTCGCCAACATTTGTGTGTTGCTAGTTTTTTTTAATATGTGCCATTCTCACTGGGAAGATGGTATCTCATTGTAGTTTTGACTTGCATTTCCCTGATTACAAGTGATACTGAACATTTTTCACATGTCTATTGGCCTTTTGCATTTCGTCTTTGGAGAAGTTTCTTTTTAGCTCTTCTGCCCATTTTTTGACTGGATTATTTACTTTATTTTTGTTGAGACTCTTCAGCTCTTTGTAGATTTTTGTGATCAGTCCTTTCTCATTAGTGTTGTGTGCAAAAATTTTCTCCCAGTCAGAGGGATGTCTGTTTGTTTTGGTTACTGTCTCTTTTCCTGTACAGAAGCTCTTTAATTTGATGTAGTTCCAGCTGTCTATCTTTGCCTTCACTATCACTGCTTTGGGTGATGTGTCTTCAAAGGCGTTACTGAAGTGTATGTCATGTAGCGTTTCACCTATATTTCCTTCTATGCATTTTATGGTTTCAGGTCTTATGTCTAGTTCTTAATCCATTTTGAGTTAGTTTTTGTGCATGGTGTGAGGTAGTAGTCAAGCGTCATTCTTTTGCATGTAGTGATCCAGTTTACCTAGCACCATTTATTGAACAAACTTTCTTTGCTCCATTGCATATTCTTTGCCCTTTTGTCAAAGATTAGTTGACTGTAAATCTGTGGGTTTATTTCTGGATTTTCTATTCAGTTCCATTGATCCATGTATCTGTTCTTGTTCCAGTACTATGCAGTTTTGATTATTAAAGCTTTGTAGTATAGTTTGAAGTCTGGGAGTGTGTTGCCTCCATTCCCTTCTCTTTTTTTTTTCAGGAGAGCTTTGACTATTTGGGATTTTTGGTGGGTCCATATGAATTTCATCGATATTTATTCTATTTCTTTGACGAATGTCATTGAAATTTTTATTGGAATAGCATTGAATCTGTAAATTGCTTTTGGTAGGATGGCTATTTTGATAATGGTAATTCTTGCAATCCATGAGCAGGGGATGTCTTTCCATTTCTTTGTGTCTTTTTCTATTTCTTTTAACAGTGTTTTATAGTTTTCTTTGTAAAGGTCCTTTACCTCTTTTGTTAGGTTTATTCCCAGTATTTGATTTTTTTGTTTCAATAATAAAAGAGATGGTTTTCTTGATTTCTCCTTCTTCAGATTTATTGTTAGTGTATAGGAAGGCCGCTGACTTTTGTGTGTTGATTTTGTATCCTGCTACTTTACTGAACTGATTGATTAGTTTGATTAGTTTTTCTGTGGAGTTTTTATGGTTCTCTATGTATATTATCATATCATCTGCAAATAGTGATAGTTTGACTTCTTCCTTCCCTATTTGGATTCCTTGTATGTCTTTCTCTTGTCTTATTACTCTGGCTAGGACTTCCAGTATTATATTGAAAAGCAGTGGTGAAAGTGGACATCCTTGTCTTGTTTCAGACCTTAATGGAAAGGCTTTCAACTTTTCACCATTGAGAATGATATTGGCTATGGGCTTGTCATATATGGCCTTTATGATGTTGAGGTTTGTTCCTTGTATCCCGAGAATTTCAAGGACCTTTATCATAAATGGGTGCTGTACTTTGTCAAAAGCTTTCTCAGCAACTATTGATATTATCATATGGTTTTTATATTGCTTTTTGTTGATGTGTTGGATTACACTGATTGATTTTCGGATGTTGAACCATTCTTATGTCCCTGTAATAAATCCTACTTGGTGGTGGTGAATTATCTTATGGATACATTGTTGGATTCTGATAGGTAAAATTTTATTGAGGATTTTTGCATCAGTGTTCATTAGAGAAATTGGCCTGTAGTTTTCTTTTTTTGTGTGTTTTCCTTGTTCAGTTCTGGTATTAGTGTAATGTTGGCTTCATAGAACGTGTTTAGTATTATCCCTTCCTTTTCAGTTTTTTGAAAGTGTTTATGAAAGATAGGTGCTAATTCATTTCTGAATGTTTGGTAGAATTCATTTATAAATCCATCTGGTCCTTGGGTTTTGTTTTTGGGGAGGGTTTTGATTACCATTTCAATTTCACTGCTTGTAATTGGTCTGCTTAGGTGTTCTATTTCATTCTTTTGTGTGATTGTAAAGTTGTAGGAATTTGTCCATCTCTTCTAGATTGTTAGCTGTTTGCATATAACTGTTTATAGTAGTTTCTGATTATTCTTTTGATTTCTGTTGTGTCTGTGTGATTTCTCCTCTTTCATTTATGATCCTATTTATTTTTCGCTTTCTCCCGTTTTCCCTTTGTGAGCCTGGCTAGGGATTTGTCTATTTTATTTATATTTTCAAAGAACCAACTTTTTGTTGATCTTTTGGATTGCTTTTTTAATTTCTATTTCATTTATTTCTGCTTTGATTTTTATTATTTCCTTTCTTCTACTGGTTTAGGGTTTTTTTGTTGTTGTTCTTTTTCTAGTTCTTTGAGATGTGAGATTAGGTTGTTTCTTTGAGTTCTTTCTTGTTTCTTGATGTGAGTCTGTATTGCTATATATTTTCCTCTTATTCTGCTTTTTCTGCATCCCATACATTTAGGAAATTGGCGTCCTCCTTGTCATTCAAATCAAAGTATTTTTTTAATTTCTTCTTTGATCTCCTCATTAATCCAGTGTTCTTCCAGTAGTGTGGGTTTCAATCTCCATGGGGTGGGAGGGTTCCTTGCCTTCTTTTTATAATTTATTTATAGTTTGATGCCTTCATGGTCAGAGAAGATAATTGGTATGATTTCAATCTTGGTGTATCAATCAGTGTGTGATCGACCCTGGAGAATAATCCATGTGCGCTTGAGAAAAATGTGTACTCAGATTTTTTTGGGTTTAGTGTTCTATAGATGTCTGTTAAGCCCAAGCACTCTAGATCCTTATTTAGAGCTTTATGTCCTTACTTATTCCTTGTCTCATTGTCTATCTGTTGTTGATAGTGATGTGTTGAAGTCTACTACTACATATGTGTTTTCTCTGATGTCTGTTTTCAGAGATGATAATAGTTGTTTGATATATTTTGGTGCTCCTTCATTTGGTGAGTATATGTTAATGAGTGTTATATCTTCTTGAAGTATTGTCCCCTTGATCATAATGTAGTGACCGTGTGGGTCTCTTTTTCCCTTTTTGAATTTGAAATCTGTTTTATCTGATATAAGTATAGCTGTCCCTGCCTTCTTTTTTGGTCCATATGCTTGTAGGATTGTTTTCCATCCTTTTACTTTCATTCTATTTTTATCTTTTGTAGTTAAGTGAGTTTCCTGGAGACAGCCAAAGTTTGAGTTTTGTTTCTTAATCCAGCCTGTGACTCTGTGTCTTTTTATTGAAGGGTATTGTCCGTTTATATTTAGAGTTAATATTGATATGTTAGTGTCTGTATTTGCCATTTTGTTAGTCTTTTCTCTGGCTTTATTTATTTATTTATTTATTTAAAAAATTTTGTCTTGTTTCATTCTTATTCATCCCTCTGTTGGTTCTGGCTTTAGGACTCCTCATAGTATTTTTTGGAGTGGGAGTTTAGTCATAATGAAATTCTGGAGTTTCTGTTTGTCTGGGAAGGTTCTTATTCTTTATTCATAGAGGAAGGAGAGCTTTGCGGGATAGAGTATTCTTGGTTGGCATTTGTTGTCTTGGAGTCTGTTGACTATGTCCCTCCACTCTGTCCTTGCCCATAGTGTTTCTTCAGAGCAATGTGATGTCATCCTGATTGGTTTTCCTTTGTATGTTATCTCTTTCTTCCCTCTTGTCAGCTTCATTATTTTTTCCTTGTCTTGGATTCTTGGGAGCTTTACTATTAAGTGTTTTGCCGTATTTTTCCTTTCATCATGCAAGTCTGGTGTTCTTTTTGCTTCTTGTATGCCTATTTTCAGCTCCTTCTTCATGTTTGGTAAGTTCTCTTCAATTATTTCCTTGAATATTTTCTCTGTTCCCATATCTCTCTCCTCTCCTTCTGGAATTCCTGTAACTCTTATATTTCCTTTCCTCATGGGGTCAGATAATTTCCAAAGTCCTTCTTCATTCTTTTTCATTCGTACTTCTCTTTCCTTTTCTGTTTTGGTTCTTTTTATTTCTTTGTCTTCAAGAGTACTTATTCGTTCTTCCATTTCATCTAATCTGCTATCACTGCTTTTCCCAGAATCCTTTAGCTCCTCCATTAATCCTTTGATCTCCTGCATTTCTTTCACTTCTCTCTTTAGCTACTCAATTTCATTCTTCTGATTGTTGATTATTTTTCCCATATCATTGTTTTCCTTTATGACTTCTGTCAGTTTTTTAATTATGGCAATTTTAAATTCTCTTTCTGGAAGGTTCAGAAGTTCTTCCAAGTCACTGTCGTTGCATTCTGGTGGGTGATTTTCTTTTTGTGGTGTGTCTTTTCCCTAAGGACTTGCTTGGTTGCTTCTCCCTGCTGCTTGTTTTCTAATTTGTCCTATGCATTGGGACACTGTGTCGCTGGTACTGGCTGGCATTTTTTGGTGTGTTCTTTCTCGGATGTTGGAAACTGGTGGTCCAATCAAGTCAAATACCGTTATGCCAGAAGTCCAGTAGGGCTGTGGCACTATGAATATGTTAATGGCCACTTTCACAGAATATCTCCTCCTTCTGTATTTGTTTGATTGTAAAGGTGTGTCTTGAGGTCCCACAGACTGCCCTGGATGTGGGGTGGCTGGATTGCCTGCTGTGCTCCAAATTGCCAGATCCCCTTCCCCTTTGGGCTCCGACTCCCTGCCAGGTGGGGCCTGGCTTGTGGGGGCCTTCAGCTCACCTCTGGTTGTGGAGGCAGCCCTTCCCCAATTCCACACAGTCTCAGTGGGTTCTGGAGGCAAAGATCCCTATTCTGAAATGGCGAGTCAGACGGGCACTTCCCTGTGCCCGTGGTCTGCCCCAGAGGTGGCGGGATCCCACTCTGGGCTCCGACTGGCAGCCAGACAGGCCCTGGCATGTGGGGGCTCTTCAGCTCACTTCTGGCTGTGGGCACAGCCCTTTCCCATTTCTAAGCAGTCTTGGTTGATGCAAAGATCCCTGTTCTAAAATCTAAACTAGGTTTTTTGTTGTTGTGGTTTCTTTTAGTTTCCACATACAAGTAATAGCACATGGTACTTCTCTTTGTCATTCAGAGGTAGAATTTTGGATTATATGGTTATTATATATTTTTTAATTTGGGGGAGACATCCACATTGTTTTCCTCAGTGTTTGTACCAATTTACATTCTCATGAAGTGTACAAGGGTCCCTGTGTTAACAATCTTTGCAATACTTGTTGCTTGTATTTTCAATAATAGTCATTCTAACAGATGAGAGGTGAAACCATGCCTAACATTACCTGATTTGCATTTCCATGAAATTAATGATGTTGAGCATCTTTTCAGGTACCTATTTGGCCATCTGTATGTTTTCTTTGATAAAAATGTCTGCTTAGATCTTCCGCCCATTTTTAAAATCAGATTGTTTGAGGTTTTTGCTATTGAATTGTAGAGTACTTTATAAAATTTGGTTATATACACCTTATCAGATATATGATTTGGAAATATATTCTTCCATTCATTTTGTTATAAACATTCTATATTCCATATTTTAAGAAGCATATTTCCTTTTTTATTTTATATATTTCTTACATCATTTTTCATTTTTGCACAGTAATTCCCACCACCCTTGTTGTGATCCTACTCCTTTCTCTCCCCCCTGTAGTGTATCACTGGTTTACAGTTGCTTGTTGATTTTGATTTTTACTTTATTATAATTAGTCTTTTTCTGGTCCCTTATTTAGGATTTCTAAATTCCTGCTGTGAGTGAGACAATCGGTATTTTTCTTTTTCTTTCTGGCTTATTTCACTAAGCATGATCCCTTCCAGTGCCATCCATGTTGCTGCAAATTGCATGTGTTTATCTTTTTTGAATGCTGAGTAATATTCCATTGTGTATATGTGCCACATCTTCTTGATCCAGTCATCTATTTTTGGGCATTTGGGTTGTTTCCAAAGCTTAGCTATTGTAAATTGTGATGCTATAAACATGGGGGGTGCAGGTGCTTTTTGGAATTAATGTTTCTGTGTCCTTTGGGTAAATACCTAGGAGTGGAATTGCTGGATCATATGGAAGCTCTATCTTTAGTAGGTTGAGGAATCTCCACACAGCTTTCCATAGTGGTTGGACCAGTTTGCACTCCCACCAGCAGTGCAGGAGAGTTCCTTTTTCTCCCCATCCTCGCCAACACTTGCTGTTGCTAGTTTTTTTTTAATGTGTGCCATTCTCACTGGTTTGAAATGGTATCTCATTGTAGTTTTGATTTGCATTTCCCTGATTACAAGTGATACTGCATATTTTTTCATATGCCTATTGACCATTTGCATTTCCTCTTTGGAGAACTTTCTTTTTAGCTCTTCTGCGCATTTTTTTTAAAGATTATTTATTTATACAAGAGCTGGGGTACAGGCCAGAGTCGCGGGAGGGTGAGAGGATTCACCAGAGATAGAGTAGGAAGCAGAACAGGCAGATGGACCAAAAGAACTACTGAGGGGAGCAGTGGTAGAGGCAGGAGAGCTCTGCCACGCCATGTGGGTATCTCCCTGGCCGGCCGGGAATCGAACTTCTGCTGCAAAGGCTGCGGACAGCTTCACAACATAGCACTCAACCCGCTGTGCTACCGGGGAGGCCCATTTTGCCCATTTTTTGACTGGGTTATTTACTTTGTTTTTGTTGAGACTCTTCAGCTCTTCGTAGATTTTTGTGATCAGTCCTTTATCATTAGTGTTGTGTGCAAAAATTTTCTCCCAATCGGTGGGGTGTCTCTTTGTTTTGGTTACTGCCTCTTTTGCTGTACAGAAGCTCTTTAATTTGATGTAGTCCCAGCTGTTTACCTTTGCCTTCACTATCAATGCTTTGGGTGATGTGTCTTTAAAGATGTTACTAGGTGTATGTCATGTGTTTTAGTGTTATAGTGTTTTGCCTATATTTCCTTCTATATATTTTATGGTTTAAGAAGCATAGTTTTTTTATTAAGATTTATTTATTTATTTATACAAGCACTGGGTACAGTCATAAGCGCAGGAGGGTGAGAGAATTCACCAAAGCCAGAGCGGAGAGCAGAACAGGCAGAAGGACCGAAGTACACTGCTGAGGGGAGCAGCGGGCGGCAGGAGAAGTCTGAGTGCCATGTGGGACCCTTGCCCAGTGGCCGGGTTGAGCGCCCAGCGCTCAACCACTGCACCACCGGGGAGGCCCAAGAAGCATAGTTCTAATGCTCCTGTTATCTGTGAGCAGAGAAGCATATACTGACTTTTCATAAGGCTAAAAGGCAAAGTTGTCTTGAAGTTAGAATGGAACTAGATTTAAGATAACGCTGAGGGAGGCAAAGAGAAGCAAGACAAAAACATCTTTGAGTCACTCATCTATAAGAAGTCTCATGTGAGATTATTAATGTTGCTATTATGTAATCAGTTGGAGTTGGTGTTTCTTTTTACTTGAAGCCAAATACAGGCTCACATTCAGAGAACTACACAAAGACTATGATACACTTAGTTCATCAGCTCAAGCCAGGTTTACCTAACGGTATAAAAATTCCTAAAGCTCACTGCTAAATGTGCGTTTCTGGATCTGGTGCTAATGGGTCTTGTGAGAACACTAAGGTATATAAAATAGCATCAATCTCCTTGCCCTCAGTCAAGCAGAATCACATAGAGAAGAATGAATTTGAGGACCTCTGTAAAGAAGGAAAATGATGGTAAGGCGATGGTAGTGGGCAATTAATTCATGCATGATAAATGCTGTCTATGAAAGTGAACAATTAGAATTGATAGAGTTGGTTACAGCAAGTGTATCAAAAACAACAAATCAGAAAGTGAGGGATAAAGCTGGTGCTATTTTCTACCACCGTAGATTATACATTCTCTATATTCCATGTTTTAACTAGTTTAAAGCCAACATGACATAGAAAACAAGTAGTTAGATCTTGTTGAAAGAGAGGTGGAAAAATAAACACCTCTTCCCATAATATTTTAGCTTGTAAACTATAACTATACTGTATTGAAAACTTAAAAATAAATCAGAGTTCAGCTATGCTTTAATGTATAAACTACCAGCACATAAAATAAAACTACATAAGTCTAAAACAAAAGCTTGCTTTCTTTATTAGAGTGTGTAAAAAAAATGGAGTAGCTTATGCTAATGAAATTTCAAATATTAATTTTAGGGAAAGGGATTTTTGCAGACATGAATTTACAAAGAATTCCAAAGTGGCACTCACACCATGTTGTACTCCCAAATCATGTTACTGATCATCAGTATCCTTTAAAAAAATCTACCATAAACACATAAACTAATCACATATTTACCATCTATATTTCTTGCCTATAACTACTTGCCTGCCTATGAATATTTTTAGCATGTAACTAAGTAACTGAACCACCAAAGCTTACTTTACTAATGCACCATATCTCCCAGAAATACTGTCTTCATGTGCTTTTTACAGTTCTGAAGTTTGTTATATGTAATACCTCTGTAATTGTGATAATGTTTAGCCATTTTACTTTTTTATACCCTGAAATCAATGTATATGTCATTATCTAGTTTATATGTAGGATACTATATAGCCAAAATCAAACATTACAAAATACCATTCAAATTGTAATATCCATGAAGACAGAAATTCCTTGTCTACCCATAATTTAGTCTTTGGTCAATCTCATCTCTGACAGCCCAGGAGGCAGGCAAAAACAAGGTTTTATCACATTATACATGACAAGACTTTACAGCAAGGGAAGTCTTGAGCCCTCACCTGAAGATTATTTCCTATTTTTATAATATGGTAACAAAATAGGCTACATAATTCAGGTAGACAATTGATTTAAAAGTAACAAAATAGACCTTGAAAGAAATGATGACCCAAAGAAATAAAAGAACAATTTTAATAATAAGGGAAATAATCCTGCACATTTCAATGACCCTAAAAGCACTATATTTTACTAATAAAAATTATCATTCAAAACGATAACTCTGAATCATTAAAAAAACTGTGAAATTAGAAAAATCTATTTAAGATGGCAAAGAGGCAGGTACAATAACCTTTAAAAATTGTTACGTTGTAGTGCTTAGGACTACTAGAGAAATCTTGCTAGCCAGAAATTCTCATGCTCGCAACATTTAAGGCAGCAGAGGTTTCACTGTATAATTTTGCTCTAGAAAATTCCAGCAAAACACCTGGCATTGGCAGATTCCTTTTCAGCACATGAGAATAATTCTTTTTAGTCATAAAAATTGGCATTTCTTTCTAGAATATTTTCCAAAATGAAGTGTTTATTAACTCACACCTTTGGGGAAGTTTACTGAGTAGTGATAAGATGGCCACTTCTAGTCCCATTAAAATGGCAGCATTCTAAGGAATTTTACCTAACTTCTGTTTTTTTGCAAAGTGAGCCATTCAGGCATTGCATCTTCTGAAATTTCCTCGCCTCTTTCAGGGAAGCATATTGGGGCAGAGCTTGCCAGCTGTCTGCTCCCTTTGCCTTCTGCTGCCATTATCACAAGGTACCGCCCCACCTTCTGGCCCTCCAGCTTGTTGGGGGTGGGGAATAGGGAGGAGAAAAGAACTCTTCCTGCTTCTGACATGCATAACACAATGAAAAGAGCAGAAGGAATATATCTATACATATATTTGTCTCACTCTAACATATAGACATACATAGACTGATAGTGCAAATGTGTGCATGTATATGCATGTGAATCCACATGCCAGTGCCAGAATATCTCTATATGTATATATACACAGTATATATTCCATATGCTCTTTCTTTCTGCAGCATACATATGCAGCTGGGAATAACTACTGTGGAAAAAAAAAATTACATACTTACCAAAGGCAATTTATCAAGCAGAAACCAGAATATGTGGAATTTTAACTATTATAAATTCTTTTCATTTGCTATCTTTATTAAAACATATTCAGACAGTTTATGAAAATATCTAGCATTTCATATTACATGCATATAAAAAGACATCCTTTTCCTAAATCATACTCTTTACATTGTTCAGCCAAACACACTGAGCTGGTTCTGGAGAAACAACTAATACAATCAAAAGATTTAAAGAGCATATTAATTATCTAATGTTTTATATGATGGTTGTAAAGGTGTTGAATGAGCAAAAACACAGTACAGTGTCAGCAGGTAAACAAATGAGAGTATTCAATAACACAAAAGTATGTAATGATTACTAAGTGCAGGCTGCTGCACAAAAGCCCCTGGCATCTACTGTGTCATCTAGTTCTCAGCATGCCTCTAGTATCATTACTCTCACCATTTTTCTACATAAGGAAAGTGGGATTTATACAGATTAAGTAACTAATCCGCAGGACCGGGATGTGGCCATAGTGTGTCAGCCTCCAGATCCTATCTTAAATATCACTTTAGGTGGCCTCTTGCCCAGGCTAAAATGAAACATCTAACATAAACAAAAGCATATGCTGTGCACATAGATATAGAAAAATATAATAGTCTGGATGGTTAAAGTTAAACCCTTCTGTAAGATTATTTTATATTATTCCTTTACTGTATTGTAAGTGGTTAATAAATTTCATGATGCATGGTTTAAATGAAAGCTGAACTGCAGGTTACTTACAATATGTTTATGTAAAATTTTTACTTAATTTAAATAACTCCAAGGAGATAAGCTTAAATGAACATTAAAATAATGAAACTTTGATGTATTAACTTTTACTGAACTGTATCAGGAAAATAATGATTTATTGGCTCAGAAAGACAATAAGCTAGTTCTTTCCTGATGCTTGTGATGTTCCTTCAGGGAGTTTGGTTCAGGTATTCAATAGCTGTATCAACTATTTTATGCCATCATAACACACTGAATATGCCTTTAGTGGCCTGAAAGTATAGGTGATTAAGCATGCATGGACCAAGTGACAAATGGCAGCTATCCTAACCATTTCTCAAACAAGACTTCTTGTTTAGGAATTTATAAGGAAGTAATCACTTAGTAAGATCTATCACCCACTTCAACAGCTTCAATTATTCATCTCACTAATACATTGAGTTCAATTTTCTTTGGTGTCTAAATTGCTTCCTGGTATTAATTTAAGGGTTTTGGAAGGGATCCTAATTAATTTAGGCCACTTGGTACCATTAAGACTTGCAAAATATGCTATTGGAAAAGGTGTCAGTCAATCAATATTTTCAAAAATTGTCTACAATTCCTCACCAGTCTATACATTTATAAATTTCAGGTAGTATGCCATATAGTCTTATGGTATGTAATCTTTGCACTTATAGGAAGTACAGTACTATCAAGAAAAATTTGCATAGACCTGAAAATTATATGCCAGAAGCAAAGGGCAACTTTGTAGCAGTTATATAAATAATTTGCTAAGGTCATGACAATATACTTTCCTCTAGATTTGTGTGGCTTTGTATTGTTGCTATTTTTAAAAAATACAAATTATTAGTTTTATGTACAATTCCTTCATTTTTGAAGCTCTCAATTTAGAAATAATTTCTATAAAGAGATAGAAATCTATATAGTCAAAATATTCTATGTGAAATGTGTATAACCTTATGCAGATGTTATAATAGTTTAGTTATAAAATAATAAGTTATAAAAATATGCACATTAATTTAGGCACAAAAATTGAGAGTTTTAAAACCTAGTCTAAAAGGAAGAGATGGCCATAGTGGAGGTTGTGCATGTCAGGGGAAAATGATGGGGAAAGGCATAGGTTTTGTCACACCTAGGACGGCACAGATGACTTCCTCAGGGAGTGTAACATACCAAGTTGCTTGCTGACTGACCCCTGGAACCTGTATTGAGTCCTCGCATGTCAAACTGCTGGTCGTGAGGGAAATGTGGCCCCATTCCCTCACCCTTTGGGAATTGAGTGATTTGGAGATTATAGAGAAACTTGTTGTAAACTCTAGAGACCTGCGACACTGAGTTGGGGACCTGGAAAGTAGACTCTGGACATGGATTAGCACTTAGTTTGGTCCTGGATAGAGAAGCAACAGCATAGGTTTCTCAGTTTGGGCTTCCGTGTTCCACTCCCCCCAAGGCTGTGATTGTGGTCTTTGGACTTCCCCTACACACATTTCCCTTACCCCACATAAACATAAACAAGAAGGATCCCAAAACTAAAAGCACAACCCCAGAATAGAAAAATAGTAACAAAAGAAGGTGCCACACATGCCTAGGAAAGTCAACCTAGGGAATACAAGACAAGAGGTGTTGAAAGAGAAAGGTAAATTTCAGGGGCCAAACTTAATGACAAAATATTAGAGGATCTGACAGATAAGAAATTAGAATACCTATCAATAAATGAAGTTCAAGAATCTCAATTAAAAGCCAAAAATCAGGGGCCTCCCTGGTTGCACAAGGGGTTAAGCATCAGCACTATGAAGCAATCTGCAGCTACTGCAGCACGAATTAGATCCCCAGCCAGGGAGGTGACCCACATGCAACAGACCCCTCCTGTATGACCAGCTGCTCCCTGCAGCAGTGTATTTCATTCAATCTGCCTGTTCTGTTCCCCACTGTCTCTAGTGAATCCTTTCACACACACCCGTACCTATGGCCTACACCTCAGCTCTTGTATGCATAAATAAATAAATCTTTAAAAAAAAAAAAAGGCAGATTCAGAATCTCAGAAAAGATATTCAGAAATAGAAGAAATTCTTCATTAAAGAGTCTGAGGCTACCAAAAAACAAAAACAAAAATCTAGCAGATACTGAACATGAAGACATGGAAGAAATAAATACAACCACAGAAGGCACAGTTAGTAGACTTTGACTTGCAAAGGAAAAAATATGTCAGATAGAAAATAAAAATGTACTTAACTCATTATAAAAAGAACAGAAGTAATATTTAGGAAAAATGAAGAATATCGGACTGAGAAATATCAGACTTTAATAGAAGATGAAACATAAGGATAACTGATATTCCAGTAGAAGAGAGAGAAGGGAAAAAGTGAGATGATTTAAATAAACTATAGTTGAGGATTTTTCAAACCTAAGGAAGCAATTAAGCGTAGATATCCAAGAAATTAATACAACCTCCCAATTTCTTAATGCAAAAAAGACCTATACAAGACACTCAACTGTAAAGTTATCAAAAGTCAACAATAAAGAAAAAGATATTAAAGGGTGTGAATGAAAAAAACCAAGTAACATAAAAAGGCACCATGATCAGGCTATCAGCAGACTTCTCAGCAGAAACCCCATAGATTAGGAGAGAGTGGAATGATATATTTGCAATACTAAGAGATACAAACTACCAACCAAGAATACTCTATCCTGGAAAATTATCATTCAAAGATAGCAGAGAAATAAAGGTTTTCCCACACAAACAAAATCTAATGGAGTTTACCACCACAAAACTGGCCTTATAAGAAATGTTGACTGGAGTCCCTCAACATGAAAAGAAAAAAAAAAAACAAAAAAAAAAAACTTTGAACAAGGTGACAAAAAGCAATACATCAAAGCATAAACAAGAATAATATGAGAAAACAAAACAACATTAAAGAGGAGGAAGAAAAAGAAAGAATTAATATAGGCAAATGATAAATTGATGTAAGTACAAAAATACTAATTTTGAAATAGAAAGTTTGATTTAATCTTCTTGGTAACACACAAAACAAAACAAAAATCTGAACCAGAGACAGAAGAAAAAAATGAAGAAACTGAGAGAAGTGCAATGGAAAACCATCCAAACAAAAGGCATAGAGGAACACACTGGAAAAGAAACAATAGAATTATGAAACAATCAGAATAAAAGATAAAGTAGTGGTAATTAAATCCCATATATCAATAATCATAAAAAATAGGAATGGGCTAAACTCTCCAATCAAAATATAGAGTTATTGGGTGGTTCAAAAAACAGAATCCATCTATACTATACTTATAAAAAATATATATTAGGTCTAAGGACAAACATAGATTAACAGTAAAAGGCTGAAGTAAAGGATTTCAAGCCAATCACACAGAGAAAAATGCAGGAACTGATATATTCATATCACTTAGACTTTCAAAAAAGAGACAAAATATACCAAACATAGGTGGATATGATATAACCTAACCTAATTCTGTAAGACAATTATTAACAGATCTAATGGAAGACCTTGAAGACAACACAATAATAGTAGGAAATTTCAACAGCCAATAAACCTTAATGGATGCATCATTGAAAGAGAAAATTAACAAAGAAAAATTAACTTGAATGTAGTAACAGATCAGATGGACTTAATATCTATATACAGGACTTTCCTTACCAAAAGATGATTATATATTCTCAAATGCACATGAAACATTTTTAAAGATAAACCATATGTTAGAACACAAAAAAGTCTCAACAGATATATGAAAATTGAAATCATATCAAGTATCTTTTCTGATCACTGTGATATAAACCTAGAAATCAACCACACACAAACAAACACACACACATAGAAAAGAAAAATAACTAGAAATAACTCAAACATGTGGAGACTTAAGAATGCTCTTCTGAATAACCCTTGAGTACACAAAGATATGAAAGGTGAAAGGAAAAATTACCTGAAGGCCAATGAAAATGAAAAGATAAGCTACCAATTCCTTTGGGATGCAGTAAAAGTAATATTAGGAGGGAAGGTCATAGTTAATATAGACCCACATGAATAAGTAAGAAAAGTCTCAAACAAACAAACTAACCATACAGCTGAAGGAACTAGAAAAAAGAACAAAACCAAAGGAAGCAGAAGAAAGGACATAATAAATATTAGAGTCAAAATAAATGAAATAAAAACCAAAGATGGTACAAAAGATCAATGAAACTAAGAACTGGTTCTTTTAAAAGATAAATTGTTAGACAATTTAATAAATAAATAATTAGTAACAAAATAAGCACATATAGTATCACAAGAAAATAAGTGTAAAAATTCTAATAAAATGAGTCAAAGTGAAAGGAGCAGCATTTACAAAAAAATTCAGTAATACAAAGAATCATAGGATATTATTATGAACATCTAAATGCAAACAAATTAGACAACTTAGAAGAAATGTACAAATTTTCATAATCATACAACTTTCCAAGACTGAACCAGGGAAAATATCTTGAACAAATCAATCACAAATACAAAAATTGAATGAGTAATCAAAGATCTCCCTAAGCAAAAAAGCTCAGGATCAGATTATTTCATGAGTGAATTCTATTAAGCTTTCAAAGAATAATACCTATCCTTCTCAAACTCTTTCAAAATATCAGAGAGGGGGAAACATTTCCAAACACAACATTAATAGGCCAACATTACCTTATTCCCAAAATCTGACGAAGAAGAAAACAATAAATTTGTAAATCTGATGCAAAAATAGATGCAAAAACACTCAACAAAATGTTGGCAAATCAAATCCAAGAACACATTAAGAGAATCATTCATCAGGACCAAGTGGGATCCATTCCAAGGGTGTCAGGATTGTTCAACATACACATGTCAATTAATGCTACATAAACAAAATAACACTACATAAACAAAAACCCTACATAAACAAAATAACAGGACCATAACAATAGATGCTAGAAAGGTATTTGACAAGATTCAACACCCCATATTTGATTACATTGTCAATAAAATGGACATAGAATATATCTCAACATAATAAAGGCTATAAATAGCAAAGCGTGTGAAATTTTAGTGTACACATGTCTGCATACACACAGTAAACCTCAAATGACTTCAGTTTAGAATACTTTAATTTGACTACCTTTGAGACAAATTTTCATGATTTGATCAAATAAATAAGAGAGGATCTTAAACTCATTTGTCAATTTGCCCTCTCCCTTTTTTTTTTTTTTCAGTTCTGGGTATTTTTCCATGATGTACAAACTGTTTTGAAGATAATTCTGAAAGAATGAAAGCAAAGGTCAATTTTTTTCAATGACAACATCACTGGAATAAATAGCTAGAGAATAAATAGACTAGAGAACAAATAGCTAGGGAATAAATAGAGAATAAATAGAATAAATACACTCAAGAAAAAAATTTCAGCACAAAAATTTTACATACAATTTTAAAAATATTTGTCTAAAGTAAGCATTATACTTTATAGATCAAAAATAAATCTGCCTTACATTAAATTCAATATTTTCAATATACCTACATTCCATGATGCATAAAATACCCACTGAAGTTCAATAGAAAAATTTAGTTGATTTAAAGTTAACTTTTCTATTGAACTTCAGTGGGTATTTTATGCATCATGGAATGTAGGTATATTGAAAAATATTGAATTTAATGTAAGGCAGATTTATTTTTGATCTATAAAGTATAAGCTTACTTTAGACAAACTATTTTTAAACATAGTATGTAAACATCTTTTGTGCCTGAAATTTTTACTTCTAGAGTGTATTTACTTCTATTTATTCCCTTCACATTTATTCCCGGGTAATTCTTGTTCTATGTATGTAACATAATAACAAATTACAAGAATTTCTAATGATAAATTCCATTTTATGTTCATAGAAATTCTAAGTCCAAAGTGGAGGAAAACTTTATAGAACTAGAGGTGGTTAAGCACTGCCCACACATCACATAATTCACCTTTGTGAAAATGTAACTTGAATAATAGCGTTAGAAAAGACATCATAAGTGAAATTATTACTTTGATAGCCTGAAAACAGAGCTCATTGGGAAAGGTCTCTAAATAAATCAATACCACTTAAAATGGTTTGATTACGCAGCATTTATTCTATGTCTGTAAATATGAGCATGAATTTAAGAGCACTATTTTAGAGAACCAAAAGTTTCACCAGAAATATTTACATGAAATAGTTGAGGAGGGCAGGTGAAAAGGATGTCAATCACAAAAGCAGATGAAAGAAAAAACTAAACCTAGCCATCTATAAATTTAACCATATGAGCACTTAAAAGTCCGTGAAAATGTAAGCAACAAAATAAAAATGAGAAACTGAAAATATATTCCATATATATATGCAGTATTATTATTATCTCTATAAAAAAATGTTCTAATGATCAGTGTGAAGAGATTAGTATCCTACTACAAAAACTGGCATAAGATAAAATCTTATGATTTATAAAGAATGTAAATTAAATATGAGCAAAGTCAATATTGTTAATTAAAGTAATTGGAAAGTAAAATAAAATTCCATTCCTTACTTATCAACACAATATTATTGAGATAGTATTAAAATCAGCTACCTCATTTACTGCTGGTAAATTTGATGTGACAATTGTGCAAAGCAATTTTGTTCCATGTATAAAGAATCTTAAAAAAAAGTCCATAGTTCTTGATATAGTATTATTAGTCCCAAGATTCTACTCTAAGATTTACTCAAAAAGTCCTAAAGATTTATTTTTACATCATAAAATCTAAATGTTCAATGGGTAAATGAACTAAAGAACAGCTATGTACTATATTTGAAAATAGTTTAAAAAAACTTTTATTGTCAAGAAATACCTTGAAACTTAAAAGAAGCTCATGAAAAATCTTAAGTAAACACACAATATGAGGGCCTCCCTGGTGGCGCAAGAGGTTAAACACACACTGTGAAGCAATCCGCAGCCTCTGTAGCACAAGTTCCATCCCAGCCACCCAGGGAGCAACCCACATGGCGAGCAGACCTCTCCTGTCCTGCCCGCTGCTCCCCTCAGAAATGTATTTCAGTCAGTCTGTTCTGCTCCCTACTCTGTCTCTGATGAATCCTTTCACTGCTCCCGCCCCGCCCGCATCTCTGGCCTGTACCCCAGTTCTTGTTTGCATAAATAAATCTTAAAAAAAAAACACAATATGAAAGTCCACATGTGGTTTGAAGATAATCTGTAGAAATGCATTATAGCTTTAAAATAAAATTGCAGAGAAAATAATGTATACATACTTTTATACATACTAATATACATATATGCTTATTGTATATAGTTTATTACACATCTATTTTCATGTACTTTTGAATTTGGACTCTGACTTTCTGAAAACAACAAAGTTAGAATTGAGAACATTGTCATGAATTAGTACAAAAGAAAGTATCAGTTTCCATGGAAAATTAAGGGTCTTACAATGAGTGCAGAGGTTTGTAAAGAATTAGAGTTTAACTGGAAGAACAAGAGAAATCAATACTAAGAAAATTTATGGGCAAGCCAGTTTTGTCATTGAGGAGCTTCTAGCCATAACGTCTCTAACTGAATTCCATGCATTTTCTCAAATGAAATCTTTCATTTCTCCTGTGGTTCCTATGTGGAAAGCAACTTCCCTACATATTGTCTAATCTCTGTTTTCCTCAATAACTCCTATTCATCCTTCATGTCTTTAATGTCACTTCCTCTGGAAGGCAAAGACCTGCCCAGAACAGGTCAAGTCCCCAGATTATAGAATACATTTTTTTTTTGCTCTTCCTTACTGCACTAAATATTGTCATTAAAAAATTAAGTGGGTAGTTAGTGGCTTTTTTCTTCTGCAGAACATAACTTGTATGAAAGTAGGGACCATCTCCATTTTGTTCACCATTCTGTCTCGAAGGCCAAGTAAAGAGTAGTATAATATGTAGCATTTACTATGTGCCAGATACTCTCCTAAACTCTTTAGGTATATTCATTCAGTAAATCTTCACAATATACCTATGAGGAAGATACTAAAATCATTCTCATTTTAAAGGTAGGAAATTTAGTGTCCAAGGTCACACAAGTGAGTGATGAGACAGGATTCAAACTCCAACAGCCTGGCATCCTTAACATGACCTATGCCTCCTTGCTGCAGGAACTACATTTTAAAATGAATATTTGGAGAAATAAATGAGGAAATAAATTAGCAATAAATGTGTATTTGCTATGAATTAAGCACCAGCAGAGATATGTCCTGTAACAGCTGTAGCTCATCATTTCATGGTCACCTGATCATAATAAATGCATAGGACTCCAGTCTGATAATGGAAATACCAAGAACAAAGCTTCATAGACACCCTCATTAGAAATTCAATTATAATGATTTCTTTAGAATAATAGACTATTTGAAGCTTTCAATTTCAGTGACAGAAATCAGAAATTAAAATATTTGGGGTAAAGGCATAAATGGTTTTATAATGCATATATATGCATCCACTCTAATTATAACAACTGACCAACCACAAAGCTCCCTCTTTTGTATGTTCTTATTTCCTGTTGAAATCAGCTTTGAAAAGGGTTTTGTAATTGCAAACAAGTTGTGCAGAATAAACAAGCCATTATTGTAATGAGGATGATTCTTGTTGGGGATTATTTTTAAAAGCCAAATTATAGACTCCAGTCTAAATTGTATCTGGTTTTTGTCACTTGCTTTCAAATTTGGTTCTTATTTGCATTTTGCCTGACCTGCTAGTTAGAGCACAAGTTCACAGAGTCCCTTCTGAAGCTATAATGAGCTTAGGTAATAACCACCACATAATTGTGTTCAACTGCATACAAGTGTTTACTTTTTACTGCTGTGCGTCTGCCTCTGAGATTTTTGAGATGTAATTATGCATTGCAAAATTTGCAAGTTGCCAGCCTTGCTTGGACTATTTTAGCTATGTTTTACATTTAAACTGCTTAAGTGCATAAGTAGAGGTATAAAACAGCCAGGTTTTCCAGACTAGAAAATTACTGTAGCTTAAATGGCAGAATTTCTGCTCTATGGTTTCCTATTTCCATGCCTTGCCTCAGCTACATATCTTTTTAACCATCTGTTTCTTTCTGGCGACCAGTGACAGGGAGGCAAGCAACTGTATCTGCATTACTATGTGGTTTGACATCTGGTATCTAAATCCAACCATGGTACTTATTTATGAATTGTTTAAATATAAGATCATATTAGTTACACTTGCAGATCCCTCTTCATTAACATCTTCAGTCCTGCTTAGGCTAGAATCGGATGCCATTCCCCATAGAGAAAAAGTGTGCATGTCTTCCTGCAGGTTGCAAAGAATCTGCATATGTGAATATAAAAATTTTTAAGTAGCAAAAATATATTACATATGAATTAAAATTTGAAATTTCAGATTTGATAAAAGGAAGTACAACAGACATCACAATGCGTTCATGGTTTTAAGTATTTCCAAGACTGCTCTTGTTGAATGAATTCAAAACTGTTGAAATGGTGATCATGACATGCCTGTATCTGACTGGACAAAAATAATACTGATTAAGGATCATTTGAAAAATTATGCTGTTCTTCCCAAAAGGGAAGAACTGTACTTTCTTCTCGTCCCCTGGTGGCTTAACATATGTAGGAAATTGTTAACTAGAGCTAGAGTACAGCAGGATGGTCTTGAGCATATAGCAGAGAAAAAATACTGAGGAAATAAAACAATGGTTTTTGTTATATTAGCACCACTCATGGCAAGGTTTACAAATAACAGTGATAATCTTCCTTTAAATGGTAATTCTTCCTTTTTATCAGCCTACAGAAATTATATTATGACTCATTTGTCACTCATCTATGATGCCTTTCCTTAATTCTCCCAGAGTTACATGCATTGTGCATTTCTCCTTTGTATTATACTGGCTGTGCTTCTATTAAGACTCTTACAAAAGTGTGTTTAGATCATTTGCTTACATGACAATGCCAGTCAGCTATTGCCTTAAGAAGATAGTAAAACAGGGCCTCCCCGGTGGCGCAGCGGTTGAGCGCTGGGTTGCGAAGCTGCCCGCGGCCTCTGCGGCGCAGGTTCGATCCCCGGCTGCTCCCCGGCCACCAGAGGAGGGTCCCACATGGTGCGCAGACCTCTCCTGCCGCCCGCTGCTCCCCTCAGCAGTGTACTTCGGTCCTTCTGCCTGATCTGCTCCCCACTCTGGCTCTGGTGAATTCTCTCACCCTCCGCGCTTCTGACTGTACCCAGTGCATGTATAAACAAACAAACAAACAAACAAATAAATAAATAAATAAAAACATGCCTCTATAAAAAAAAAAATATATATATATAAAAAAAAAAAAAAAGAAGATAGTAAAACAAACTCAATACCACTGGCATAGAATAATAAGTAAGCATTTATTGTACTCACTGATCTGTGGCTAAGCTGGGTACTCTGTTCCAGCTGTTGTATGAGTTTTCCAGATTAAGTAGCAAAAGATAAGGAATTGCTCTTAAGACAAATGGAATGACAAAGACATAAGGGAGCAAGCAAAATTATGTGAGGCCTCTTAAACCTTGGGTTAAAACTGGCACACTATTACTTCTGTCCATATATCATTTGTCAAAGCAAATTATATGGCCAAGCCCAATGCCCAAGGATAAGAAAGGATACTTCATCCATATTGAGACCATGATAAATAAATAGATGCAGAGAGAAAATGAAAATACTAGGGCCAATAATTCAATTTACCACAATGGTGGTACAGCAAATGTCACACATTCAATAGTGATTTCTTGGATAAATACACCCCAAAACATTAAGAATAAATCTAAAGTTGCAAAAATAACATACACCATTGAAAGTATCCTGTTGTTTAAATTCCTCTTTACTAAATCTTGAGTAATCCATTTAACCTTATTTGAACTTAAAAGCCTATATTAGCTTCCATTGCTGTGATTACACAAATTTAGTGACTGAAAACAACATGAGCTTATTATTTTATAGTTATGGAGGTGAGAAGTCTGAAATGCATCTCACTGTAGACAAAGCTATATTCCTTTTGGAGACTCTGGGAGAAAATCCATTTCTTACCTTTTTCAGTTTCAACAGGTTGCCCACATTCCTTAACTTCTAGGCCTCTTTCGTCTTCAAGCCAACAAAATGCCAGTCCATTTTTTTCTCATCTCACATTACTCTAATGCTCTTCTCTCTTCCTCGTCCACATTTAAAGGACCCATGTGATTAAATTAGATTCAGCCAGATAATCCATGATAATCTCTACTTTAAATTCAGCTATATAACCTAACATAATCACAAGTTCCATGGAGCAGTATGTGGGTATCTTAAAGTGGGAGGAGGGTAGAGGTGAGAATAATTGTAGCCAGAGGGGTATCCAGGGATTGCAAACTGTTAAGGGGTGCCAGTTCTGAAAGTGTTTAGCCATCTGCATGCACAAAGGCAAAGAAAGCAGACTTTTAGTGTGAAAGATCATTACTTGTGATGCAGAGAGAGACAGAGACAGAGAGAAAGAGAGAGGGGGAGAGAGAGAGAGAGAGAGAGAGAGAGAGAGAGAGAGAGAGAGAAGAGACCAAATAACAGATTCCCAATAAAACTTCAAAAATTACCCATTCCCTTTTGGGCAAATGCCTACCAAAACAGGTTTAGCCTAAAGCAAGATGACTGAGGCCTAAAATCTTGCCACATGTCTAAGTTACCTTCTGGCAGGGAACCACTAGAAAGAGAGCTGGGACAGAAGACCTGAAATTCAAAACATACTATATATTCCACCATGACATCAAGATAAACTACAGCCATAGTCTCTGCCAAGGACCAGAAAGAGACTCCCCAAGCATCTGTCACCCCTATGTCTCTTCTTCAAAGTGTCTCCTCCATATCTCTCCTCTACATTTATCCCCCTCCCTTCTTTACTCCACCTCAGTTGATGTAGTTTGTTCCTTCCCAACTGCCCCTGCCCCAGTCAACATGGCATGCTGGGATCATAGTCCAAGGAGGCAGCATGTAAATTAGGGTGGGGAAAATGGCGCCTGTTCACTGGGTCAAAATGTTCTTTCCCCTTTCACGGAGATGCATCTGCAACATAATTATTCCAGCTACCACATGGTCACAACACATATAATGGAAAAAAAGACACAGATCCCATAAATAGTTTTTGTTTGATTCATAGGACTACCAGAAATGGTAAACTGAAAAAGTTCCTTCAAATTTCAATTGTTTTTGTGAAATGAAAAGACTAATTAAACCTTAGAGTTATAAACATTACAGTTTAATTCATCATCATAAAATATTATGGTAAAATCTTACCAGTATTATGGGGACACAGAGAAGGGTTATTAGTAATTATTTCCAGTGATTATAAGGGACTTCACGGAGGAGGTGAGATCTGAACTAACATGCACTCTGGGCATGGGAAACAATTCCCAGTCAGACTCGCTTTTTGAAAACAGAATTATATAAGCTGAGTAAGGTTACTCATAAATATACAATTTAGAAAATTAAGTAAACTTTCAGCCCCAAATTACATTCAATCCCACTGACTACTTGATATATTTATCCACCTCTAATGACAAGCCCTTCTGGAGAGACCAGATCTATAGGTTCTTGTTTATTCTTTGCTATTTAGTAGTTTAGCAGATTTCAAAGCCCTAGGGTATAGCCCCATCTCTTATCAGAAGCACAGAGGTCATGAATAATGGGGAATGCATTATTCAAATTGAACCTCTCACTTTATCTACCAAAGAAGTGTTTGAATAAGAGAAGGTTCTTTTCCTTCCATCCAGCAACTTCTTGGTTGCTACTTTGCAGTTTGGACTTGACAATCGTGTTCCTACCTAGGTGTGCCTCTCCTACCGACAACAATGTGGCTTCCAAGATGGAGTCTTAGAAAAGCACTCTTGAGACAAGCTGTCTACATTCAAACCTGATTCCACAACTGTATCATTGAGCAAATGACTTAGCTTTTCCACTTGTGAGCTTCTCCATTTATAAAATAGAGATAAAATTAATGTATACCTCAAGGGATTGTTATAAGCATCAGATGAGTTAATATCTACAAAATGCTTAGAAGGCAAGCATTTGTCAGGTATGTGAAAAGGACCAACTTCCTACATAAGTTCCTAGAATAGTATTTTGTGTTCCTTACAGCAGAGATTAATCTTTATTGATATTGCAGGGTTGCAGGGGGAAATTTTCCTACCCTCGTTGAGGTTCTTCTTGGGCTGGCAGAGCAAACGAATATCAGGCAGATCAATAACAGAAAAAGAACACATTTAATTATAAGTGTATACAGAATTTATATTACTGTAAATTCTACAATAAATGAGACAAAGCAAGGGTATTTATTCTTGACTTAATTGGGATAGCCTGAGATATCAAAGAGAGAAAGGGGTCTCACATGTCAAGGAGATGGTAACTCATGTGACAAAACCAGATGTGACAGATGCTTGGTCACATGATAGGTTTGATAGTATGATAGGTTTCTCCAATAAAAAGGTAATTTCTGGATATTACCATAAATCTGGGTAATCTTCATTCTTTAATAAACACTAACAGCTTCTCTTGAAACTCCCAGTGCCTCGACTGACTACATGTTAAGGAGACACATATTATAAAAAGCTTGCTCTCTCAACATTTGGGGAGGCATACACTTCAATATATGTGCCACATACGGTCTTTCAAAACCTGGCCCTTTACTGTCTTTCTAAGCTCATTCCTCATCACTTCCTTCACACACTGTGTCCAACTTTGCCTTTTCTGGCACAAGTTCTAAGGTTCCAGAGTTCTAAAGACAGACACTCACCCCTAATGACAGACATTGCAATATTACATTATATGGAAAGACTTTCCTAACTCATATTCAACACATTAATGTAGTTACTACTTTACATGCATATTCCCTTTATTAAAGTGCCCACTTCTCCAGAGAAGAACTGGGTCTTTTTTGGTTTATCTTCAGTGTTTGGCATAACAACTTCAGCAGCAAGATTAAGTCATCAGTAAATGTTAAATGAATGAAGCAGCCACCATTCTGATTCTTGCCATTGTGTTAGCATGCAGAGTGAAGGGAACGCCATAGTGCCCAAACCTGCACTCTCTAAAGAGGTTCTGCCATCCACCACATAAAAACAAAGCATATGTTAGTGTGAAGGAATTTTAATAGGGCTAGTGTGCATAGAGGGAAAAGAGAATAAAAAAATAATAGTTTCCCAAAAAAATACCCTAAGTTACTAGTCCCCTCATGAGTAAATGTGCAGCCCAACAGTGTTGGACTAAAGCAGGGTCATTGAGACCTGAAAACTTGCCACAAGTCTAAGGCACTTCCTAGCAGGGAGCCACAGGAAATGGGTAGACGCGGTCAGACAAATATGGAACAAAGGCAGCAAAATCAAAATATAAGTCAAGCTAAAGGCTGTTATTGTCAGCCTCTTCATGTGTCTCTCTCATCCATGGATTTCTTGGTGCAAGTCCAAATCTGAGAAGCAAGTTGGACTTCATGTGTCTCCCTGCTCCATGTGCTCCTCCAAATCTTCTTCTAGGTCTTTCCTCTATGTCTTCTGCTTCTCCTGCCCACTCAGCTCCACCCTTCATTAGGCAGGGCAGAAAACATGGAATCTCCTCCATTTATTTTTTAAATTTTCTTTTCTTCTTCTTTTTTTAAAGATTTATTTTATTTATACAAGGCCAGAGGTGCAGGAAGTTGAGAGAATTCACCAGAGACAGAGGGGGGAGCAGAACAGGCAGATGGACCAAAAACACTGCTGAGGGGAGCAGTGGGCGAGGCAGGAGAGGTCTGCCGCACCACGTGGGTATCTCCCTGGCTGTCCGAGAATTGAACCCGCACTACAGAGGCTGTGGACAGCTTCACAGCACTGCATTAAACCCGCTGTGCCACCAGGGATGCCCAGAACCTCCCCCATTTTATAGAAATTACACTCTGTAAGAATTGGGCTATTAAGATACATTATTAACAGCTTAGGTTGTGCCTTTCAAATAAAAATTGAAATAAAAGCACAACGTGATACATGTTTTAGATTGTCATACCCCTTTTTGTTATCTGAAATTTTTTTCTTATATTTGAAAATGTTTTCAATACGGACTTTA
The DNA here is from genome assembly GCF_964194135.1 of Talpa europaea. Taxonomy (NCBI): domain Eukaryota; kingdom Metazoa; phylum Chordata; class Mammalia; order Eulipotyphla; family Talpidae; genus Talpa; species Talpa europaea. The sequence continues at coordinate 97,293,759 of NC_140071.1, forward strand.
AGAAAGTGAATGATTTCACATATTAGGCCAAATACAAATAAAAAGTATAACTAAAATATTTTAGCAAATTTTCATCTTTGAAAAAATAATTCAAGAAGAACTTTTCCCCTTACAAACACATTCAATTTTATTCTTTAGCTTTACAATTCTCAGAAGAATAACTTTCAAGTTTCCATTATGTTTGAGACTAGGCTCTTCCCAAAATTATAAAAAACTAATCAATATTGAGAGGAGAAATGACAAATACTTTGTTTACCTTATGTTTTAGTACATTTACTAAATACTTTTATACACTTCATTCAGGGTTACTTTGAGTCTTTTTGCTACCCAATGTCAGCCATAGCATCCAATTCACTTGGAGACATTTATAATTCTCTGCAATCTTCCACATTTCTCTCTTCCAAATTCTAACTACCTCTACTGATCTCAAGGCTTCTGTGCCACTGCCATTCATCTCTCATTTGATGAAGCCCTTGTTCCATCAATTACTCCTTCTATTTTCTGTATTTCTAAACTTGCCCTTTCCATTAACTCCTATCTCTCAACAAATTCTGTCTTAGTTTGGGATCATTAGAAGATCTTAGACAAAGAGACAAGTGCAGGTATTTTATTTGGGAGGCAATCCCAAGAAAAAGAGAGAGGGAATGGCAATGTGACCCATTTTATGGTTCAGACAATTGGTCTTCTAGCTTCTGATCTTGACCCCCTCCCATCCATTGTTCTCCCTCTTACCAGAATAATCCTTCTGTTTAATTATGTTTTATCATATTAGTCAAATCCACCTATCACTTAGTAGTATGCATATAAGCCAAGATGATATTAAAGACCCATCCCAATCCGCCCCTGCTCTCTTTCCAGATGAGCTTCACACTATGTCCTCACCAAGCTATATGAAGCTTACCAAATAAACTGTGCATCTCGCATCACCATTTGTTCTTATCTCCTCCCCACCCCTACAACTGGACCCCACTATACAAATTTTCAAGCTCAAGTCAGTCTTTTATTTCTCCTTTGAAGCTCCCCAAACTTCTTCATGCATAGTAGGGACCAGTTCCCATCATAATTTCATCCCCAAATCCAAGCTCAGAATACAGCAATTGTTTGATTGGAGGTCTAAATCCCCAAGTTGAGAGGGGCGGAGCAACATGGCGGCAAGGAGACGCTGCGAGTAAGATCTCCCATTAAAAAAAGTTAATAGGGAGGAAAAGCGGCAGGTCCCAGTGAGAACTGGGACACGGAAGATAAAAGGACGACTCCAGCAAACTACCTGAAGAAGAAAGTGGCCATAAAAGAGGACTAGAAGGGAGGAAAGCGCAGAACCCTGCTCCCCTCCCCCACCCACAGAGTCGGCACTCTCCGACCAGCAGAGAGGAGGAAAACAACAAACTAAAACGACCAACAAGAACAAACTACGCAGCAAGCAGGACTGTGAGTGGAAAGGAACTATTTCAGCCACCACACACCCCGTGAACGGGAGCTGTGGAGAACCCTGCAGGATTCACCGCAGAGGTGAGCTCCAGGCGCCATTAAAGAGACCCCCCCCCCAGGAGGAAACCAGCACCAGCACACAGCCCTGGGCTGCCCGGTAAGCTTGCTCGGAAAAGCGGCGCGCTGGAAAAGCAAACGCGGATCGGGATCGGGATCGCGCGGAAAAGCAGTGCCGTTGAAAAGCAAAGGCGGATCGGGATCGTGGCTGCCCAGGTCCCCGCGCCTGCGACCTAGGTGTGCGGGGAGACACGCGTGAAGACCCTCACTGAGGTGAAAGTCCCTCACTGAGTAAACAGGAACCAGGCACCCAGGCACGGGAGCGGGGTGCAAAAGACTCCATTCTGTGGACACTGAACTGGGCTACAGCCCACGTCCTGGACCTGGGGGCTTTGGAACTGAGACCGGGGCACGAAATTCGGGGCATGGGTTCTCCACGATGGTGGGGCACAAGGCAGACACAGCACCCCAAAGCCGTTGAGGTTTACCCTACCATTCCCGCTCTGTTCCCTGTCCCACGGGGTGGAAAAATCAGCTCCCCAAGGGCTCTAGGAGAAATCTCTGGCGCCACCTAGCAACTTGAAACCAGCAGAGGCTCCTGGAGGAGCCAGTGGCCAGCTGGGGAGTTAGCCCACGCCGGGCCCCTTCTGACCAGTAGTCTGAGCCCACAGGGGGAGCAAGCACCCACAGCCGGGGCAGACCAGGCACGCAGAAGAGTGTGCCTGAGACCGGACGCACAGGGAGTGTGTCCCACATCACCATTTTAGAATAGGGACATTTCTTCAGTAAAGACTACCTGCAGAAGGCTTCCTTAGGAGCCAGAGGTGAGCGGGGGAAGTTCGCCCACGCCAGACCCCCTCTAGCCTGCAGTCCAAGCCCAGAGGGGGAGCGGGAACCCACCGCCGGGGCAGACCAGGCGCACAGGGGAGTGTGTCCCCACATCGGCATTTTAGAACAGGGACCTTTCTCCAGTAAAGACTGCTTGAAACTGACAGATGGCTCCTGGAGGAACCAGAGGGGAGCAGAGAAGCTCACCCAAGATGCCGGCCAGTCCCAGCAACACAGTGTCCCAACGCATACAGCAAATTAGAAAACAGACAGTAGGGAGTAGAAGAACCACAAGCAACCTAGCAACTCCCCAGGGAAAAAGCACACCACAAAAAGAAAACCAGCCCCCAGATTGCAACGACAGAAACTTGGAAGAACTTCTGAGCCTTCCAGAAAGAGAATTTAAAATTGCCGTGATTAAAAAACTGACAGAAGTCATAAAGGAAAACAATTATAAGGGAAAAATAATCAACGATCAGAAGAACGAAATTGAGTCCCTAAAGAGGGAAGTAAAAGAAATGCAGGAGATCAAAGAATTAATGGAAGAACTAAAGAATTCTGGGAAAAGCAATGAAAGCAGAATAGATGAAATGGAAGAACGAATAAGTTCTCTTGAAGACACAGAAATAAAAAGAACCAAAACAGAAAAGGAAAGAGAAGTACGAAGGAAAAAGAATGAAGAAAGACTTCAGGAACTATCTGACTCCATGAGGAAAGGAAATATAAGAGTTATAGGAATACCAGAAGGAGAGAAGAGAGATGTAGGAACAGAGAAAATATTCAAAGAGATAATTGAAGAGAACTTCCCAAATGTGAAGAAGGAGCTGAAAATTGATATGCAAGAAGCAAGAAGAATACCAAACTTCCACGACGAAAGGAAAAATACAGCAAGACACATAATAGTAAAGCTCCCAAGAATCCAGGACAAGGAAAAAATAATGAAGCTGGCAAGAGGGAAGAAACAGATAACATTCAAAGGAAAGCCAATCAGGTTGACATTAGACTTTCGAAGAAACACTACGGGCAAGGAGAGAGTAGAGGGACATAGTCAACAGACTCCAAGAAAACAGATGCCAACCAAGAATACTCTATCCCACAAAGCTCTCCTTCCTCTATGAAGAAAGAATAAGGACCTTCCCAGACAAACAGAAACTCCGGAATTTCATTACAACTAAACCCCCACTCCAAAAAATACTACAAGGAGTCCTAAAGCCAGAACCTCAGAGGGACGAATAACAATGAAAGAAGGCCAAAAAAAAAAAAAGTTATTAAAAGAATAAATAAATAAAATCAAAGGAAAGACAAACATAATGGCAAATACAGATGCTAAGATATCAATATTAACTCTAAATGTAAATGGACTAAACTCTTCAATAAAAAGACACAGAGTCGCAGATTGGATTAAGAAACAAAACCTTTTGCTGTCTCTAGGAAACACATTTAGCTACAAAAGATAAAAATAGGCTCAAAGTTAAAGGATGGAAAACAATCCTACAAGCAAATGGACCAAAAAAGAAAGCAGGAACAGCTATACTTATATCAGATAAAACAGATTTCAAACAGATTTCAACTCAAAAAGGTAAAAAGAGACCCCAATGGTCACTACATTATGATCAAGGGGACAATACTTCAAGAAGAAATAACACTCATTAACATATACTCACCAAACTAAGGAGCACCAAAATATATCAGACAACTGTTGTCCTCTCTGAAAACAGACATCAGAGAAAACACATACGTAGTGGGAGACTTCAACACACCACTATCAACAATGGATAGATCAACAAGACAAAAAATAAGTAAAGAAACCAAAGCTCTAAATAAGGACCTAGAGCATTTGGGCTTAACAGACATCTATAGAACACTAAACCCCAAAAAAACGGAGTACACATTTTTCTCACGCGCACACGGATCATTCTCCAGGATCGATCACATACTGGGGCACAAGACAAACATCAACAGATACACCAAGATTGAAATCATATCAACCATCTTTTCTAACCATGAAGGCATCAAACTAGAAATAAACCATAAAAAGAAGGCAAGGAACTTTCCTACCTCATGGAGATTAAAAACCACACTACTGGAGGACCACTGGACTAATGAGGAGATCAAAGAAGAAATTAAAAAATTTTTTGAATTGAACAACAAGGAGGACACCAATATCCTAAATGTATGGGATGCAGCAAAAGCAGTAATAAGAGGAAAATATATAGCAATAGAAGCTCACATCAAGAAACAAGAAAGAACTCAAAGAAACTACCTAATCTCAAAGCTCAAAGATCTAGAAAAAGAACAACAAAAAAACCCCAAAACCAGTAGAAGAAAAGAAATAATAAAAACCAAAGCAGAAATAAATGAAATTGAAACTAAAAAAACAATCCAAAAGATCAATGAAACCAGAAGCTGGTTCTTTGAAAAAAATCAATAAAATAGACAAACCCCTAGCCAGGCTCACAAAGGAAAAAAGGGAGAAAGCACAAATAAACAGGATCATCAATGAAAGAGGAGAAATCACAACGGACACAGCAGAAATCAAAAGAATAATCAGTAACTACTATGAACAGTTATATGGAAACAAGCTTAACAATCTAGAGGAGATGGACAAATTCCTACAACTCTACAATCACCCAAAGCTAGATAAAGAAGAAATAGAACACCTAAACAGACCAATTACAAGCAGCGAAATTGAAATGGTAATCAAAAACCTCCCCAAAAACAAAAGCCCAGGACCTGATGGATTTACAAATGAATTCTACAAACATTCAGAGACGAATTAGTGCCTATCCTTCACAAACTCTTCCAAAAAATTGAGAAGGAAGGAACAATACCAAACACGTTCTATGAAGCCAACATTACACTAATACCAAAACCGAACAAGGACAACACAAAAAAGGAAAACTACAGGCCAATCTCCTTAATGAACACTGATGCAAAAATCCTCAATAAAATTTTAGCTATCAGAATCCAACAATGTATCCATAAGATAATTCACCACGACCAAGTAGGAATCATTCCAGGGACACAAGGATGGTTTAACATCCAAAAATCAATCAACACATCAACAAAAAGAAATATAAAAACCATATGATAATATCAATAGATGCTGAGAAAGCTTTCGACAAAGTGCAACACCCATTCATGATAAAAGCCCTTGAAATTCTTGGGATACAAGGAACATACCTCAACATCATAAAGGCCATCTATGACAAGCCAACAGCCAGTATCATTCTCAATGGTGAAAAGCTGAAAGCAATTCCATTAAGATCTGGAACAAGACAAGGATGTCCACTCTCACCACTGCTTTTCAATATAATACTGGAAGTTCTAGCCAGAGCAATAAGACAAGAGAAGGACATCCAAGGAATCCAAACAGGAAAAGAAGAAGTCAAACTATGACTATTTGCAGATGATATGATAATATACATAGAGAACCCCAAAAACTCCACAGAAAAACTAATTCAACTCATCAATCAGTTCAGTAAAGTGGCAGGATACAAAATCAACATGCAAAAGTCAGTAGCCTTCCTATACACAAACAATAAATCTGAAGAAGAAGAAATCAAAAAAAAACATCCCTTTTATTATTGAAACAAAAAAAATCAAATATTTGGGAATAAATCTAACAAAAGAGGTAAAGGACCTACACAAAGAAAACTATAAAACACTGTTAAAAGAAATAGAAGAAGACACAAAGAAATGGAGAGACATCCCCTGCTCATGGATTGGAAGAATAAACATTATTAAAATGGCCATCCTACCAAAAGCAATATACAGATTCAATGCTATTCCAATCAAAATTTCAATGTCATTCTTCAAAGAAATAGAACAATTATTGATGAAATTCACATGGAATCACAAAAAACCCTGAATAGCCAAAGCTCTACTGAAAAAAAAAGAAGGGAATGGAGGCATCACACTCCCAGACTTCAAACTATACTACTAAGCCATAATCATCAAAACTGCATGGTATTGGAACAAGAACTGACATACAAACCAATGGAATGGAATGGAATAGAAAATCCAGAAATAAACCCACAGATTTATGGTCAACTAATCTTTGACAAAGGAGCAAAGACTATGCATTGGAGCAAAGAAAGTTTGCTCAATAAATGGTGCTGGGAAAACTGGGTCGCTACATGCAAAAGAATGAAGCTTGACCACTACCTCACACCATACACAAAAATCAACTCAAAATGGATTAAGAACTAGACATAAGACCTGAAACCATAAAATATATAGAAGGAAATATAGGCGAAACACTACGTGATGTGCACATCAAAGACATCTTTACAGACACATCACCCAAAGCAGTGACAGTGAAGGCAAAGATAAACAGCTGGGACTACATCAAATTAAAGAGCTTCTGCACAGCAAAAGAGACAATAACAAAAACAAAGAGAAACCCCACTAACTGGGAGAACATTTTTGCACCCAACACTAATGATAAAGGACTGATCACAAAAATCTTCAAAGAGCTGATGAGACTCAACAACAACAAAGAAAATAATCCAGTCAAAAAATGGGCAGAAGAGCTAAAAAGAAACTTCTCTGAAGAGGAAATGCAAATGGCCAACAGGCATATGAAAAAATGTTCAACATCACTTGTCATCAGGGAAATGCAAATCAAAACTACCATGAGATACCATCTTACCCCAGTGAGAATGGCACATATTAAAAAAACTAGCAACAACAAATGTTGGCGAGGGTGTGGAGAAAAAGGAACTGTCCTGCACTGTTGGTGGGAGTGCAAACTGATCCAACCACTATGGAGAGCTGTGTGGAGATTTCTGGACCTACTAAACATAGAACTTCCATATGATCCAGCAATTCCACTCCTAGGCATTTACCCAAAGGACACAGAAACATCAATTCCAAAGAACACCTGCACCCCTATGTTTATAGCAGCACTGTTTACAATAGCTAAGCTTTGGAAACAGCCCAAATGCCCAAAAATAGATGACTGGATCAAGAAGATTTGGTACATATATACCATGGAATATTACTCAGCATTCAAAAAAGATAAACACATGCAATTTGCAGCAACATGGATGGCGCTGGAAGGGATCATGCTCAGCGAAATAAGCCAAAAAGAAAAAGAAAAATACCGGATGGTCTCACTCATAGCAGGAATCTAGAACACTTAAATAAGGGACCAGGAAAATGAATAACTATAAGAAAGTGAAAATCAAAATCAACAAAAAACTATGAACCAGAGACACTTTTTGGGGGGCGGGGGGCGGGAGGGGAGGGATTGGTGTCAGAATGGGGGGGCTGCAATTGTATGGGGAATATAAAAATAAAATTCATTATTTAAAAAAAAAATAAAAAATAAATCCCCAAGTTAACCTAACAGGTCAAGAAATATTCACAGGAGTTTCCTGCAGCTCCTAACTTCAATATTGTGAAAGACCAAGTGAAAACAAGTCTTCATGTATTCAACAATTAACTGAGCTATCACAAAGTGCAAAGCTACAGGAACGAACATGACACAGACCTAGCTCAAAGAGCTGTTACTTAGAAGGGAAATATGAATACAGACAACTTTAAAGCCAGATTTGGAGATACAGATTTTATAAATGAGATATAGTTACACAGTTGTAGGTGTTCATAGTAGAGAGAGAGGACTTTTGGGCAGAAGATTTTAGTTTCCAAATTTCACCTACTTTTCTCTAATTTACTTATGACTTGCTATTTCTATGAAAACTTTGTAGTATTAAAAATAAGATGACATAAGTTAATTTTAAGTGAACAAAAGGTGGGGGGGCAAAGAAATGGGAGAAAATTAATTACAAATCAAACATAATCTATATTTAATTGGGTACTGCTTATTTTTAACACTAGGGTGTTTTGCTAATGCATTTTCTCAAAAGTACTTCTAGGGATCAACTGTGAGATGTAAGCTTTTGCAGAAAGCATAAAGGGTCTGCACTTTAAATACTGGAGATTAGGAAAATAAACACGTTTTAAAAAAATGCTTCCCAATAAACAAAGAAAAATTGCATGCCATTCAATGACACAGCTGGAAATACAGAATTCCAATACTTAATAGAAATTAACATTTTACTCCTCAGGTGTAACTGTTACAGTCAGCATTTAAACAGCCACAGTCAATGAAAAGAACTAAAATGTTACTTTAGTCCATGCTGCATTTTTTATTTCTTATTTGTCTTGAGTAATATGAAACACTGCAGTTACCCTGTAATGCCTGTGAACTGAGTTATTAAATAAATGACTCCAGCCCTGGGCAGCAGTGGGCCGTGACATGCTGCTATTTGCACTCACAATGCAAATTCAGCTAGAGCTAGAGCCTGGCATGCTGCATCCTCATTGGGACGTTCGTTAGCCTCACTTTACAGCTGTCAGAAATGATATCTGTTATTCTGCCCGACCCAGGCTCTGAGAAAGAAGTCTATGGCAACTAATGGTAAAACATGGAAAATCATTTGAGAAAAAGCAAACCCATTTGAAAAGCTGACAAACGAAATGGCTAAAAAAAAAAAATCACTTCATCTTAGAGGATTAAAATGTAATAACAAATGTAATAATTACAGATTAGAGCCAGACAAAGAATATGTACTCAACCTAGCCTAAAAGAGATCTGTGACAGTTTATTATACTAATCCCCAAGCCATACATTTAATTTTTTTCTAAGCCTGTATTCCTATGAGTTACTGAAGCATATAAATATCACTGCTCTCATTATGCTCTTCTGGTGTTACTATCCATATTTCAATTCTCAGGGGAAGTTAGGAGCCTCTCGGGTGCTCCCATATACACTCCAGATAATTTAGGAGCTTCGAGGAAAGAGAACAGAAGTTGACTTGTCACTGGCACTCAACAGCCCAACAAGACCTCTTCACCCTTGGAGCTCCTTTAAAATTTTTATCTCCACTTGTGAAAGGCTCTTAGTTGTCTTACTTTTCTCATCTTTTGTGGTTCCTCCTCCCAAATTGCAATATTAAATTTAGATGCAATTGAGAATGCGCCTCTTTTTTTCTCTTGCTCAGTGCTTAAAATAAATAGTTTTGCACACTACGTGACTTTTAATAGGTAGTTGTTTAAAACCTTTAATAAATAGTCATTGAAAGCATGAAAAATAATGTTGATGCCATCTTGGCTATCCCTGTGTCCACAATTCTTTATCTACAAGGAAGCCATCTTGCCCTTCAAGACTTTATTTATGCTACTTAAAGTAAAGGAAAGGCTACTCAGTCATTTGGTAAATTAAATATCAACTCACAAAGAGTCTTGCCAAAAGCTTAGAATTCCTAAATCATTCCAAAATATTTCTGTATTCAGAAATGTTTAGATTTCTATTTGTATTCACCTTCAACACAATATCATTACTGTGCTAGCCAAACTCAACAGGTATTTTGATAATATATTCATAATCTGTTAAGAGAAATTTTACTCTGGTGGGGGGGTGCGGAGGAAAGAGAGCTTTTTTTTTAAATGAGTGCTCTTGTAGCATTTTTAGTACAATGTTTCCTGAACAGCAACTGACCTGAAATATCTCCACATGGATCATATGAAACCTTTAACAAGACTTTCTCAAGAAAATGGCACCCCAGAAACACATACATGTGTGAGGACACACACACAACTCACACACAAAACACTGTTTTTAATAGCCAAGGGCACTTTGGCACAATGTGGGGCGGTGGTTGTCAACATAAACAGATGGTCAAAGAAGTGGGCAAACACTTCGTGTGAACTAGTTCCATAAATGAAGTTTTTTATTTCATTTTAAATGCCATACTTACTTAACCAGCTTTCCGACAAGATGATACATGTAGCCAGTTGGAAAGAGTTCCTTGCCAGGCTTCTGTGTTTTTATGACAAAATTAAAAGTCCACAGATGGAATAACTCAAAGCTAATTCTTACAGAGTTTGTTTAGTTAGGATGGGGGAAAAAAGAGAATACCATATTGCTTCAAATTAAAGCCACATCTACAAAATGAGAGATTTTTAAATTGGGAAGGAAAGACTAGAAACAGCTTTTTAAAGAAAGAACATGTCTGTTTTTTAAATGAGTAGAATTATTTATCCATTAAAATAGCAATTTTCCCCAAAGAGTTTGAAGATCATCTAGGAAATTCCTTATTCCTAACGCGACCCCCAATCATCTCAGCATCCTTTCAGTCAGTACTTTGAAACTATCACAGTTTGCAACTTCAGCTGCTTTCTAAAGATGTACATTCTTCCCACCACTACTACACTAGCCATCAGGTTTCAAAATGGAAAAGATTCCTGCATGTTAATTATAAGAAGAAAGGTGCTATCTGAGAGGAAGCATAAAGGAGACCAGCTGTTGTGCATTCTATGAAAGATTTGTGACCTTGTTAGAATATTTAGCTGGTTTCTTTAATAAGGAACTGAAATAGAACCTATTTGTCAAACACAGTAGCCCAAATATAAAAGCATGAACGGTATGCAATATCATCAACTAGAAAAAAAAGAAAAGAAAATAAAGGAAATAATTCTTATATTAGCTATATCATAATGCAAGAAGTTATTCAATCTTTCAATTAAAAAGCAAGCAAATGTAGGTATGTAGAATTCAATTATAAAAATTAAACTCTACAAAGAAATTTCATCTACAGTTTTTTCAAAGTAGTAAATAACTGCTCAGAAGTCAAAAAATAAAGAAGCAAATAATACTGTCAATAAAGTAAAATAATTACTTTGGTCTACAAAATATAAAAGAAATTGGTTTGGGGTTTTGGTTTTTTGTTGTTTTTTTGCCCATAAATGCATTTGACTAATACTAATTAACTTGCTGGTTTTAGGTAAATATAAGCATCTATGTTATGCAGAGGAAGCAAATTTACACATCAGTTTCTATTTTTCTTCTACAAATATATACTTCTTTCCACAAGATACATTTTTCACTTAAATGAGGGTAGGGAGGAGGAAGTTCTTAGCAAAAACTTATACACAGCATTTGCTAGGAAACAGCTAGTCTTCCTTCAGAATACTGATCTGCTGCTTCAGACTCATGGAGCCTGAATAAACTCTAACTAAGGCATAAAATAAAGTAAAAATCAAAATCAACAGGCAACTATAAACCAGAGACACACTACAGGGGTGGGGAGAAGGGAGTAGGATCAAAACAAGAGTGGTGGGAATTGTATTATAGCCAAGATGAAAATGTATGCGTTGTTCAAAAATGAAAAATGATGTAAAAAATATATAAAATAAAAAAAATTTTTTTAATAAAAAATAAAATAAGACCCTATAGAAAATAATGGGTCTCTTCTCTACTTGGCATCCAGCAATTAGAGTTCTAAAGTGTTTCATACTCAGAAATCTGAGTGAATGGAATAAATCAAATAAGAAGTTATATATTACTCATCAAATGGGTCACTGGTGATTCCAATTTCTTTGAAAATTGATATTATTATCTGATAGTTCCTACTTTATATCATATCATCTTTTGTTTAAGAATTCCTTTTGGTGACTTTACTTGATTTCTCTGGACCATTTTCCACGAGAATTCCAAGCAGCATCTTTTAGCTAGTCAGCATATTTTTAATATTCCTCTGCCATTAGAAAAGGATCATTCTTCAATATTTACCTATTATTGGAGGCACTCAGTACAGGTTTGTCTTAAAATTATCTTAATGCAATATGGACTTTATCAAAATTAGTTGCAATATTTCACTTCTTATTGGAAAAGTATTCTGTGCCTGATAACACAGACTTTGGCTATGTTTTGATTGTTAAAGAAATGCCAAATCTTTAAATAAAATAGAAAAGTCATCTTCTGTGGCTCTTAACAGAAACAGAAATGCAGATGACATAAGAAATGTGAAAGCCAGTATTTTGGATGCTTAAGTAAAACTAAGCGGTCAAAGGGAAAACTCAGTATTTGACACACTGTAATCCACTCTTAAAATTCTTTACAATGGTTTATAGTTGCTTGTTGATCTTGATTTTTACTTTACACTGTGGTGGGGGGGAAGGGAGTATGATCAAAACAAGGGGGGTGGGAATCGTACGAGGATTATAACCAAGATGAAAATGCATACATTGTACAAAAATGAAAAATGATGTAAAAATATACAAGATAAAGAAATAAATAAACAAAAATTTCAACATCAAAAAAATCTTTACAATGAAAACCAGAGCTCATAAATATTACATTACCACAGTAAGAAATTTATACAAACTTGGAATCCAATGGAACATGTATACAGCAAGTAAGATGGAACTCAGTAAGATACAATGGTTTGTATTTTACTTAGAAAAGAAGAAAACAATTCAAGAGCAGAGAGAGGCTACACAGTTTTGTAGCTGCAAGAGCTGAAAAAGACGCTAGTGACAATAAAATAAAAGCCATGTATAAACAATGAAAGTGGCTAGTATGTAATTATGCAACTCCTCAGTATATTAGAACATATAACAAGACAGAATCCTAAGCAAAAACTTGAATCCTCTTTCTGCAACAGTCAGAGTTCATCTTTTATTAGGAGAATTTCTTCCAAAATGATGCATGAAAATGTTTCCCTGGACAAATATGTTTAAGAACTTGAGTTAGTTTCTCAAATCCGGGACATCCTAATGCATTACTACATTAATGTGTAAAATAAGTCTTCCAGCAAAGGTCTCTACTTTGATTTTCCTAACTTACTTTACCATGAAATCTTTTAAATCGTTTAAACCAACTCTTATTGATTTACCTTTTGAATGCAAAACTTGTAATTTAAGAAGCAGAACTTCATACCTTGATACAAGTATATGTTTCACTCATCCACCACCAAAGTCATATTGCCATTGCCTATCAAACTGACTCCCTCTACTGTTTAAGTCTCTTACCCTTCTCCTCCAGCAACTATCATATTTTTCCAAGTCTAAGGGGTATTTTTTGTTGTGTTTTGCTAGTTTTTTTGCTTTGGTTACATATATTCCTTATATGAGTGAAATCATTTGGAAAATATCATTTTCTGACATATTTCACTTAGCATAATCACCTCAAGTTCCATCCATTTTTTTGCAAAAACTGTGTTTCATCCTTTTTAATGACTATGTAATATTCCACTGAGTCTATACACAATAACTTCTTTATCTAATCCTCTGTCAATAGGCATTTAGGTTGATTTCCTGTCTTGGCTATTTTCAACAAAGCTATGAGAATAGGAGTGCATGTATCTTTTTGAAATAGCATTTCATAGTCTTCCAAAAAAAAAAAAAAAAACCTAGTAGTAGTATTGCTGGACCATATGGTATTTCATTTTTAGCTTCTAAAAGAAAGGAATCTCCACATAGTTTTCCATAGAGACTGTACCAATTTACATTCCCACCAACAGTGAATTAAGAGTTTCTCACCATGAAACCCTTTAACAGTGTGAGGCATTAATGCTCCATGAAGGCACTGAAAAATAGCACGTATTACTACTGTAGTTTCTTAGACAACATTAATTTTAACTAAACTTTATTTACCACCTGAATAGCAAGCACTTACAAGCATTAAAGTTCTAGATATTTTCCTTCTGCAAAGAATTTGTTCCTTCCTCTTTAGACCCCTGTAATTGCATGCAATGTGAAAACAGAAACTTCTTTTCCTAAGGTGACAGAATATAAAGGAGTAATAAGGGAAGAATAAAAGTTACATTACACACCCTAGCCACCAGCTTGAGAATTAAAGTTTTACAGCTATTAGTTTACTTCACATAAAGATAACGCAAATGTTCTTTGAGATGGTGCTAAAAATCTATGCAGTTGCTTTAATGTGCTCCAAATTCTATGCTCAGAGAGAAAAAATGTTACAGCACTAGCAACTGACCTGGATACCAGTAATTTTCTTAATTATAAATGGATAATTCTTATCAAGACATCTAAGAATAAAAGTTCAGACTAAATAATAGTATCCAGAATAAAAGTCCAGTCTTGGAATTTGTACAACACTTTTTCCACAGGGTCTAGAAAATAGCTTAGAACACAGAAGTTTGCAAAATATTTGTTGAATGATTGATTAAATGAATGAATCAAAAGCATTTAATAAAACTATTATAGTATAAAATTATAGTTTATCTTCATTCTAAGATATTTTAGGCAGTTAGATAATATACAAGGGGGGTGGGAATTGTATGAGGACTATAACCAAGATTAAAATGTATACATTGTGCAAAAATGAAAAATGATGTAAAAATATATAAAATAATTTTAAAAAAGAAATTATTTAACTTCTGTCTATAGAGGTATAATTGGCACTAGTCATTGAAAAGCATGCTATTCTTTCTCAGCATAAATTGCATCCATTAGAATGATGAGTGAAGTGCTCATTAGTCAAACAGAATACTAAAAGTGCTGGAGGTTAGCTCATTCAAAGCCTGACCTTTCCAAACATTTTGCTTCTTAAAAAAAAAAAAAAAAAAAAACAAACACTTCCCTCCCTAATCTCCCCTCTTTGATCCTCTGGTTAATTGGGGAACAATCTCTCTTCTAACTTTACCAAATATTGCAGTTTATTTTCAGTAAATGTCACCGTAAATTGAAAGTGACATTAACATGGTAGATGTGTTTCATTTTCTCATCACGTGTAAGGAACTTAGTCATTGCTCTTGTAATTCCTCTATTAGTATTGATTTTCTCAGTTGTTAATAGATTCCAGAATAAAGCTCATTTAAACATTCTCAAACTTTGGCCTTCCCAGGAATTTAATTGTTGCCAGGAATACACAATGGAGAGTTTTTTAATGCCTTAAAAATAAACATGTATTTCATTATTTTGATTATGTTGTGTCCTCATTACCCATATATTAATAGTGCAGATATGGTGAATTTACCATGCTGGGGAAATGGGAAAAACTGAAATATCTGTGATTTCTATTCTCATTCACGAATAAGTCAAACTCTATGCCAGCAGTTAGTAATTGTGACTCTGGATGTGTTATTTAATTTCTCTGATCCTTGGCTTTGTTTCTAAAATTAAATGTTATCTAGGTCATAGAAATTTTTTCAGATTATTTCAGGAGATAAATCAAATGACTTCACTAAAAATGTGTCTAAGTATGTCCAGTCAGATACTTTATCTAAAATATGTGGAAAATTATGAGTAACAAGAGCTAAATTTCAGCAAAAGACTATGTTTTAGAGAATGAATTCAATAATAGGCACAGACTTAAGTGGCAAAACCACTCACTCACAATCCACATTTTAGTATAAAATATAATATCATCATAAGTTAAGTGTTTTATCCTTTTTCCTCTTTCAAAAGCAGGTAAAAACAAAAAGCACAGAATTGGGAGCAGGTTACATAGCTTCAAATCAGCAGTACAAGGTCAGAGACTAATAAACTACAAGACAGTTAACCAAGAAACTTAACTATAATGTGCCCCTGGAGTAAAATTTCTCCTTAATAGAAACCACCTTATGGTCTTTCAGTCTCCTTCCTGTTCACTGTAGTCAATCATGACCACAGCGTGTGTAATTTCTTACTTGAACTTTCTAAGGAGTGAAGGAATATCTCTCAGAAGCAGATTTAACTTTATACTCCAAACCTTAGAGGTGACAACATGGTATCCAGCAACTGGACAGCAGTGCCACCCACAGAGCCCACTCAGAGTAAGCACATGATAGTGGGGAAGCCCAGGATATGAGCCATCAAGGTCTTCCCTGGCCACCTTGCTTTTAGGGAGGAGAAAACTGAGGACCAGAGAAGTGGATACAGGCTTTCACAGACAGACTCCAACTGAAAGTCCATGTTCCACATCAAGAAGGCATACATTCCAGGCAAACAGAAATAAGTCTGATTTCATTCAACTTTAACATGTGAGAAAGCAGATTATACAAACTAATTTTGTGAACTCATGTTTCAGCTTTTTAAAAAAAACATATGGTCCATATATACTCCTATATTTTATAATTCCTTTTACTAGTATAACACAGCTCTTTATTTTTTAAGGGTAGAGGTTTTACATTGTTATTCTTTCACCTAAAGCAACAAATTCTATTATTTCACTTTTAACAAGTTAATTTAAAGAATGCACATGTTCAAAATCATGAAACACTGTATGATTTTGTATGGGGAAATATGTGCACTTGTTACTACATCTGTCCTGGGTTTCTGCTTAATAAAGAATGAATACATCTTTTCCTTCCATTTCCTGAAGAGGCATTATTTTTTTTCTCATTCTTCTGCCTTTCCCAAAGGCTGTAAGGAATTAAATCATTATGAAGTCAAAGAGGGAATGGGTTAAACAATGGCTTCTTTAAATTGCTCATTGAAACCCATTGTTTCCATTTCTGGACTATTTTTGAAGAATAACACCCCCTACTAGACTTCAGAAATAATGTATTTAATAATGTAATAACATGCAAAACACTTCAAATAAATTAATAATTTAGAATTCTGATATAAAAAAGAACAGCCAAACAACTTTCCCAATGACAAACTTAAGAATATTTCCTCTCACCTAAGTATTTATTATATATGACTGCTACTTCTCTGCTAAAAATGACTAAAAAGCAGAAAACAAAATAAACAGAATATAGAAAATTACATGTGGAAAAAAATCAAAATCCTATACTGTACATAAGGAGGCCCATATACGATAAACCCACAGTTAGCACATCATACTTAATGGTTAGAAACTGAAACCTTTCCTTCTAAAATCAGGTACAAGACAAGGATATATGCTTTTACTACTACTATTCAAGTTAGTACTGGAGCAGGTAAGCAATAGAAAGATATAAGAGAATCCAAATCGAGAAAAAAGTGAAGCTATCACTATTTGCAGATGACATGATTATATACATAGAAAAGCCTAAAGACCACTAAAAAACCTCTATCAGTACAGAAAAGTTGCAGGCAACAAAATAATATACAAAAATTAGCTGTGTTCCTATATGCAAATACAAATAAAATGAGTGAGTAAACAATCCCTATTTAATCATATCAAAAAGAATTAAATAACTAGGAATAAACTAAACAAAGTTGGCGAAAGACCTTTATAACAAAAACTATAATACCTTGTTAAAATACATAGAAGATTCAAAAAAATGGAAAACTCCCCGGCTCATAGATTAGAAAAAAATGAACACTATTAAAATGACGATCTTATGCAAAGAAAAATGCAGAGTAAATGCAATCCCTATGAAATGTTCAATGGTATTCGTAAAAAAAAAAAAGAGCAAACATTACTAAAATTCATTACAACCACAAAATACCCCAATTGCCAAAGCAATTCAGATTAAAAAGGGGGATGAATGGTTATGCCACACTTCCAGAATTCAAACTATACTACAAAACCACAGAACTCACAATAGTATGGAATTTGTAATAAAAAATAAGCACCAAGACTGATGTAATAGAATTTAGAGTCCAGAAATAAACCCACACTTACATGGACATTCAATTTATGGCAAAGAAACGAAGAGTACACTTGAATGTATGCTCTTTCAAGTATTGGGAAAACTGGATAGTCATTTGCAAAAGACGGAAGCTATACCACTACCTCACACTATATAAAAAATTAATTCATTAAAGATTAATGAATTAATTTGATATAAGACCCAAAAATATAAAATACATAGATGAAAAGACAGGCAAAACACCTCACAACATTAACTTTTTTTTTTTTTTTTTTTTTGTGGGACCCCTGCCAGCGGCCAGGGAACCAACGGGCCCTGCAGAGGGTGCCCGCAGCGCTCAACTGCTGCGCCACCAGGGGAGGCCCTCCACAACATTAACCTTGGGAACTCAATTACAATGGAAACAAAAGCAAAAGTAAATGAGACTACATGCCTCCACAGTGGCACAGCGGTTGGGCGCTGGGTTGCAAAGCTGCCTGAAGCCTCTGCTATGCCGGTTCGATCCCCAGCTGCTCCCCGGCCACCCGAGGAGGGTCCCACATGGCGCGCAGACCTCTCCTGCCGCCCGCTGCTCCCCTCAGCAGTGTACTTCGGTCCTTCTGCCTGCTCTGCTCCCCGCTCTGGCTCTGATGAATTCTCTCACCCTCCTGCACTTCTGACTGTACCCTAGTGCTTGTATAAATAAATTAAATAAATAAATAAATAAATAAATAACCAGAAACAATGACTGTTGGTAAGGATAAAAGGACAAAGGAATCCGTGTATATGTTGTTGGGAAAGTAGACTAGTCTAATCTCTTTGGAAACAGAATGGAGATTTCTCAAAACAAAAACAGATCTACCATATAATTGAGCAATCCCCCTTAGGTATCTATGCAAAGAATACAAAAGAAAAAAGTGTACATTTGAAGGGAAAGGTATACCTATGTTAATTGTAGCATTATTTATAATAGCCAAGTTATGAAAACAACCTAAGTGCCCAATGATAGATGAGAGGATTAAGATGTGGTACATATACATAATGGACTATTATTCAACTGTATGTATTTTAAAACACAAAAGATGTACTCTTGCCATTGGGACGTGGATGGAACTGAAGGGAGTTAAAGTAACTGAAATATCAGAAGGAGAATGACAAATACCCTATGATTTCTTTCACTGTAGTATATAAAGACACAAACAAACAAACAAAAAAAAAAACAGACAAAACCAAAGCAAAACAAACCTTAAACACTTCAATGTAGAAATGAGGCAAAGAATTATAGGTGTTTTGATGGTAGGTGTGGTATAGTAACATTGTATCAATAATCACATGATTAAAAAATGATTATATGTTAAATCTACAGATAGCCATTAATACAGGAAGACTCCTTCAATGAACACCAGAACACCAGGTACTGTATAATCTATGCTAGATTTCGTATAGACTTCCTGATTGTATGTGCTGTTTACAGTCCATAACTAAAATAAAAAAATGTAATCTCTTGCCTTTGGGAGGTTTATGAAAAAACAAAAGCACTGCTCTGTCCAGATGTCTTCCTGAACTTTTATAAATTTCCTCAAGTGATATCTAATTATGGGGTTTGTTTATATAATATTAAGGGTTATTAATTGTGAATTGTGGTTATTAATTTCATGTGTCAATTTTACTGGACCACAGTATCCAGTTATTTGGTCAAACATTATTCTGGATTATTACGGAAGGTGTTTTAGATGAACATTTAAAACCAGGGATTTTTGAATCAAGCAGATTACTTTCTATAAGGTGGGTGACTTCATCCACTCAGTTGAAGGCCTTAACAGAACAATGACTAAAGTCTCCCTAGAAAGAAAGAATTCTGCCAGCCAACTGTTTTTGGACACAAAATTCAATTCCTTCCTGAGTCTCCAGCCAGTTAACCACCCAGCATACTTTGGATTCACTGAGCCTCCACAATTGTGTGTGCTATTTCCTTAAAATAATATCTATTTTAAATCTATTTTTATAACTCATTTTTACCTCTGTATTTTCATGTAATGACACTCCAGCATCACTGACTTAAGGTTAAAATCAGCAGATTCTGGAGAGTTGGTGTTTATATATTTGGTTATTTATTCATGAAATCAGTTTGTGAGGACAAGACTGTCATCTTACTTCTTTTCATTTGGCAAGATCAGATTAGGTGAACCTATTCTATCCTAAAGGCAGAAAACTCCTAAACCCTGCAAAGAAGACTTTATATTAAAAAAGGGGGACAAAGTAGCCGTGTAGTAAAAACATTTCCTTTTTACTTCCTTGATTAAATATAGCACTAAAAGCTGCTGGAATTAAGGGAATGGACAGCACTAGTGCCCTGTAAGATCTTCAGATATAGTTTCTATTGTCATGGAAAACGCCTTTGGCTGAATTCATGTGAACTCACATTACATTAGATATATAAAGGAGCAAGAGAAAAATCGTAACAGAGAAGAATAACAGTGGAGCTGATTTTTTACAGCAGTTACCTCTGAAAAAGCTGTGTGCACAGTCTATTGAGCATTGTGGCCAGAACTCCCAGCTTCAAGGTCTCCATGTCACAGATGGTTTATCAGGAGAAAAATGATAATGGCTGGAAACTGCATGGGTTTTTATTGTTAATGGTGACAAGGAAAGGTACAGACTGATACACCAGGAATAATGAAAACATCATTCTCATTGTTTCACAGCACAAATTACAGATGAAACAAACTGCTAACTTCAGGTTGAAGTAAGATTTCAATAGTTGTTAAATAAGTTTTATGATTTTAAGGACAAAAGAATAGAAGACCTGCCTCTTACTCCGTAACTCTCTGAATCTGTGATTTCTAGGGCTTCTTGATTAATGTCAGGTATCATTAGCTGGGAAAAAGAAAAGGACCTAACAACTTGGGAATTTCTCTTAATGCCTTATGATGCATGTAGTCAACCATCTTTGGTTCCTTCTTTTGCTACAAAGTAGAAACATATCAGTTGAGAACATTATGTGACTGGGTGCAAGTTATTTGATGCCAAAACATATTTACAATGAGCATGTCTGACAGAAGACTTAGTACGATTTTTGTACGGGATATTTTCAAAATGAACCATAATTTCAAATTTTAAATGTAAAATATGTGTCCAGAATTAAGCAGCAAACATTCCAGCACATGCTAACAGGCAGCATGTAACTTCTTAGACACCCAAAGGATCATTTAAGCAGCAATTATGTATTTCAATGAGAAATCATTTTCCCTTCCTTTCAAGATGAATCTATTCTAACAGAAATGAAATCATTCTATTTGTTTAAGTATTCCTTAAATTCTTGGAGAAAAAAAAAATGAGACAATAAAAAGTTCCCTTTGTAAACTATTTGCACTGGGAGAAAAAGCCCATTTCGGCTCTTTCGTCTATTTGAGTACCTGGTGTGTGTGGTACAATCATCCCAGGCTGGGAGGGTTCACCATCAGTTCTCATAAAGGAGAAGACAGTTTTGGAGCCCTTGATTATCATTTTCACAGGCCTATGATACTGAACAAGGGAAACCAGCAGCAAGGAGACAGCAACGTGAGCATGCCCCTACCTCAGAGTGACACTACCCTCTTATCCCTCTCTTCTCTGCCCACATGTGCACATTTACACATGCGCACAGCCATGTTCTTTGGGCCAGGTGTCCATAATCACAGAAGGACCACAGGTGCCAGCCATAGAGACTAGTGGCAGGAAGGCATAAAAAAGCCTGATTTAACTCATTTACCCTGCACTGGATACCTGTGGCCTTTATGGAAAGCACTGTCTGATTTTTTTCCCCTTATTTAGAATCCACAGATGTTTTGTACTATTTTTGCTGATGAACATCTTGATTTATGTCATACTCTATGTTCCGAAGCTAAGGAGGCAATTCATTTGTGGTAATTTTGCTCCTAAGCCGTCTAGAGTTTTTTAGATACAAATATTTCCAAGGCTTTTACTTGTTTATGCCGTGGTGGCCAGAAAATTGTAAGGCAAAGTGTAGGGTAAGGAAAAATGTCAGGCTTTTCTGCCCTCCCGCCATCAGGATAGATGATGGATCCTTGCGGGCACCTGGAGTAGGGTGTGGGCAGAGGTAGATGGGATTCACTTGGGCTGAGATGGTGCTTTTAAGAGCAGGGTCACAGGGACGCCAGGAGAAGCCTAAAGAGAAGCCAAGAACGAACAGAAGAGCAGAAGAAGCCGAAAGAGAAGCCGAGAAAGAAGTAACAGAAGCCGAGAGAGAAGCAGAGAACGCCGGAGAGCCCAGATAGAGTGAAGACTTGCTGGGGGCTGGGAGGCCTGCCAGCCTCCCGGACCCCAGCGCCGTTGCCTGCTGTGTACTGGGTAAATCCCAATAAAAGACCTGCAAAAGCCACTGAGGGTTCTGACTCCTCCTTTACCCGGTCTGCTGGATCATAGAAAACCTGCTCAGTGGTCATTCCTGACCTTACACAAAGGAACTGATGGAGGCTAAGAGTAAAAAATTTAGGGTGGAGGCATCACAAGACCAGAAACTGGAGGTGGAGCTAGAAATGATTAACACAGTTGTTAAACCAGGTACAGAAATCAAAAATTCTTTGACCCCCAACTGCTCTCAGACTGCTATAGAAAGTATCTGGAGGCAAAGACAAGTGGTAGAGATGTGGAGCTTGAGAGCCATTGTAGAGAATCACTGGTCCCCTTATAAATCAACCCAGTCACACCCTAAAAGTAATTAGTTTAACAACAGATAACAATTCCACAAAGGAATGAACTCCTCCCAAAGAGAAGACCATGATATATCAGTGCAATTTCTGCCCTGGCAAGCAGCTCTCTTCCCAAGACTGCTGGTCTGTGCTGTGCAGGAGTCTCTCTTTACAAAGCTGTTCCGTGCAGGGGCAGCTCTTTCTGCCTGCTTTTGTCTATGCATGCTTCCTTTTCTTTCCTTTCCTTTCCTTTTTTATATAATAAACCTGTCCTTTTGGATAAAATTAAATGTCTCTCCTGGTGAATTGGGGTTTGGGAGCAGGCCGGGAGACTGAGGACCCCAGTGGGCTCTTTCTTGGTTCTTGTCTTCAGCAAAGAAAGAATTCAACATCAAGACCAAAGTTACAGAAAAGCAAGAGATTTATTGATAGGTAGAAAGAAGGACAGGAAAGCTATCCAAGGACAGAGGGGTTCTGAATTGAGTAGCCTATTGATAGAAAAGAGGAAGGACAGGAAAGCTCTCCTAGTGGAGAGGGGCCCTGTAGGGTCAGGAATGACCACTGAGCAGGTTTTTGGATCCAGCAGACCAGGTGAAGGAGGAGTCAGAGTCCTCAGTGGTTTTTTGCAGATCTTTTATTTAGATTTACCAGGCATTTGGCAGGCAGGGGTGCTGGGGGGCCGGGAGGCTGGCAGGCCTCCCAGACCCCAGCAAGTCTTCACTCTATCTGGGATCTCCGGCATTCTGTTTCTCTCTCAGCTTCTGCTGCTGCTGGCATCCCCAAGACACCGCCCTTAAAAGTCCAGTCTCTCAGCCCAGGTGTACCCACTTCAGGTGCCCGCCATCAGGCATGCATTCAGGACCACAGGGTTCCCTCATCTATCCTAATGGCAGGAGGCCAGAAAAGCCTGATACCTTTTACCTACCCTACAGTCGACCCCCTCAGGGTTTTCTGCCATACAATCTACATATATACAATTTTCTTAGCAAACATAAACAATGCTGCCATGGCCCACAAAAGCAAATACATCACAATATAACAAAATACAACAGAACACAAATAAGTCCAGGCAGGGCCCCAACCTAGTGGCAAAAGACAATTATTGGTACCATTAGATGAGCCACCACATCTGCTGCCGAAGGCACTGCTCACGAGAAGGAGGGGAAACCACTCACAGCAGGAGTGTAACACGCCAGGAGCCATCAGGCTTTCTGGCCTTCTCTGGCTGTGGTCTCAGCCACTAGCCACACACCACATCCACCCCCAGGATGCACTCACTCTGGGATTGGCGATTCTATTCTACTGTTGGGGGTAATCACCAACCCTCAGGGTTTCTGTCTGCTGTCTCTCCAACACTCAGCTTTCAAAGCCACCAATGCGACTCGCAGACCCCTGCACTCAGGCCAACCCACTACACAAGCACATGGTTGGGGATCCAAACTCTGCATGCAGCCTCTCTCAGGTCCCCTCTTTGGCTTGGGCTCCACCCCAAGGCATGTTCCCCACCTGTCCCCCAAGGACCATTTCCTCAGCTCCTCACCCTCACTCAAGAATGAGCAGGGCATCACCCATGGGTGATTTTACGAAACTCACTGGCCTTCCTCAGCTTACTTAGTGCTTAACAGCCACTCAGGGCTTCCCAAACTTAGCATCAGTACCAGCTTTTGCTTTCTCAGTTGGCTTTTCTCCTCTGCCTAGCTGCTGGGCATACACAGGCTGCTTTTGGCCATCAAGGCCCACTGGCCACCAGATTCTCAAAAAAAAATAACCTGCCCAGGTCCTACGCCTTCTGGCGGGATTGTCAGTCCAAGTCCATTAGTCCAAGTCTGTGGGCCTCTCCCTGCATCAGCACTGGTGAGCTCCAAATCATGATCCTCTCTTCCCCAACTATTCTTGCTGCCTTGGGGGATCGTTGGCTGGTCCTTTCGGGTGTTGTTGGCTGGTCCTCTTGGGCATCTGCTCCTCCAGACATGGTCTTATCCCATAGCTCCCAGACCTTGTCCACCCTCTGTGCCACCATGGCGCCTCCAGCGCTGTCACAGGCTCACACAGTCTGTTACTCCTTAGTCCCTCCAGGTCTTCGGAAGGCTCCATACCTGTCTGCATGGATCATCCTGCTGACTACGCCAATTGTAGGGTCAGGAATGACCACTGAGCAGGTTTTCGGATCCAGCAGACGGGGTAAAGGAGGGGTCAGAGTCCTCAGTGGTTTTTTGAGGGTCTTTTATTTAGATTTACCAGGCATTTGGCAGGCAGGGGTGCTGGGAGGCCGGGAGGCTGGCAGGCCTCCCAGACCCCAGCAAGTCTTCACTCTATCTGGGCTCTCCGGCGTTCTCTGCTTCTCTCTCGGCTTCTGCTGCTGCTGGCATCCCCATGATGCTGCCCTTAAAAGTCCAGTCTCTCATCCCAGGGGTACCCACTTCAGGTGCCTGCCATCAGGCATGCATTCAGGACCACAGGGTTCCCTCATCTATCCTAATGGCGGGAGGGCAGAAAAGCCTGATACCTTTTACCTACCCTATAAGCCCCAAGTGTGAAGCAACTGAAGGAGAAAGAAGTCAGTGTTTATATGGGCATAGTGGGCAAGCAGTGGGGGTGTCTCTGTGTTGTATCTCTTGCTCATTGGCTGGGCCCACAGAGGTATCCTAGGCTACTACGGTCCACTGAGTTTGCCCACATTACCTGGCCTATCTTTCCGAAGATAGGCTCATTGTTTCAGCACTGTGTAACTCTGATGGTGTTCTGGACAGTCCACTCTTTTCTGGACTGGGGGAGGAGGGAACCCTCCTGGTTCATGATTGTTCTCTAATCAGGCTGATAAATTGACCTAGGGCACCTGGGCTTGAGGGAGGAGGACACCTTCCTGATTCCAACTGGTTATTTCTCAATCAAGCTGATAAATGGACCTGGGGCACCCTGTTCCTAACTGACTGCTTATACCCATTTCCTAACTTCCTTCTTCATGGGGAAGCTCACTGTGTACCATTGAAAGGGAAGCTCTAGTAAAATTTTTCTCAGGGGTAACCCAAAGACCCTGTTCTATGAACCCAATACCCCTTCAAACCTCTAGCAGAGAACAACTTTGTACTGTCTACCTGAGACTACAAGTTGTTCCCAGAGAACCACAACATAGAATACTTTACATAGACTGTCAAAGACAGCATTTAGAAACTTTCCCAACCCTCACTCACTCCACCCTTGTTGCAAATACCTTAGCACTAGGAAGGTATTACATTTAAGAAACATATAACTAAATATCAATATATAGTTTCAGAATATCTAATCTTCAGAGATGTTGTCCTTCATCTTTCAACTAACTTTTCTTTTAAAACTAATGATTTTGTCTCAAAATTATACTCTACCAAAGTGATCATTAGAGGTTTCATCAGTTTCTAAGACGTTGTTGTCCACACAAGCTTTTGGCACCTAGCTAGATGTTGAGAAGGGATCAAAGATGGCAAGAGATGGGTAGAACATGTGTCCCGGTCTGGTCAATAGAGGGCAATCTCCCTCCTCCTGCACGTCCTAGGTTTCCTTATCTTCTTATCTTCTCCAAGTGCTATGGTAGCACCTCTGGCCTCTACCCCAGTTCTTATATGCATAAATAAATAAATCTTAAAAAAAAAAAAAAGTTCTATGCCTGTAGGAAGGCAGCTCCAGTACAGCTCAAGGGTATCATCACTGCCAAGCTCCTAAATTTCAATGGTTCCTAATAGATCCAGGGCCAGTCTAAGCATCAAGGCCCTATAAAATCATAGGTGACCTTACAAATGATACATCTCATATAACCCCAAGTAAATAAGCTTGACTTTTCATTATTCTTAGACTATGCCTTACTTAATGCCTTCTTGCTTTTTTCTAAGCTCCTTCCCCTCCTGACTCCCTAAGTGTTGCTGATTTCATTGTGTTTAAATAAAATTCATCTATGTAAAAAACGAAGGACTAGGAAAAAATCCACAAAATAAATAGTCATTTGGTCTCTGTAGGGAAGTTTTTAAAGCATGTAATTAAATGCCAAATGTATGCAAAGATAAACTGCTTATACCCCCCTCCTCCCCAAACACACAGGTTAAGACAGTTTTGCAAGATAACTAGGAGTCTTATTTTTCTTTGAAAAAGGTAATTTCAAGTGTGGCTCAAGTAAATTTTCCAATGTTAGAAAGTAGATCTTAATAGAGAAATTTCGTATTATTAAGAGAGCATTTTCCCACTAATTTATTTCATTTTATATTCTATAGTGCAAATATGAATTCATTTAAAACACTACTTCTCCAATATTTAAATGAAAAAACTATAAATTATGACTCAGAATGAATTTAAACTCAAGATAAAACTGCCAAGCTCCAATTTCACGCCCTTTTTCTGCCAATTTTATAACTTTCTACTGTTCATAGTGTTCATTATTACCTTCTACTGTTCATAGTGTTCAAACTTAGTGTCCTAAGTTTCTGAAGTTGAATAACTTTCTACACCTATAAATGAAAAACAATAGAAATAAGGAAACTAGTCATTAATGCATACTTACTAGACTTGCCTTAGGCTCTTTCCCAAACAGAATCTCTTAAACATTAGATCAACCATAGTATTTGTAATACTTTTTGTAATTCAGTTTGGCTAATAGTGTTTTATAGATTTGTCCTTTTAGTCATTTGTGGAGTATTCCTAAATACACATCCCAGAACCAGGAGAGAGACAATTTAAGACAAAACAATGATCACTGACCCAGGAATGAATACTAACATTTGAAGTAAAGTAGCAAGATCTGTTATCTTACCCAACAATAGTTCTACATTTGCTTTAAATTAATCCCTGATTTCATTTCATTCCAAATCCAAATTAACTGCTTCAGTACCTAGATGTCTCCCTTCATAGACTCTCCTATACAACTATACAGTTACTGCTCATTTACCTGCTCATATCTTATTACAGATTAGACGGTATAATCTAAGTATCTAGATATTTAAATGTCAAGAAAGTAGAGATTACTTCCAGTACCAAGCATTACAGCAGTCACATAATGGGAACATAACAGATATTTATTGACTGAATGAATGAAACAATGGAAAAGGATATTTCATAACTTGCGTTTCAGTCAATGCTATACTGTTGTCCCTCCTACCCATAATGGATATGTTCCAGCACCCAAAGGATAGACTCCTGAAACTGTATATTGTACTGCATCCTATATATACTATGGGTTTTCCTATATCCATATTAATAACTATTGATTAATAATCATAACAATAACTAAATAAAAGTTTTCTGAATGTGGTCTCTCTCTGGCAAAGTATCTTATTAAGCATAATATTTTTGGCCTGTGGCTGAAAGCAGGTGACTGAAACCATGGGAAATGAAGTAGAGGACATGGGCAAACTGCTGTAGTACAACTTAAGTATTTCTTTACAGAACAATCTCACTTAGGCAATGTTTTTCTTGTATTTACCCAAAGCAATAGTGTTTTTCCCTCTAATGTTCAGGATTACTTTTATTAAAAACCAGAATAATAATTTTTAAAACTCTTCCATTAGAATTCTCATAGACCACAGCTGTAAAAGAATTGAGAGAGAAAAACAGAGGAAAAAGGAGAGAGTCTGGTAATCATCAAACAAAAGATCTATGCCTAATTTTCTTGAAAAGAAAAATTTCTTGAAGTTTTCTTGATGTTTTTCTAGGTCATTATTTCAAAAATTCCCACTAATTAAAAAAAGATTCCCTTTACACAGTACCTGGCACCAAACCAAAATAGAAATCCCTTTCCGACGGAAGGGTTTTAAACATTAGTCTAGTTTCTATCAGAGACACTTTCCTCAGAGTTCACTTAATTGGCTCCTTTACATTTTTCATGTTTCAGCCTCCTCCAAAAGACATTCCTAACTGTCCTTTCAGTTGGTTTCCTGTTGATTTTTTTTCTCTTCATAACATATACTACTTACAAGTATTAATTCATGAATGTGTGTATTTTTTATTACCTGTTCCTCTCTACACCTGACTGTAGCTTCCATGACAGGTACCACATTTGTTTTAATTACTTTTAGCTCTCCCAGTGCAATATAAAATATAGAGTAGAAACTCAAAAAGGTTTCAATTAAATACAAAAATAATAGCTATATTTGATAATTTTAGCATGATATATTTTCTGTGATTTCAAGTATTTTTCATTTTAGTTTTAAAAATTCTTTTTTGGGGCCTCCCTGGTGGCAAAAGGATTAAGCACCACACTATGAAGCAATCCGAAGCCTTTGCAGCACGAGTTCAATCCCTGGCCAGCCAGGGAGCAACCCATATGGCACAGCAGACCTCTCCTGACTCGCCCACAGCTCCCCTCAGCAGTGTCCTTTGGTCAGTCTGCCTGTTCTGTTCCCCACTCTGTCTCTGGTGAATCCTCTCACCCACCCCCCACATCTCTTGTATGCATAAATAATCTTTAAAAAAATTATTTTTTGTCCTTGTTAGATTACATCTTCACACTCATAGAATATCAACTTATATCAGTTATAATAAGTAATGCAAAAGACACTGAAAACCTCTTAAGATGAAATGAAAATGGTATTTCAGGTAATGTTAGTATGTGTTAATATTACTCTAAATTATAAAAGGTAAATATTCACATTTATACCTCTCATAAATGATTCTGCACCTGTTATCTATATATAGGTATGTATGTATGTATGTATGTATGTATGCATGTATGTATATCACCCCCAAACCTAGCATCTTAGATAACAAAAGTCTGTTCACTAATCTACAATCTGAGCAGGGTTAGACTAGTACAGGTCTTCTCTGCTCCACTCAGTATTAGCTTAGTGATTTAAAGGCTGGATCAGGAATCATCTGCAGACTTGTTTATTCACATATCTGTCACCTGGTCTAGGAAGAGGCAAATAACTTTCAGTTGGAGGAACAGGAGCTCCCAATGTAATCTCCATGGTGCCTCTCCAGTATGGTGTCTACAGCATAGCTGTCTTACACTCCAGGTTAAGGAGCCCATAATGTGAATCACAAGATGTACATCTAAATGGGACTGGGGATATTATTTATGGGTCAGTTTCAACCCCAGAATAGAAAGCAGACAGAGTAAGAGACAACGATTAATTTATTTGATCTATCTTCAAGGCCTAGACTTGAAATGTACAAATCTGGGCACTATAAGCTACTTTAATATTCTGAGAAGAATAGATAGTAGATTTGTAGGAAGAAAAAATATAATTAAGTGGTTATAAAGAAAGAGACCAACAATATTCACATCAATTTTCTCAGTCTGTTCTTGAGGTTCAACCATATCCCTAATACTACATGTTATTAGGATACATTTTCTATGTTTTGCTACTATTGGTCAAGTGGTTCTCCATCATTTGCTAACATAATAATCCTAATACAGACAGGTAAAATAACAACTTGCTTCAACTAATAGAGAGCAAAATCTACAACTAGCCAATGAGATTCTTAAATAAAAACATAAAAAAGTAAGTCCATAGTTGTTAAAGGGCTCTATGAACTATGAAGGCAAATGCAAATTACTTTTAGGCAATAATTAAAAGTTGAAAGATTCTATACATAAGAAACAAATGGAATAGACACCTTTTCACTACTAGGGAAAAAAAAAAGCACACAAAACTAATCAACCTAAGCTGTTTTAGTCTGTTTTCAGGATTTTAAAGGAAGAAAAAAAAAGATCACTGCAAAAGGGATTTTCCTCTAGTATCTCCAGTCTATTTAGAGGTTAGGTAAAACAATGAATCATATATCTTTTAACTTTCTCCCAGTTTTTGAAAAGAAGAACATTTGGTGAATCTGCTTCTCTGCCCTTCCCCAGCACACTCACTTCGACTACTGATTCATTATCCAACTCTACATAGAATTCACAGTAGCTTTGGCATCAGTGGAGAATCATTTCAGCATGAGTCAAGAGTGCTTCCTCTGGGTTCTGTGCAGAGGGGGAGTAGCAGGAAAAGCTGTATTCCTGTCTAGAGAGCCCACTCTCCTTCTCCTATGCTCCTCCACCCACCATGGGCCTCCATCTTTTTCATTTGGGTAACCATTTCCCAAGCCTGCACTGTAGGGTAGAGGGGAATGGGAGGAGGGGCTCAGATCCTGGTGAACAGCTGGGGCCCATCACTTCTCATTGCAGGTCTTGGGGAGATGTGGTTGACAGAGTGATGCACAGAGCCTGTCCCAGTTAATGACTTCACCATTCTCCATCATTATCCCCATCATTAGGAAATTAGGAGGACAGAAGGTATTTACTGTAAACCTGCCACCTCCCAAGGAGAGATAAATAGAAACTGATAAATGGGCTCTTCTGGTGCTGTTCGTCTATTAACCTTCTGCTTCCCAGCTCCGGCATATGCATGCCATCCTGCCATTAATATCCAGTAATTGGCATGGCAGCGGGCAATACAATCATACCTTTACTGTGAGCATTCCCTCCGAGTGGTGTGCCTGCACAAGCACACAATTACGTTCATAATGAAGCTTTGCTAAACAGTCCGGGTGAAAGACATTAGGCAGTTGTTCCCCAGCTATAACACCAGCCTCCCACAGTCATTCAGAGCTTAACTCTTCACTAGCTTGGGCACTAGCTGTCTGCTAATCTTTCTGTGCCTTTGCATGCATTCCCATCTGTTCCTTAAAGGCATATACTCTTGTTTTTTTGTTTGTGTAACAGCTTCTCTTTCTTGACTCTTTCTTGGGAGCTGAGGCATAGTCAGCCTATGAATGATTTGCAACAGTCTCATCTGGTTGATTGCCTCACATGAGGACAAGATGGTATTTCAGCCACGGTGTGACCACTGGTGACCACCAGCAATGATACCCTCATTATTCACCAGTGGAGAGTCAGCAGTGTCTCTCAAGGAGACTGTGTTTTTTATTACATTGCAAGATGATAAGGGGGAGAAATGATGTATCTCATGAAATTTATTCCCCATATTATAACTGAGTAGAAAGAAGAGTAATAACCTCGGTGTCTTATATTAGGAAGATACCATCTTCAATGTTCTGCTCAAAATGTTCAGGGATGTTGAAGGAGATGAATCTGAGGAGATACTGCAAGAGTTTACAGAAAATCAAGTCCCACAAAGAGTGCTACCTCATTCTGTTATCCATCTGCTCACACTGTGGTTGCAAAATGAACATTTGGTCTCTGCTTCCCTGACCTATTTCTTCCCAAGTTACATCCCAGTGTTTACTATAAAGACTTTACAACAGTGACTGCAGTGGGCAGACTGTTTCACAGAATGAAACATGAAAAGCAAAGATGAGTTTCTTAAAAGCATAGGGTGGGTTATATGAAATGAATCAAGCTGATCCTAAACACTGCCCTAAAGAAGTTAAAAAAAATAAGTAAAAAGATGGTTGCTGGGGAGGGGAGGGGAGATGGAGGAAGCAATATCTGCAAAAAGATAAAAAGCAATAAAAAGACCAACGAGAAGAAAATGACATGACAATCTTATTACTGGTGTTCAGGAACCATAGCCTCTCTGTCAGAAAAATACCAGATCACCCATTTGAGAACTTCATAAAACTAAATGATCAATAGATTATAGCTCTGGCCCTCCTTCCACACAGCATAAAACAAATAATAATATCGCCAATAAATATAACAAATAGTGCTATCCTTTCCATTTCCTGCAGACCCCTGACAGAACATGTTATAGGAGCTTTCCATTTCCTCTTCAGGAGGATACTAAACAGCTTGCCAGACTCCCAGTCAAGCACAGCCTCTCCAGCTGTCCTCCAAGCATTCACCTTTAAATACAGAATCTGGATATAGCTGGATGGCCTTGAACTCACAGAGCCTTTCTTTCTGCAGAAATACCTGGGGCAAATCCTCTGCCAGTAAGCATTCTATTAACTAAAATTCTCCAGGTGCTGGCATCAGAACAACTAGTATTATGATAAATATAGTTTTTCATAACATGACCTGTTGTCGGGTTAGAGACTGACATGAATTCTGCCTCCTCTTCACCATTTCTTACTTCTATTGACCTGCATTTTTACAGTCTAGTACATATCTCTTGTGCTTCACAACAAAATATGGTGCAATTATCAAGACAAGTTATTAGGATCCCTATTGAGCAGCTGCTCTGAGTGTGACTCAAAAAGGTAAGTGACTTTCCCAGGTCACAAAGTTCAGTCTGGAGTCTCCTTTCCAGGGCCACTGGACTGCTAACTTTAGCAGACACCACTGATATTGTATTCCATGCTAACAGCACTCCTGGAGCTGGTAACACAGTGAAGCTGATGAGCAGCATACTATAGTGGAAATAGGAAGGCCTTTAGAATTAATGGTCTGGTTTTCCTAACAACATTTCCCCAAATAATTTTTAAATTTCTATGAATTTGAGCTTCCTCATCTGTTGACACTAGGTGATTATAATAACAATCTCTATAGCATATATACAAATACTACATTATATATGATAATCTATAAAAAACCCTCCTAAAGCAGGTGGTCTTTCTGTCCTTCTGTGTTTTTCCTCTCCCCCTCTGTTTCAGACACTTTTCCTAGCTGTTTATTCAGAGGAGAAAAAGTTCAATGTAAATATATTTTGCAATATATTTTTAGCTCTTTGGAAGTCAGTGAGGTCTATAACATAATGGTAACTCTTCCTTTAAATAGAGTGTGCTTAGCCAGAGTATTTCATTCCTTTCCTATACCAGATTAATGTTCTTATGATCCCAAGACATCACAGTCAAAGAACAACTTCTTCATTTGACCAACACAGAACATAAATAAAGATATTATAAGTTCTGCCAAAGGGATTATATAATCAAGGAATTGTTTGTGCAGAGCATAAAATTAAAATATGACATATCACAATTAGTCTGCCATCCCCACTGCAAGGATTTTCTCTTGACTTTGCATCTCTTCAGTACTTAACTTATCACCATGAGTGCGGTAGACACTGTGCATTATTCTCATGCAAGTCAAGAGGCTTAACAATCCTAATTTCCAGCACTGACAGTTGACAAAATTAAGAAACCCAGTTTTTTATTAGGCAGAGCCATTTAGTTCTCTAAGATTCAACTTTCATCTTTCCAGCAATGCTCAGTCTCTCTTCACTTGGGATTCTCATTTGGGTGGAACAGCAGCTTTCTCCACCCATAAGCTTTGGGAAATACATAAGAATATTTTATCATTTTAAGATGATAGGGTCACATTCCACAAGATGGAAGAATATGAGATCATTAGACAAAAGTCTGTTGGATTTCTACATACTAGCAAAACATTCTTAAAAAATGAAATAAACACAACAACTCCATTTAAGATAGCATCGAAAATAGTAAAATATGAGTAAATCTAGCAAAGGAAGTCTAAGACATACATACGAAAAACTATAAAACACTGCTGGAGGAAATTAAAGGACTAAGAAAAATGGAAGATACTCCATGTTCATGTATTGACTTGATATTATTAAAACAGAGATACCTAATCTACAGATTCAATGTAATTCCTAACATCTCAACTTCCTGTTTTGCAAACATGGACATGCTGATCTTAAAATTCATGTGAAAATCCAAGGAACCTAAGGTCTCACATTTGCTGATTTTAAACCTTACCTCAAAGACACAGTAGTCAAGGCAAACTACTGAGACAGGGATAGTCATATAAATTAATGGAATAGAATTTAGATACAGAATAAACTCTTAAATTGAAGGTTAGTTGATTTTCACAAGAGTGCCAGAACCACTCAAAGGAAAAGAAGAGTCAACAAATGATGCTGGGACAATTGTATAGCCACATGCAAAAAAACGAAGTTATATCCCAGCCTCATAACATAAAAAAAAAAGCAAACAAAAATTGAAATGGATCACAGAACTATACATAAAAGCTAAAATTATAAAACTGTTAGTAGAAAACACGAGGTTAAATCTTTGCAAACTTCAATTAAACAACTACCTTTTAGATATGACACAACCAAAGAAAAAACTATGAATTGAACTCCATTAAATTAAAAATTGTTATAATGTAAGAACACCATCAAGAAAGTACCCTTGACAACACCAAAGAGGAGAAAACATTTGCAATTATATATGTGATGAATGGGCTTTCACCCATAAATATAAGGAATCCTAGTGAAAAATTAAAAATAGCCCAATTAAGAGATAGGCAAAGCATTTGAACAGAGATTTCACCAAAGAAGATATTCAAATATTTTAATGTTAGTTTCTTTTGCTGTGCAAAAGCTTTTTAGTTTGATGTAATCCCTTTTGTTTTATATTTGCTTTTATTTTCCTTGTCATTGGAGTTGAGTTTCCAAAGACATCCCTGAAGCCAATGCCATGAGGTATTTTGCCTATGTTTTTTTCCTGTGTATTTTATGGGTTTCGGTCTTACATCCAAGTCTTTAATCCATTTTGAGTTAATTTTTTGTGAATGGTATCATAGAGTGGTGTAGTTTCATTTTTCACCAAGTGGTTCCCCAGTTTTCCCATCACCATTTGTTAAGGAGACTTCTCTTTCTTCATTGTATACTTTTGGCTCATTTGTCACAGATTAAGCACCCATATAAATATGGGTTTATTTCTGGACTCTCAATTATATTCCATTGGTATGTATGTCTGTATTTCTTTCATGATGTTGGCACACGTCCTGAGGAGTAGGGAGTGTGGGCTCTATTCCATAGCACTTTTTCTGTTGTCCTCGTTGCCTAGGTCTCAACTTATGTAGAGCACCCCAGCTCCTCCCTTATGGGCTTCTCCTGGGCCAAGTGCATGTGCTTCTACATTGTTTCTTCTCTGCCTTCCCTAGAGTCCCTCACCGGACAGGCAGCCCTGCCATCTGTGTCCCCCTTTCTGACAGTCACCTCCATGCATTCCTCTCTACCCACTGTCCATCACACAATGCATGCATCTCCTTGATGCTCCCTTTAGTGTAGTCCGTGTTTGTCTCTGAGATGTAGTGGGTGCTTTAGCCTCACTCTATGCTGTGGGAGTCTCTCAGGAGTGTGTCTTTCAGGCTAATTGTTAGTTATTCCTCTTGGAATGTAATGTCTTCTATCACCATCTTGTTGATATCTCTGTCCCAACAGACATTTTTTAATGAATGACTATTGGTATTTATTTCAGAGCCACTTATTTCTGGGCTGAATTCTGCTCTATGCTCTTCTTCTAAAAATTGTGAAAATTTACTGTTACAGCAGAAAAGTCACCAATTAAGAACTGAGAAGCTCTGGACACTAATCTGCTCAACCACTAGAAGCTCAGGCAAGTTATTTCACTTTCCTGTACCCCCTTCATCACCTAAGAGATGAGGAATAGGTTAATTAATCTTATCTGTTAACTTGGTTGGGCCACAGTGCCATTACATGGCCACATGTTATTTCAGATGTTTCCGTGAGGTGTATTTGACTGAGCTTAAATTTAAATCAATGAACATCACCGTCCATAATGTGGATGGTCTCATTCAATCACTTGAAAAGCTGAATAAAACAAAAGGCTGACCTCCTCTGAACAACAGAGAATTCTGCCAGCAGATAGTCTTTGAACTTGAGCTACAGCTCTGGCTATTCCTGGGTCTCTATCCTTTCAACCCACTCTTCAGTTTCTGAACTTGTCGTCTTCTATAATCACATGAGCCAATTTGTTAACATAAATTATACTCTCTCCCCTTCTCCCTCTCTCTTTCTTGTTTCTCTGAAAAACCCAGACTAATACAGAGTATGTCTTACAAAGCTCTAAAGTCTCTTCAATCTCTACCAATTTCAACACTGAAAACCACATGAATATTAAAAGTGCCAGGTGATTAAAGAGTTTTTTGGAAGTTTAATTAACTTCATCAATTCCACTGAGAAAGACTGTCATTTGGCATCAGTGACTATTAAAAAAAAATACTTGCTTAACTAATCTTGCCTTATGATTGTCCGTTTATGCTAAAAGTCTTTGTGTCAGAATATAAAAGCAGATGCCTACACGTTTTGAGGAAAACCAGACTTAGAAAATTAGGTGTAGATAAATTTATTTTTACTTTTGGCACAGATAGTCCCCCTATTTTCAGCATGTTTTCTATATTTCAATGGTAGATATTCAGGCCCTGAGGCAAGATAGTGAATATTACTTGGGGAAGTAGGATCAACTGAGAATACTAGGCACAATCACATATATGCAACCATTTACTTTGCATGAGCAAAACAGGTCCAGACACCTTTTTAGAAATCAAAGTCACTTAAGTCTTCTTCTTCGATAATAAACACTGAGTACTCATTTTTTCAAATATAGTCCATTTCATGTTATTCTATGACTAACTATCCAGATGTATATTATTTCAAGCTTTTCATTTCTCTTTGTCTGGCAACATGAGTTTTTGCCATTTCACAGCTCATTTGCACCTTTACCAGCTTTGCTACACTCATTACTATCTCTGGCAAAAGATTTGGTGAGAGAGGCAGATGATGCAAATGACATTTTTAGATTTTCCACACTCTCTCTTCCTATCATGACCATGGATAATCAAGAATTTACTGTGCAAAGAGCAGTGAATGTAACTAGACATTAGATAAGAAAAGCATCACACATAAAATCAGTAAGAATGCCATAAAGGGAATATCAAGTAAGGAGGAACAATTGTGAAGTAAGATGATATCTTGTTAAAGTTATCTCATGCTTTCTGAAATATCTTTTTTTAATTTTTTTGAAGTGAAAATCAACTTTATTTTTTTTAAAGATTTATTTATTTATTTATACAAGCACTGGGTACAGTCAGAAGAGCGGGAGGGTGAGAGAATTCACCAGAGCCAGAGCGGGGAGCAGAGCAGGCAGAAGGACCGAAGGACACTGCTGAGGGGAGCAGCGGGAGGCAGGAGAGGTCTGCGTGCCATGTGGGACCCTCCTCCGGTGGCCGGGGAGCAGCCGGGGATCAAACCAGCGCCGGACAGGCTGCGGGCAGCTTCGCAATCCAGCGCTCAACCGCTGCACCACCAGGGAGGCCCATTTGAAATATCTTAAGAGAAGTGTTCACAAACATTTATAAGGCAATTCATCAACCCATTTCACAGTGGGGAAACAAATTCATTGAGTTGCAGTGCCTAAAGGATATATAGTGATGTAGTGGTTCTGCCAGGAATCATTCCACTCAAAACATGTGTAATTAAAGTTTGCTAAGTTCTGGATATAGTTGCAGATAGGCACTGAGGATATGAAGATGTAAGACACATACATTTTAGTGTAAAGTCAGGTAAGTCAGTGAATTATCTCAGTTTAATAATACTGATTCTATGATAAGGGAATTCCCAGAGGACAAGGAACATTTATCCAAGTGTGACAAATCAGAGAAGCCATTTTGGCAATACCTCAGGTAGTAAAGGATGATAGGAGCACGATGGTTTAAAGAAAGTGAAAATTAATTTTAGACATGAAGAATTAGAAGTTGATGTTTTAGAATATCCACAAGCAAATCCATATCGTGGATCCTGAATCCTAAAATATGAATTTTATAGAATCAGACAGAAGCTAGTCATATATGTTTCTTAACTACCTTTGCAAGAAGCTTAGCTTGGGATTCAGTGAAGAATTTTAACTTTGAGTGTTTTAAGTTGATCACCAGAGAGATAGGATGGACCATGGGTTTGAGTAGCAGGGAAGATCATCTGAACAAGGATGTCTATTTAAATTATCATGCAAGTAAAAATGGGGAGATCTTAGCTAAACAAAGAAATGTCAGGTGAGGAGAGAAAGAAAAATGTAAAAAATATTTAGAAGACAAATTGTCAGGATTGTTGAATAGTTGACTATAATAGGAGAGGCAAAGAAATGGAAAGACTATCATGAGTTCCAGAATTCCAGATAGGCAGCAGAACAAGGAATAAGTGGAATATACTGGGTGATTGATGAGTTCAGTATTGCATGTTGCAACCATCCAAACAGAGATGATAAGCATGCATTTTCATATTGAAATGAAATTCAAGTTAAAATAGAGCTGCTGATATACATGAGGAAATCAAGCATAGCAGTTCACATATTGTGAGCACATGAACTACCTGAACAGATAGTATTAAGCACTGGTACTCAATGTAGATGATATAGACAATAAAAAACACCCAGCTTTTTTGGGTGCAACTAAAAATACGAGTATGACCTTTAACAATGATAATTTAAGTTTTAACTTTCATTCATCTCAGCAACTGACAGTATCCATCAATTATAACATTAACTGCCCAGCAATTGCAGCTGGAAAAAGCAAAATTAGTGCATAAGCTACTGTCATTCACCTGAAATTTTACAGTTCTAATTAGTAAGCAAGTAAGGCTGTCAACTGCTTAAAGGTCAAATGATTGGCTTGCAAAGACAGCATTTCCCAGGCCTTCCCCAGACTCACTCATCCAGGATTGTTATATCATTCCTGTCTAGTATAGAATTTAAATAGTATAAAATAAAACTTTATTTTGTTCTCTGGCAATGTTTTTTTAACAAGAAGAACATTTGTTCCTCTGATACACCTGCAGCCTATAGAAAAGTTGTTTCATAATCCTTTTCACTTTGATCTCTATGCCACTGGCTTTTACCAATTCTGATATTGCAGTTAATATTTCACTCAATTGCATTTGAGAACTTTGTATATGCCAGACACTTAACGTGGTATTGATGATAGGAAAAAAAATTCCTGCTCTCAGGGGAGTTACAAATTGAATGTGATGATTAACAGGTTAACAGACAATAAAAGAAATAAAACTATGATTGTGGTAGATAATGGAAAAGAACTAAGAATAACGGGAATAGGAGTGAGTGAGAAGTTACTTTGGATTTGGGGTCTAGTTAAGGACATTATGGTGATCTTTGATCTGAGTTATGCATAATGAGATAGAATTAATAGTCAAAGGCAACAAGAAAAAGTATGCCAGTTAAAAGAGAACAAAAGTTCAAATGAGAAAGTGAATGAAAAATTTTTTATGTTTGAAAAAAGGAGAAAGGCCATTGTGGGACAGAGTAGGCAAGGGTAAGACTAGCCTAAGGAGAGGTCACAGAGATGGACAGATGTCAAGACATGTAGTGCTTTGTGAAGCATGGTAAGAAATTTGGATTTCATTCAAAGTATAATGAGATGTCACTAGAGGATTTTAAACTGACTCATGTTTTCAAAAGACTTATTTTAATCACTAAATAAAGAATGGTTTATAAGCCTTGAGAAATTCTTACACACTTGCAACAAGAACATGAATAAGACTATTCATAGCTATATTGTTCATAAAACTAAAAACTGGAAGTAGACCATTCATACTATCATGTAGACCACTTTCCTTCTCTTCCCTCATTCCTTTCCCTCTGCCCCTCTAGGAACTATCATATTTTTCATAGGGTTTAAGAGTTAGTTTTGTTTAATGAGAGCACAAGTAATATGATCTCACTTCTCTAATTGCATTGCATTATATAAGACTGCAAATTAGCAGACTGAATGAGACATTTTCCTCCTGCCCCTGAAGTAAGCTAACATGTTGTAAGAGGGTGACTGACAAAGCCAATGAGGCAAGGAACTCTACAGAGCCAAAAGCTGCCCCCAATTAAAAGTCAGCAAGAAATTAGGAACCCCAATCCTTTAACTAGAGGAAGATGAACTCTGCCAACAGCTGGAAGAAACTAGAAGTGGATCTTTCTGCAGTGGAGCCTCTGATGAGAATTCAGTACAGTTGTGTAGGGCCTATAAGAAAAGAGAGCTTTCTCAGATTCTCATCTTTTTCACCATGACCTTCCAACACAGGTGGGATAGTAGAAAACATGTAGCCTTAAGATGTAGTCTGCATGTGGGGAAAGCAGTAAATAATGTGTATTCTTGATGTATAGTTCACATGCACAAAACGTATTTCTGTAAACTAGTCCTAAACTTCATCTTGTGCTCGTTTTGTTTATAAATCACATAAAAGCTCATACGGCCCCTCCAGAGAGCCTCTCATGGCCACTCACTGGCCACTCATGGGGCACAAGGCCTACTGCTGCTAGAACCCAAGGGGCATTGACACTGCTAGATGCTACCACTATTGCCACCTGTGTATCTCCTGCTGCCTCATAATAAAGACTTCTTCCTGGCCCCCACATATGGCCTTCATGAGCTATTTTCTCATCTACTGCCATTGAGAATGGGGTAAGCTTGTAGCTGAGGCCCTACATATGGCGATGAGGATGTAGACAAGTAAGCGGCCCAACAAGCTGACACCTTAATTACCCCTGAGAAGTGAATGCAACTAAGCCAGGCCTGCACCCACAACCCACACAAACTGTAAGATAATGAGCACTTTTTCTTTTAATCCACTAAGTTTGTGGTGATCATTTTGTATAGTAACAGAAAGTCAATACAGAAATGATAGGCCTCCAGGAGAAACAGGGAATGAGACCTATAATCAATGAAGGTCATAGTGTAGACTTCAAAACTATAGTTACTCTTTTTTTCCTTTTGTCTCATCTTATTCCCTTAACATTATGAGGTACATATTTGTTCTTCTTAAACTCTTTTTCCTTTCTTAAGCATACAATATGATTCTTAGTCAATTATATCGTTGCTTTAAAATCTATTTTTTTCAGGACCTCCCCTGGTGGTGCAGCAGTTGAGCGCTGGGCTGCAAAGCTGCCTGGATCCTCTGCAGTGCTGGTTAGCCGGCGAGGGTCCCACATGGTGTGACAGACCTCTCCCCTCAGCATTGTATTTCATCAGTCTGCCTCTTCTGTTCCCCGCTCAGGCTCTGGTGAATTCTCTCACCCTCCCGCGCTTCTGACTGTACCCAGTACTTGGATAAATAAATAAATAAATCTTAAAAAAAAATCTATTTTTTTCAAAACCTAGTATTCTTATCCCATATCTTTCCATGCTTTTACTTTTAATAATACTTGACATTGTTTAAAACTGGGACTCCTGGAGAAGCGTCTCTGCTTTACTCGTGATAGGAACACTACAGTGAAAGAGCTCTAGCATGAAACTTAAGCACACCTTGGATAGCAGAGACTAACACAAACTACACAGAGAAGTGGAGGGGATTCATACTTTGATGAACGGGAGATGAAGGAGAGAGATGCATGGAGACTAATGTCACAGGCAAGGGGACACATGCTGCAGGGAAGCCAGATCAATCAACTGGAGAGGGGAAAGAGGAAATTATGAGAAAACAGACATTCTTGAAAATAGGAGAACACATAGAGAGAATGTGAGATACTCCACACAGTCCAGCCACCTCTAAGTAAAAGAAGAGAAAATGATCTAGACTGTTTTCTCCCTCTCCCACCTCTTAGAATTGGTACAGACCATGTGAAACACACTGATAGAGCACAGACTGTCCAGTCTCAGGTCTGGAACCCCACAGAGGAGGAATATTCGCTGTGATGTAAACGAGGGGCCAACATTCCAGAATTAAACCACAAAGAAATCAAAGATTTTATCTTCCTATCAGATATAGTTGAAAATTGCTATAATAAAGAAAATTAAAAAGATAGAAGGAAACACAGGAAGGAAACTCCAAGGGATACAAGAAAACTCATGAAAAGCTAATAAAAGACATGCAAAAAAATTCAGAAAAAGAAATAAATGACACCAGAAATAAAATTAATGATCAGAAATTAGAAGGATTAAATAAGAAAATATTAGATTTTAAATGTAAAAAGTTCAATATATGAGATGAAAAGTTCTAGAGAAGCTAACAGAACAAAATTGACCAAATGTTGGTTTGAATAAGTGACTCAAAAATAGTAATAAACAAAGGACTCAGGTGAAGAAAAGGGTGAAATACGACATAAAAAAAAAGTGAAGGATGTCAACAGATTTCCAACTCCATTTCCAACTCCATTTCCAATATCCAATATAAGGATAATGGATATCCAAGAATTAAAAATGAAAGAGGGAAAGTTACAACAGAGCACTGAGATATACAGAGGATCACCAGACTACAATGAACATTTTATGCCAATGAATTGTATGATCTTGAAGAAATGGACACATACTCAGATGCATACAAGCTTCCAGGACTCTATCAGGAAAAAAATAGAAAACTGAACAGACCAATTAGAAACATGGAAATTAAAAAGTGATCAAGGGCCTCCCTGGAGCTGCAAGGGGTTAAGACACAACCTATGAAGCTATCTGCAGCCACTGTAGCACGGGTTCAATCCCTGGATGGCCAGGGAACATCCCACATGGCTCAGCAGACCCCTCCTGACTCGCCCACTGCTCCCCTCAGCAGTGTATTTCAGTAAATCTTCCTGTTCTGTTCCCCACTCTGTCTCTGGTGAATCCTCTCACCACCACCCCCACACACACCTCTGGTCCATACCCCAGTTCTTATATGCATAAATAATAATTTAAAAAAAGTTATCAAAAGTTTACCAAAAAGTAAAGGACCAGATGATTTCACTAGTGCATTTTACTAAACCTTCAAGGACAAACTAATACCTTTCATCTCAAGCTCCTCCAAAAAATTGAAGAAGAAGGAACACTGGTTCCAAACACATTTTGTGAGACCAACATTGCTTTGCTACCAAAAGCAGAGAAGGACATCACAAAAAGATAAAATTACAGACTAATACCCCTGATAAACAGTGATAGAGACCATTTTTTAATGTGCCTGTTTGCAGTCTGTATATCTTCTTTGGAGAAGTGTCTGCCATTTTTTTTTAATTGTGTTATTTGTTTTATTTTTGTAGAGTTGTATGAGTTCTTTGTATATCTCTGAGATCAGTCCTCTATCAAATGTATGGTATACAAACATTTTCTCCCATTCAGTAGGGTGTCTTTGTTTTAGTTACAGTTTCTTTCTCTGTGCAGAAGCTTTTTCGTTTGCTATAGTCCAAGCTGTTTATGTTCTCTTGTTTTCCTTGCTGTTGGGGACAAATCCCTAAAAACTTCAGTGAAGCTTATATCATGAAATGTTTTGTCTATGTTTTCCTCTATGTTATAGTTTCAGGTCTTACATCCAAGTCTTATAAAGGACTTTTGAAGTGAGCCTTTGAAGGAATGTAAAATTTGTGCTTCTTTCATACATGTGCTTTTCTCTGTCAAATCTAGGCATACATAAACATTATTTTAGCTGCATCTCCATTCTGCTGCATCCTCCTAACCTAGCTAATTCCCATTGATCCTAAATGTTCACAAGCATCTATTGGCATGAATTATTTGTAATGGGAAAAAGAAACCTGTTTTGTATGGATGACTAAGTTTCATATAAATAAAGCAGAATTTTAACTGTGAGCAGACAAGAGACAGTAAGCAAAACTTTCAAAGATTCTTTTCAGTCTGATTCAAACCACATCCATTAAAGTTCAGTGCTACCTGTTAAGAACAGATGGGTTTTCAAATAAATATAATCAATCTCCCATATAATTTGGTCAGTGCTGAATGATTATGTTTTGAAATTATATAGTAAAAGCTTTCTCTTTAATGTACCCAAAAAAGTACTGTTAGGGACCAGTCCCTGCTCTCTGAATATTATCTCAGGATTACCTGAAAATTTCTACATGTCATATGCCATGTCAGGTGTTTTATAAATAGAAACAAAATACATTTAGAGTATAATGCAGATGTAAAGGTTGGTCTGTCTAAAGTGGCATTTTCACTTAAAAAGCTAAATCTGTGTGTTGTCGTT
Source organism: Talpa europaea (assembly GCF_964194135.1). Lineage (NCBI taxonomy): Eukaryota > Metazoa > Chordata > Mammalia > Eulipotyphla > Talpidae > Talpa > Talpa europaea. The sequence continues at coordinate 97,337,613 of NC_140071.1, forward strand.
AAGAAATCAATCTAATGTGAAACTTCCCTAGAAGAGAACATGATTTTTCATAGTGATGAGATAATTCATAGCAATCAAATTATAATTTTTAACTTAAGTTACTGGACTCGTGTCACTGAGGGTAATTCTCTTTCCCCAAAGAGGCAGTTTGAAAAAATGGACAATTACACAGGTTTTCACAGCCTTATATGGCCCTGCTGCAGTTGTCCATGGTATGTCAGGGCTCCTGGATGGTATAAATATACTGTATTATTTATTTATTTTTTAAATAAAAAGTTATATGCTACCAATAACAAGCTAGAGTCTTTACCTCCACTATCAAAAAGAAAAATAAATGTGAATATAACAGAGGATATTTGACATGATAGTGTAACAGGAAATGAATATCCAAAATAAAAATTTAAAGCAATTTCAAAGTATCCTTTACTAAAACAAAATAAAACTTTTCATAGTAAAAATTACATAACAGAGTTAAAAGCTTATTGAATAATGGCATCCTAGACACTTTCAGTGAGAGATGAGTGTCTGCTCTCTTATAGAAAAGATATCTCATGTGTCCTATGTTTACCCTCTCCATCCTCTGACAATCCATGAAACATCCCTTGCTTTGGCAGACTCCCAACCATAAAGTCAAAATATTAAGAAATCATTTGTAAAAGGAGGTGACTCATCTGAAAATATTTGCATTACACTTCCCACTGAGTAAGTTAACTTAAGGAAGGATTCTAGTAACTAAGAAATAACAATACTTTGGAGAAAGCCAAGTGAGAATTCAAGTAGAACTCAATTTGTCTGTGCAGGCAACTGCTACACAATTTGATTCCTGTAGTCTGTTCAAATATATAAGTCCATATTTTCTTAGAGCAAAATGTTATGCTTGGGTGAAAGAAACGGCCCATTTATCTTTGTTTTCTAAGTCATATCCTGTTACCTTCTAAAGTCTAATCATCCTAAAGTTAGTCATTCTTTGGGGACACCTTCCATTTTCCTAGGTCACAGGAAAGACTTAAAATCTTGAATATCACAGGGATGTCTCTTAGCCTCTTAGCCTATTACCTTTACCTTATCTTCATATGGTGACTCAATTCCTTGTACACTATTTGTCTTCTTTGTAGTTGTGCTTGCTGTGGTTCTCACATGCTTATCATTTTTGTTAGGACAGTATGGTCTTTATTTTGGCTAATGGCTTTTGATGGAAGCATCATTCTTTCCCAAAGCCTCGTGCTTGACTTTGGGAACATACTCTCCGGTTATCCCAGTCATTCCCTGGGATGGATGCCCTGGCATGTACTTTCCCAGATGGAACAAACAATCCTATCTCCCATTCCCTAACAGAGCCAACACATAAGTTGTGTAGTATATTTACCACACTATAGAAACTGTCTTAAGTATTAGGTGATGGAACTAGAATCCAACCCTGTTCCCCTTTATTTTTCCAAAGATTTATTTATGCATACAAGAACTGGGTTGCAAGCCAGAGGTATGGTGGGGGGGTGAGAGGATTCACCAGAGAGATTGGGGAGCAGAACAGGCAGATCTACTCAAATACACTGCTGAGGGAAGCAGTAGGGGAGGCAGGAGAGGTCTCCTGTGCCGTATGGGTTGCTCCCTGGGTGGCCAGGGATTGAACTTGTGCTGTAGTGGTTGGCAGTAGCTTGACAGTGCTGTCTTTAACCCCTGTGCCAGCAGAGAGGCCCCCCTGCTCCCCTATAATCCTTGCATCTTGACTTTGGGCTATGTCTGACCAGAGAATGAACCTTTTTCTAATTCACACAGAAATCTTACATAAGTAAGTCAGTGATCAGCCTGCCCTGGGGTCTAACATTTCTGGGTTTAGGTCACTCTCCCCTAAACCTCCCTAGGGTAAATCTCACTCTTGGATAATGCACATTTCCAACACTGCCTTTCCCCCAGCACTATAAAGAGGAGACAAACTTTGAAAACAAAGATGTGGTTGCTGTCCCAAGTGGGGGGTGGGAGGTGGGAGTCCCCATGAAGAAGAATGGGAAATTTCTTTTAAATTAAACCATTGACAGAGGAAAGTAGTACAACAATTAACATCTTTATGCTAAACCTGTGTTACCAATTTAATCCTCACAAAATCTTAAAGATACTATAATTCTCAATTTACAGGAGCGGAAACAGAGGCACTGAGTGATTACTCAATACACTAAAGTCACACACTTAATAAATGGTAGACTCAAGACACAAACACAAATATTTTAGTTCAGAGTCTGTGTAATTAATCTCCATACTGTAATATTCTGTGTGTTACTCTGTTGTAAAAGTAATCTGAAAAAAAATCATTAAAAGAATTTGTTCCTTAAATGTGGAATGGATATAGCCACCTGCAAGAAAATTTGACATTCCTTATAAACCTAAACATAATTTTACCATACAAGCCAACAATCATTCCTGGATATTTAATTTGAAATTTCATAGCCACATAAAAACCTACACATGTATACTTTAGCTTTAACCATAATTGTCAAAAACTAGAAACCACCAAGATATCCTTCAATAGGTGAGTGGACAAACCGTGACACATCTTTGAACATTTCTAAGTAATTGGATATAGGTTTTCCTCAGAAACAAAAGAAATGAGCTCAAGTAATAAAAGATTTATATGCATTTAAATGCTAAGTGAAAGAAATCAGCTGAAATGTTATATACTCTATGGCTCCAATTATAACATTCTGGAAAATGCAAAACAATAAAGAGAGTAAAAAGATCAGTGATTTTTCAGGAGTTCAGTGTGAGGGAGGGTGGGTTGAACAGATGAAGCACAAAGGATATTTTAGGGAATGAAACTATTCTGTATGATACTGCAATAGTGGATATCTTACTGAAGGAGGAGGTAAGCTGGGAATATAGGCAGTTAGAGCCACAGAGGGCCTCAGACTGGTTAACACCTAGAAAACAGGAAATGTCACAGGTTGGCCCACTTCTGGGGCAAACACCTGTGTTGAGCAAGATGAGCACCATTTGCCTTCCAAGAATCAGGCATCATCTGGTCAAGGAGACCCGGGCGACAAATGATACAAACCAACTAGAGAGGAGCTAGTTGTGGCGCCCTGCCAATCAAAAAGACAATACACAGAGTCACCACCCTCCTCCCTTCATTTTCTGAATAAGGCATATAAGCCCCTGCCTCCTGCCCCTCAGAAGCTACTCGCTCAGGATCCCTCTCAGATCAGAGAGCTTTTCTTATCTGACAATAAATTTCTTACTGTTCTGCCTAACTCTGGTCTCGATGTTGAATCTTTCCTAAACAAAAAAAGGATAGTGTATTTGGGGTCCACTTTCTGGAATCCAGCCCAATTCATAGCAATCAATGGGGCTCATTACCCATTGCATTGAGTATGCATTGAGACCTACACCATAATGTCAGATTTGAAAGAAGCAGGAAAAAAAGCCTCAAATTTGCTTCCTTATCTAGGTAGAGGAAGGGACTTATACTGTTTTGGGGAGTGGGAACGAAAACAAAAGAGTTTAATTTTACTAACTGAGAAGTGGGTTAAGGCCAAAGAAATGTGCACTTAGCTGAAGCTACTGGCAAGTTATAGGGGAGACTACACTCAGAGAAGTATGAAAGGCTTCCTTCTTCAGATAATTGGAGTTTTAAATTTCTGTTGGTGGACCTATAGTCTCTGGGTAGACCCCATACTCTGTGTTACTCATTTTGGGCTCAGCTCACCATAAGTTAACATCTGTACATGCTCAGATTGGGTTATTTGTTGATAAGCTTCCAGGACTACTATTTGTACAAGCAATTTGTAAATTTCTCAAAGACAATTTTAAATAAGTTATTATTTTTTTTGTGCTCTAGAATTTGAAAATAATTTCACCCTTTAACTTCAGTTTCAGAGACATGATCATTTATCAAAAGCCATAGAACTTGACAGCACAGAGTAAATCTTGATGTATGCAAATTTTAAAGTATCATTTAGAAAGTTAGGGGAACCCCAAGATGGAAAGGAATGAGAATAAAACTCTATTACAAGTATATGAAACAAATTCACTGAAGGGACCGTGACAGAAAGATAGTGACCTAAGTAGCTTTGGAAATGAATGGATCCTATAAAACTAAAGGCAAAACAGTACTCTAGTTGATAAAGATGTTTCACACAGATATAGGGTTAACAATTCCTAAACTGCTAACCACGCATACTCAAATTTAATAAGTAATTCAAGAGATGGTGGCAGATGGGGAGGAGCCAGGCTTCCCACTGTTTAAATGGGAATTTACAGATAAGCAAGTAGAAGAGGCTAGAATGATGTATGCAGTAATGGATTACTGTTGGCAACAACAGTAAAAACTCAGTTTAGTTTGATATAAATACAGATGGTTATACACCTAAATATTTATGTGTTTCTTTCCTGTCAGCTGAGAGACTCTAAAAGAAATGATATCCAGACATCAACAAGCACACCTTGCAACCAGATCTTGGTTTCTAGTACCATTCTCCAATAAAAGATATCATAACTCCTTGGAGAAATGATGATTCCAGGAATGGGGCAGGAAATATAAAAGATGACATGAAGCATCTTTTAGTGACAAAAAGCAAGGAAATGTACACATGCACAAAAATTGATGGGGTAGTCAAACAGGAACATGTAATCCCAATGGCGAAAGTTGTAACAACTTGAATAAGATAAAATAGTATTAGATTATAACCCAAATTTAATATAAAATCCATAAATCTGTACTAATGAGAATAAATTATTAAGAAGATTAAGAAATGAACAAAAAGAGATATCTCACATGTAGAAAAATTCCAACTATCTTACAGAAATAATTCACCCCAAATGAGGGAAGCCTAATTGCCTACTTTGCAGGCATGGGCTGCACACAACTAGTACCTTCTCAAGAGTATAATATGGAAAAGGTTGACATGACAGAAACCTGAAAAATATTACACTATCTCATCCAAATGATCAAGGTTAATATTAACAATAATAAGCCATGTTAATAGCATGTATTCTTAATATTATATGAAGAAAATGGCTCTTTACCTCTGTGGCCTTCCTCTTAAAACCCATAAACCCAATCTTAACATGAACAGCGCATTAAACACATTTCATTAGAGGAGCATCTTCCAAAATTCTTGACTAGTATGTCTTAAAAATACCTAAGTCATAACAAAGAAAGTTTCAGAAACAATTACAAAGGAGCCAAAGGAAAGATGGAAACTAAATATAATGTGGTATTTTGGATGGGATCTAGAACATAAAATGTCATAGGTAACAACTAAGGAAATCTTAAAAAATGATGGCTCTTCCACTGTCAAAAATAATGGTTTTAAAACTGTTCCATTAGGGGCCTCCCTGGTGGCACAAGGGGATAAGCACCGCACTATGAAGCAATCACAGCCTCTGCAGCATGAGTTTGATCCCAGGCCAGCCAGGGAGCAACCCACACCATGCAGCGGACCTCTCCTGCCTCCCCCGCTGCTCCCCTCCACAGTGTATTTCACTCAGTCTGCCTGTTCTGTACCCCACTCTGTCTCTGGTGAATTCTCTCATCCCCTGCCCCTCTGGTCTGTACCCCAGCTCTTGTATGCATAAATAAATAAAGGAATAATGAAGATAAAGGCACAAATTAATAAAATAAAAAAAAGTAAAAGGGATATTGTATTCCAAAGTTAGTCCTTCAAGAAAAAATAAAATGAAGGCCTAGTGAGAGTTACAAAATTCACAAGGATATTACTAACAAAAACATCACCAAATTCATCTAAATTGAACAGAATTGGGGCCTCCTTTGTGGTGCAAGGGGTTAAGACACAACCTATGAAGCTATCCTCAGCCTCTGTAGCACAAATTTGAACCCCAACCAGGGAGGTGACCCCTATGGCACAGCAGACCTCTCCTGACTCACCCGCTGCTCCCCTCAGCAGTGTATTTCAGTCAATCTGCCTGTTCTGCTCCCCATTCTGTCTCTGGTGAATCCTCTCACCTCCCACACCTCTGGTCTGTACCCCAGTGCTTGCATGCATAAATAAATAAATCTTTATAAATAAATGAATGAATGAATGAATTGAACAGAATCTAAGAAGTATAAATACTAAGATGTACAAATGCTAAGAAGTTTTGGAGGCCCAAACTTTTTGTACAGAAAGCAAGCTAAGAAGGATATCCAAGTTTCAATCATGGATCAATTTCTAAGGGGGAAAAAAAGATAATTTAGAGAATGGTACCAACAGGTTCAGAGAAAATCCTACAGAGAGTTGTACTGAGCTTTAATCAGGAACTGGGAAGTATGCTCAAGTAAATTTCAAAACTACTGTTGCTCAAGACTGCCATAATCATCATACATCCTACCCTTTTTGAAGAGAAGTGCCTATCATAATTGTCTTATAACTACACCCCACTGTATGTTGGGTGTATGAATGGCAGATAATTTTGTTTCTTTGGTTTGTAAGTTTTTTAGAGCATTAGGAATAGCACAGGAAATGTACCCAAGGTACCACAAGTGAAAAGCCTTACCACACTTGGACTTGATTTGAGTGATGTGATCCTGGATTTCAAACCTGAGACTAAAGCTATAATAAGATAACATTTTCAGGTGTCGGGGGAGAGGAGATGAATGTATTTTGCATGTGCAAGAGTATTATTAATTAAACTTTGTGTTAGTGTTATTAACCTTTGGTCAGAGGGAACAGTAAGCTCCTTTAGAGATGTGATTTGACATTGAGAAGACAGATGACTCACTTGTAATGAACAGACTGTAGAGAAGTTGTGTGGTTTCTGAGACTAGGACATTCATAGTGATGTTTCTTTTACTGGGTTTTGCTGGCCATTGTTTTTGGTGCCCCAAGTCATGATGCATAATGTCTAACAACCCTGAAGGTGCCATGTTATAAAGTAGTCCAGGCCACATGGAAAGAATGGTACTCTAGTCAGTAGCTTCAAGTGAGGTTCTAGACAATAGCCAGATTGATGTATCATATATGTGAATAAAGACACCTCCATAGCTATCCTGGACATCAAGCCACCAGCAGCTATCAAGAATCTATACTTCTGAATCATACAGTGTCATATATCAACATGACCACAATAAAAAATAATACAGTTAAAAAATAATCTCTATGGTATTCACCCCTTGGTTTCCTGTAATGCCGAACTGGGGAGGGGAACCTTGCAGTGAATAAAACAGAATTTCATTGTAATATTTAGTAGACTTTCATGAATGAATATTTCTTCATCTGCTCTATCCCCTTAGGATTATTTCAATGGATTTTACAAGAAATGTATAATTTTCTCCTGTTATTGTCATTTTGCTGGGGATTGGGATCATAAAATTCCTCATGCCATAACTCTGGAAGTGGAATTCCCAGTAAATTCTTTAGGGAAATCTGCGTAGCACAGCTTCATGAGGGCCAAATCCTCTTCAAGGGATTATAGCTGGGCTCAATAATGGTCTATGTTGAATGAAGCTACAATGTCAGAAAAATATTTGATATTATGTAGAGAAGGAATTAGACATCTTCATAAAAAAAGAATGTTGGAATGGATTTATGATGTGCAACCAGTTCATCCCCTAATTATATGACTTGAAAGGGTTCAGACAACACTCCCTTCACTAACAGATTGAGAATTAACATTAGCAAGGGGTACACCACATTTTGAAGTGACTGCCTATGGAAGTAAAGATAAGAGAAGCTGTACTTAATCACCAGAGATAAGGTGGATAAGCAACAGAGTCAGAGTGGTAGTAGAAAGGCTTGATCCATAGCAATCTTTGGCAGTGATTGGCCCTGGAATCCCTAGAACTGATATAGAAGAACCACCTATGTAAGGGTCTCTATGATCCACATAACTCTAAATTTAGCATGATTGCTCCTTGCTTGAAATAGGGAAATAGACCTATAGTTGCAAAATTGGAAGAGAGGAAAACGTTTGAATCTGTGAATGGTCATCTTAAGCACTTTCTTTTATTGCCACATTAATGCTATAATTAAAGATGTAGATACACCAGGTGCAGTAAATTCCCTTCTATATCTCTCTCCCTGAGAATTTCTGAAATTATAAGTAAGTCTGCATAAGGTTGTTTAATATAGCACAGTTCATAAAAAAAAGATGAAGTAAAAAAAATAACAAAAACATAGAATATTAAGAAAAAAGTTAAAGAAATTCCAAGGGATTGTGTCTTGGAGAAATGCTACCTACTTTCAAACCATGGATTAAAAGCAAATATATTTTCAAATGGATAATTTTGTCATCTACAAACTTATAACCAAACATAATTATTACTTAACACTATGGGTAAAATGGGAGAGTCATCTTTGTTATTTGGTCATTCACAGTGTCATAATTGACAGGAAATATGATTCTCCACTTGATAGAAAAAGAGAATCCTCAGGCACATACCAGAGGCAATATTGCTGTTATCACTATTGCACATTATGTAGCTGCTAGTATCCAGGAATTACATTAGATGGCAGAATGTAGAACTAGAAAAGATGATCAAAATTGTCCGATTACACAGATAAGGAAATGTGTCCATGAAATGGAATTCTATGTCTAAAATCACCCCTGAACTATAAAAGCTAGTTGGTTTGCTTTATGTCTTTGGCTAGGGAATCACTCCAGGGCACCGCTCAGTTTAGTTCTCTGAATGCAACTAAAAACAGGACAGAGCAACAAATGAAATAATTGAGTCCTTAGGATACAGTGTGCTCAGATCTTCTACCTCATAATGCTACTCTAACAAATGTATAAATCCCCATGGCAGTTCATTTAATCTTCAATATTATTCTATGCAGTTTTTCCCCCAGGAGTATTAATATTAAAAGGCACCGGGTCACCTTTGTGCGCTGTTGGAAGGAATGTAAATTGATGCACACACTTTGGTAAACAGCAGGGAGTTTCCTCAATAAATTTAAAATGGAACTACCACAGAATCCAGTAATCCCATGTGTGGGTATATACCCAAAGAACACAAAAACACTTATTCAAAAAGATACATGCTATATTCATTGCAGCACTATTTACAATAGTCAATATATGGAAACAACCCAGGTTTCCAACAACAATGAATAGATTAAGAAGATGTGGTATACAGACACCAAGGAATACTACAAAGTCATATAAAATGAAACCTCATCATTTGCAACAATACGGATTGACCTTCAGGTGTTTATGCTAAGTGAAGTAAGTCAGAAGTAGAAAGACAAATACCGTATGATTTCACTTATTTGTGAAAAACAAAGGGGGGAAATGCCATCAAACAAACAAAAACAAACTGATTCTGACAACAAAATGGTGGTTACCAGAGGAGAAGGAGGACATAAAAGTGGTACATGGTTACTGGACATTTGGTGGTGAGTATGGTATGAAATACGTTGTTACTAAGTGAGAAACTGTACACTTGAAACCTATACAGTATTGTAAATTAATTTTACTTTAGTGAAAAGAAAATTAAAGAAAAAGTATGAGGTCATAATTTCTTAGCTATACTAAAGCATTGTAAGATTTTAATTTTTTTATAATTAATAATCTCACTTCCCCCAAAAAAGGACTGCATTATTTTAAATCATATACTTGAAAAAAATGTAAATTTGTCCTTTAGTGTTATAGTTACAAATTGTCTAGTATGAGGGTAACATTTGCCAAATATAGCTGTTTCTCCAACTCTACTACCCTCTGACATAAATACATTAGAAGAACTAAGTACATGTGATGAGTGAAGAAGCCAGTCCTCACTACAAGAAACTATATGTTGAACAGGTGGATTGCAGCCCTATGAAAAACCCCAAAACTTATCACACTGATACCATTTAAAATCAGATGGAAAATTGTGGAATATACTCGCTCTTCTTATAGTCTACATTAGCCAAAAGTACAATCGACATGGAAAATAAAATCATACAACCTTGCTCAGATACTATGATTCCCTTGCTCCCAAATGTTCTAGTTTAGTTAGCTACAGGTAGCTCTACTACCACAAATTAGTTTCCCACATGTGGGAAAATCACAAGCACAGCACATCAAGTACAATGACTAACCCTCACTCTGGGAAAATCACGGTGCCTCCCCTGCCAGATGAGTAGAGGTTTGCTTATTTCCTGCTCTGTTTTTTTTCCTCTCCAGCTATTAGCAAGTTTACCAAGGTCCACCTTCCCACATGTCCTATGAAAATCTTTGATTCCCATGTCTCCTGAGAAAAATACTTTTCCCATAGTTCAGGAAATCTAAGGCAATAATGGTAAGGAGCTGAGGAAAAGAAAATTGTCAGAAAAATTGTAATTTTAAAATATAACTCCTGTTTTTAATTATACATATTTTACATAATCCAGATTAATCTGACTCTTTAGAAATCATAATTTCATCTTTTTTTTAAAAGAGTTATACTTATTTCCTTTAATAAAATACTTGGGATTAGAATGAAACTCTTATTGTCAAGCACTTAATTTCTATCAAAATATTTAAATCTTAAATATATTGACTTCTTTATGTCAGTAAATTTTTTTCTCAAAATAAAAACATATTCTCAGTAATATGATGATGATACTTTTGTAGAGACCAACTGCTTTTTAAATTATTGCCAAGAGCAAGGAGATGGTACATTAATCTGTGTTACACAATAAATGCCTTTCTCAGCTCATCTCTTCAGTGAGTACTTTTAGGGAACAACACATACTAAACCCAATGCAATACAGCAGAACCCCTCTCCAAAGTTTGTATGGAAGCAAAAATTACCAGATGAGCAGATGAGGGAGGTCAAAGGTGACACAAATGATCAGGTATTCTAGAGCTCAGTGAGCATTCCAACATGCAGTAGGAAATCTGGGAAGGTAGAAGGGCCATCATCCTGGAGGTAAAAATGGGCAGACACAAGAGAGGGAGTGAAGATGGGAGAGGTTCTGTTAACACAGCGAAAGAACTGAAAAGGAAAAATGGGCAAACAAATGCTTCTTGTTGGACAGAATATTTTTTGCAGTAAGCAATTAATCCTTTATTTCAGTCTATGGAATCTCAAGTTATATGGCTAATCATTCAAAATTCATTTCAGCCTAATACAGGAAAGAAGAAACATAAAACACCACTTGAATTTATCAATGACTTATATTTTGTTGTTCAAATTATTGTAGATACACATGTATATATCATATGCATTATCAATGCAAGAGACCACTGCTTCAATATTCCCTTTTTTACTTTTAATCTAGCCTAGGTATGATCAGCATTCACATTTACTCTTTTCTTTTTTTTAAAGATTTATTTATTTACACAATCACTGGGTACAGTCAGAAGCACTGGAGGGTGAGAGAATTCACCAGAGACAGAGTGGAGAGCAGAGCAGGTAGAGTGACGAAATACACTGCTGAGGGGAGCAGCGGGTGGCAGGAGAAGTCTGCACGCCATGTGGGACCCTCACTCGGTGGCCAGGGATCTAACTGGCGCTGCAGAGACTGCGGGCAGCTTCGCAACCCAGCACTCAACCGCTGCGCCACTGGGGAGGCCCTTCACATTTACTCTTAATTACCTCTACACTCCAAGTTCATGGGGTTGAATTTTCATTAGTACAGTAGCATTAAATTACCAGACTACATTAATTTAAAGTATCTAGGAAAAAATAACAATACTGTAAAAGTAAATGACAAACAGTTTAATAAGTATAACTAAATAGTCAATAGATACCAATTTTCTGTGAATATCTGTAGTTAGAAGTGAAGCAAAATTCAAAAAGTTTCTAGTGTTAAATTTACCATTTGCATTTGGGAAATAATAGTTATGCTAAGGAAAACCATATAACAAAGAAAGGGAAAGAGCTAGAAAAAGCTCTGAGAACTGTGACTGAATTAATGACTGGTCAGAACTAATGATTATATCACTGCTAAGTAATAGACAAAAATAAGTACAAGTTCCTCCAAATATATAGTAAATCATCAATAGCTGTATTTATGGCTGTTAATACAAGAATTTCTTGTTCAATGAAACTGAAAGCTTCATTAAAGTATATTCTTTGGTTCCAAATAAACACAGAACAAAAATCAAAAACTCAATAGTCAGAGAGAAGGAACTTTTTCATTGAATTTTTCCATGATATTGGTAACATTCAGCCAAAATTAGGTAAGATATTGTTAGATTTATTTCTTTTTCCTTATAACTTCTCTCATTTTTTAGGGATCTGAGGAAGGATAGAAAATTGCAATTGTTCACTCTTTCATTTTAAGCTAGAACCAAAATAACTAAAAATCAATAAAAATATTTGAAATTTTGTTTTACAAATTCTTTACATTATTTACAAAACCCTCATTCTTTGAAATCACTGAATATCTATAAAATTTAAGCCTGCAGCAGGTAATATAAAGTTGAATACCCAAATAAATTTTATGGCATGGCTTTAGATGCAAATATTAAAACATACACCTTCAATTCTTATTTTAAACTTCTTGACTAATACATATTCCTGTAATTGTTAAAGGGAAAGAAGAAGTAAAACTGTCACTATTCACAGATGATATGATAATGTACATAGAGAACCCCAAAAACTCCACAGAAAAAAATTAATATAAATAATCAACCAGTTTAGTAAAGTAGCAGGATACAAAATCAAAACACAGAAATCAGTAGCTTTCCTATATGCAAACAATAAATCTGAAGAAGAAGAAATCAAGAAAACCATGCCTTTTATAATTGTAACAAAAAAAAATCAAATATTTGGGAATAAAACTAACAAAAGAGGTTAAGGACATGTACAAAGAAAATTGTAAAACATTCTTAAAAGAAATAAGACACAAAGAAGTGGAAAGACATCCCCTGCTCATGGACTGGAAGAATTAACATTATCAAAATGGCCATCCTACCAAAAGCATTCTACAGATTCAATGCTATTCCAATAAAAATTTCCATGACATTCTTCAAAGAAATAGAACAGATATTGATGAAATTCATATGGAGCCACACACAAAAAAAAAAAAATAGCCAAAACTCTCCTGACTGAAAAGAAGGGGAATAGAGGTATCACATTCCTAGACTTCAAACTATACTACAATGCCATAATCATTAAAACTGCATGGTACTAGAACAAGAACAGACACACAGGCCAATGGAATCAAATAGAAAACCCAGAGATAAACCCACAGACTTGCGGACAACTAATCTTCAACAAAGGAGCAAAGAATATTCAATGGAACAAAGAAAGTTTTTCAATAAATGGTGCTGGGAAACCTGGGCTGCCACATGCAAAAGAATGAAGCTAGACCACTACCTCACACATTACACAAAAACCAACTCGAAACAGATTAAAGAACAAGACACAAGATCTGAAACCATAAAATATACAGAAGAAAACAGGCAAAACGCTATATGACATACACCTGAGTAACATCTTTCAAGACATATCACCCAAAGCAAAGATAGTGAAGGAAAAGATAAACAGCTGGGACTACATCAAATTAAGAGCTTCTATACAGCAAAAGAGACATTAACCAAAACAAAGAGGATACCCCACTAATTGGGAAAAAATTTTTGCACACAATACTAATGATAAGGGACTGATGACAAAGATCTACAAAGAGCTGATGAAACTCAACACAAAGTAAACAACCTGTCAAAAAATGGGCAGAAGAGCTAAAAAAGAAACTTCTCCAAAGAGGAAATGCATATGGCCAACAGGCATATGATAAAATATTCAACATCACTCATAATCAGGGAAATGCAAATCAAAACTACAATGAGATACCATCTTACACCAGTGAGGTGGCACATACTAAAAAAACTAGCAACAACAAATGTTGGCAAGGTTGTGGAGGAAAAGGAACTCTCCTGCAGTGCTGGTGGGAATGGAAACTGGTCGAATCACTATGGAAAGCTGTGTGGAGGTTCCTCAAACAGCTAAAAGTGGAGCTTCCATAAGATCCAGCAATCTCACTCCTAGGTATCTACCCAAGGGACACAAAGACATTAATTCAAAAGGACACCTGCACCCCTATGTTTATCGCAGCAATGTTTACAATAGGTAAATTTTGGAAGCAACCCAAATGCCCAAAAATAGATGACTGGATCAAGAAGATGTGGCACATATACACAATGGAATATTACTCAGCCATCAAAAAAAGATAAACTCATGCCATTGGCAGCAACATGGATGGAGCTGGAAGGGATTATGCTCAGTGTAATAAGTCAGAAAGAAAAAGAAAAATACCAAACGGTTTCACTTAAAGGAGTAATGTACAGGATACAAATAAGGGATCGGGGACGGGGGTGGGGGAAGTAATTATAATAAAGTAAAAATCAAAATCAATAGGCAACTGTAAACCAGAGACATTCTGGGGAGGGGGGAGGGTGTAGGATCAAAACAGGGGTAGAAAGAGCAAAAGGGACTATGATGATGGTACACAGGTGAACTGGTGGTGGGAATTTCACGGGGACTATATATAAGATGAGAAAGCATTGTATAAAAATGAAGAATGATCTAAAAATACATAAAATAATAAAACAAAACAGTTAAAAAAAAAAACATTTCAGGGCCTCCCTGGTGGTGCAACTAGTTAAGATGCAACCTATGAAACTCTCTGCAGCCTCTGCGGCACAATTCGATCACCAGCTAGGAGCTACCCACATGGCTCAGCGGACTTCTCCTGACTTACCCACTGCTCCCCTCAGCCACTGCTCCCCTCAGCAGTGTACTTCCGTCAATCTGCTTGTTCTGTTCTCCACTCTGTCTCTGGTGAATCCCTCACCATCCACACCTCTGGCCTGTGCCCCAGCTCTTGTATGCATAAATGAAAAAATCTTAAAAAAAAAAAAAATTTCATATTTTTTTCACCACCTTTTCCAACCTATCGCTTCTTCTATCCCTAGTGGAGGTGTCTGTATTTTTATAAAATGGCAGCCAACATAAATAATATGTGGTAATAAATAAGTATATAAGCAACACACGAAAATTATACTTAAAGACTTATTAGGCATTACATTTAGAACAGATGGCTTCTTTAGGCACGGTTTCCCTGGGGACAGCATAGATAGTTGGATTAGAATTCTGAATGCCCATTCTGGTACATTTAAAAACCACAAATAAAAATGGTTACAACTTTAATTGAGAAGCACATGGGTCTTTCATTGTCTCACATGGTTATTCTCCTGACCATGTGTCTTGAGTCAATATGGATTACTTATATTAAAAAGGATATTTAAGATTCAAGATTCATCAGCATGGTGCAAGATAAAATGCAGTCATGTTTCAGTGGGTTAGTTTCATGTTTAACAAAGTGTTTTTAAGGAAACAGTGGTGTCTTGATTCAATGCTTAATCAGTGATCTTAAATGCAAAAGGAGTTCTGATTTGTTTTCCCCAGAATATCCCTGAGAGGTGTAAATCCAATTCCTTTGCTATTTAATTACCTATGAATAGGTATTTTGAGATCTTTTCCACTGTGCAGGAAAATTGGGAAACATATTTACCAGAAAAAGACAAAGGTCCAATCAGAAGTTTATCAGAAGGGGGAGGCACCATGTAGGTGTGAGGGCCCAATGTGTTGAACCCTGAACAACAAGCTAACGGCTTTTTAGAACAATTTTAGGATGAGCTCAGTTTAATATAAAATAATAACTGATGATAGCTAAAACAATAATTATTCTAGAAAAGTCCTGTTATAAATAATATAGTTATTCTAATATTAATTTATATGCAATAATGTTAGTAAAACTATTTTAATTTTAAAATGGGAAGTTATGTTTACATTAGTATAGATAGAATGCAGTATGATCAATAAAGTCACAACAGAATAATCTTATCAGGAAAAGTGTAGAATTTATATGAAGAGAAGTATAGAAGACAGCACAGATAAATGGAAGACAACTATTGTTTTTTGAAAAGGGAAGATTGTTGTTCTTCCCTTTGAAAAGGGAAGAAAAGTTGTTCATTCTACTCAAAACAATCTATGTAGAAATTTTGGTCAAAATGCTAATGAGATTATGTATTTTCTTAAGAAGATGGCAAATTTATGTTAAAATCAAATACAAAATGTTGAAAAGGAAGTCTGGTAAAGATTAATAAACTCACTAAGTATTAGAACATAGTGTACAGTCAATAATACTGACAAAACAATGGAAAAATAAATCAATGAAATAAAATAATTACTGAGAAATATTCTATCCATGTGAGAAATGTGGCAATACAAATTAGAGTGAAATTGCTACATAATGGTTTTGCAATAAGCAAAGTAGAAAAACTTATTCAGATTATCTGCTTTATATATTAGGCAAAATTAAATTTTAGATGTATTAAACTACTCACAGGAAAAAAAAATCTTTGTATAAAAGAAAATATAGACTAATATTTAACTCTATGGGTAACAACATCAAACTTAAAATGGGAAGAAAAACAAAGGTGTGTCTTGGTTTAACTACATAAAAGTGAAAATTTTTATTAAGCAAAAACTTATGGAAAATCAAAAGTCATTTAAAACAGAGGGCTTACAGAGGATAAATGCTTCCTACATACAACAAAGCACACAATGCAAAAAAAAAATGTAAAGTAGTTTACATATTCAACAGAAAACTGTCAGAAGAAAATGTCAATTCCTTTATAAAATGCAAATATAATCAATATATCATTCATATAACTGTTAAGTTAGGAAAGATCTGAAAAGACTGATAGTCAAAATTATAGATTATGAAATCATCCAGTGTTCTTTTCAGAGTACAATGATACATTTCTTCTTTTGGAAAACAGTTTGACAATTTACTTCAGGAGCCTTAATTTTTTTTTATCTTCTCACTATTAATTTTATTTCTTAGAATAAGAAATTAATCACAGAGAAACAAAAAGTCACAAAGATATTAAGTGTAGTATGAGTCATGACAGTGGAAAAGTGGGAAAAATATACATTTCAATTAAGGAAACTGCATCAATAAATTTTTACTTTACAAAGGGGGAAATATGCTTGTCTTATAAATGGCATCTCAAATATAAATAAATATAAATAAATATAAAATAATTACATGAAACAGTATTGATGATAGAATGCTAAGCCAAAAAGAAGACATAAAATGAATAAATACATCGAAAGAGCTGTGCTCCTATACTTCTTAAACATAAACAGTATTTTAAACCAATGTTACCTTAATAAAAATAAATAAAAATGAATGCACAGTACTATCTCAACCACACTGCAATGTCAGAGTAATAGTGAGCATTATGAGTGGTGATTACTTTCTCCTTTCATATGCTTTACTAAACTTTCTTGAATTTTGTACAGTGAGGAAATATAACTTATATTACCATAAGTAAAGGTATAAGGAATCAGTTCACTCTTTCATTGATGGTCTATTATTCTGCCCTGGTTACCAAGCTTGAAATATCAAGAGTTATTAGTACTTTCCCTACCTCACCCCACTTTCTTCTCAACTCATGTATCAATATTCATGTCATCAACATTCATGTATCCATTCTCCCAATATTTATTTTACACCTATGACATCTCTGAACTGGTCTACGGGTAGGGATCTAATAGTTACCAATCAGATAATACTCCTACCTTCAAGGAGTTTACATTCTAATGGGGGAAGAGAGATTTATATCATGAAAAAAATATATAAAATAAACTCATGCCATTTGCAGCAACGTGGATGGAGCTAGAAGGAATTGTGCTCAGTGAAATAAGCCAGAAGGAAAAAGAAAAATATCAGATAGTTTCGCTTATAGCAGGAATATAGGGGAACCAAATAAGACTCAGTGTTAAAAAAAAAAAATAACAGTACAAAGCACAATGAAGCAAAAACAGACAATTATAAATCAGACATCCTGCCGGGGAGGAGGAGAGAGAGGGATCAGAGGGAGGGAGGGAGGAAGGAGCACAGGGGACTGAGGTGATGGTGCACGGGTGCATTGGTGAAGGAAACTCTATGGGGACTACGCCTGAGGGGGTGGGGGGAAGCACATATTGTTTAAAATGAACAATGATGTAAAAAATAAAAAAATAATTTAAAAAATATGTAAAATATAATGCTAGAAGATAATAAATGCTATGGGAAAAATACTATAGAACTGACGAGTTTGGGAGATATGAGTTGGGGACTGGGTGTGAGACAGTCAACAGCAACATGCCACATCTACATTCTTTCCCTTCTTATTAATATTGCCATTCAAAATATATTGCCTACATAGTAAAGTCTTATAAGTTATTCTTTTTATATCTTTAGATTGATTTTAATTGAATTACTTCCCTATTATTTTGTATTTTTTATAAATACATAAAATTTTATATATTTTTACATATATTTTATACTAAAAAATATTTTTATCTAAAAATTTGTATAAAACTTATGTAGAAAATGATTTAAGACAAACACTGTTGTACCCACTGCCCCAAATTACCTATTATCAATCCCTTTCCATATTTGCTTCAAGAAATATAAGAATATAGGGCCTCCCTGGTGGTGCAAGGGGTTAAGACGCAGCACTTTGAAGCTATCCACAGTCACTGCAGCACAAGTTTAATCCCTAGACAGGGAGGTGACCCACATTGTGCAGCAGACTTCTCCTGTCTTGACCTCTGCTCCCCTCAGTGGTGTATTTCAGTAGATCTGCCTGTTCTGTTCCCTACTCTGTCTCTGGTGAATCCTCTCACCCCCCCCCCCACACCTCTGGCCTGTACCAGAGCTCTTGTATGCACAAATAAATAAATCCTTAAAAAAATATATAAATGATTAAAAAAATTGTAAAATAACTGTTTCTTAAAATTAGTACACATGACGAAAAATTTAAAATGAAGAGATCTCTGTGTCTGCCCTTGCTTTTTACCTCCAGATGATTAATTATAAATGACACCTATAAAAAAAATCCTAAATTTTGAGATTGCAATCTAAAATTGTGGTAAACAAGAAACAATTCAAAATTTAATGGTTTAAAGCATACATGCCTTAAGGTTTTAGTGTTGGGTATTAATAGTTTGTTTAAATGTGTTTACTCGTGCTATACAAACAAAATAATAATTAACCTGGTCTATGTTAACAAACTTACTTCTAGGATTTTACCTAAACTTCTCTTGATAAGGTCTGTTTCCAGGAAGACTGATCCACTTATCTTTTCCCTTGGAGAAAACAATACTTTTCTTCCCGTACATGACTAGACCTCTTTACAAAAAATTCAAGGTGATCTCTAAAGCCATATGGACAAGATACTGAAAAATGTATATATTAGGTCTCTATTTTTTTTCTTGCTGTTGTCAATCTATCTAGTGCTTGCCTAAGAAAAAACTTGGTATATAAAATTGTTACAGTGGCAACTGCAGTTAACTTAAAATTCCAGTTCTAAGAAAAACTAAAGCTGCACTAAGGTTTTGCTAAGTTTAGTAATTAAAAGTTTGTTAATCATTTACTGAACTTTCAGGTTTACATTTTGCGCCTTATTGTAAGGAAACTGACATTTAGTGTCATCTGAACTAAAAAAATTGAAAGATGTGTTTGAGTAAGCTGTGTAGTCTAAAGAGATGATAGCATAACAGCTATTACGGTGTTTTACAATGCAAGACTTTGGAAACCAGGCTGTGATAATTCTGGATGCAAGTAAAGTGAGGTGTGTTGTATATGTGTGTTTAAAAAGAAAGAACTGTATTCAAAATGGATATTTTAAAGGTCCTTAAAATAATTTAAAGTACGATGGTATCTTTGAAATGAAATGGTATTAAAAAGAAAGAAAGCAAAGGAAAGTGCTGAAGGTCTGAGACAGGGATTTTTGGTAGAAAATTTTGTGTTCTCAAATGACTTGCCATGGAATATTTTGGTTAACTTGAAATTCAGTGGTGCACCTGTGCGGCACCAAGCTTTAGTTCTTTTGATATATAAAATTGTTTTTTGTTGTGAAAACAAACTGAGTCAATTTGGGTATATTGATACCTCATAGAAAGTATTCCCATAGGATTGTTTCACCTTCTCAACATAAATGTAAACTAATGAGATTATTCTAAAATACATAAGACTTCTTAAAACCTAACAAGCCAGTCAATTATAAAAGGGCTAAAAAAATAGTTACTCAGAAGCCCAAAAATTCCATGTCATTTCAGGCTAAATTTGCTGAGGCTATAACAAGGTATACTAATCTAGACCCAGAAAAGGACAAACATGTTAGCAGTCGCCTTCATTAGCCAGTCTTGCTCTGACTTCAGGTGCAGGTTCCAGAGACTAAATCAAGGGCCTAAGATCCTTTTAACACTTTTGGACATGGCCTTCAAGGCCTACAGTAACATGGAGGGGACTAGCTAGACTAAAAAAGAAAGGGAGAAAGACAAAAGGAGGGCCCAGTATATTGCAGTTGCCATTGTCATTGCCCTGCCACCTCAGACTCACCCAAGGCTCCATGTGCCCCAGGGCATTTGGGACCTCAACCTCTCAATGGGCTGCCTTGCTTCTACTGCCAGCAACCTGGACACCTCAGCAGCAAGAAACTGTCCCCACGGCCATGCCTTTAGTGCCATCACACAGGGCGCTGAAAAGAGGGACTGTCCCTCTCTCCAGAGAGGGAGGGAGCCAGCCCAAACCACGGGCCAGGATGGGAAGACCAGCTTGACATCAGCTGCCTCTGACTATGAAGACTTTCTCTGAAAAAGCCCAGAGGTGAGTCAGGCTACCCTGTTTACTGTTTATATGGCTAAGCCTCGGGTGACAATAGAAGTGGCAGACAAAAATATCACCTTTTTGGTAAATAAGGGGTCACTTACTCTGCCTTACTCCAATTCTTTGGACTGACCTACTGGTCGATTGTCCCCCTCACTAGTACAGATGGCCAGTCTGAGCAAGGACACTTTACAGCACTGCTACCTTGCTTGCTACAAGGCTACCTGTTTATATATTTTTAGTATTATTTTCCTAACTTCTTATATTAGGACAGAAAATTTTAACTAAATTCCAAACTAGCAGCCCCCATAGTCACTATTGGCTCTCCCAGCTGCTGCTATAAAAAATCAAAATGGAACTAAAGCCCTATTTCTCACTGATTCTGTCATTTTGGCTATAACACCTCCAGGTGTTTGGGGCACTACAGTGCCAGCCTGAGGTATCTTTGCCACCCCAGTTAGGGTGCAGTTATAAAAATCTCCTATCTTCCTGATGGACCATAATATCCCTTAAGCCAAAACCCCACAATGCTCCTTAAATTCCCTAGTCTCATTGGTTATATAAAACTGCAGAGCCCTAGACCTGCTGATGACTGAAGTCAAAGGAGTTTGTGCCCTCCTTACTCTTAAACTAAAACGTTGTTTTCTTTTTTTTTTTTCATCTTTCTCTTGTTTGAGCCCTGCATCCTCAATACCCACATCAAGATCATCTCTCACCTGGAGGCCATCAAACTCCCATAGGGTCCTATAGATGTAACCCAGTATAAAGCCTCCACCATCCTTGTTCCAACATCCCTTAGATCGTTGCCCTGATGTGGAGCCTTGACTGCCTCCCCATGTTGCCCACCTTCAGCAGGAAGCAGTCATTGATGAGATAGACATCCTTTATCCTAACAGCAGTTAGGGGCTCCACTGCAGAGGGGGGAAATGAATCCTAGGGCAAGTTAAGGATAATTAGGCAGGCTCAAGGACAGTGCAGGGACTTCAGGAGAGTTAAGGAAGGCTCCAGAGATAAGGGCAACAAATTCCAAACACTCCAGGACTAAGGTCAACAGGGCATTCTAAATTGAGGCCCATAAAGATAAAAAGATAAGGGCTGGGACACAAAGATTTAGTTCTGGGCACACAGACTTTCAGTCAGTGAGTGAGACCACCCAGAACTAACCAATCACAAAGAGCCTGGTGAAGCTTTAGAATAATTAGGGGAAAAAGGTCCATATTCCCTGAGGCACAACTCCACTTGGGCTTCCTTGTCCCTCCCTGACCTGGTTCCATGGCCTGGTAGTCCCACCTTATTTCTGTTCCTTTTCTCCTCAATAAATTTTTTCTTTCTCTAAACAAATCTGCCTCTTCTTGCTTGCTGGCTTGAGCATCTGCGAAGTTCCTGCTGTGGCTTCGTGAGACACCAACCAGTGGTGGTCTAGTGGCTAGGACTCAGCACTGCCACTGCAGCTGCAGCCTGGATCCATTCCTGGCTGGGAGACTAGGCCTGAAAACCTATATATAATATAATAACCATGCCAAATGGTTATTCTGAGATAATTTGGCTTGGATGAAGCAAACATGTTGAGATAAAATTTGTCAAGAAAAATATTTTCAAAATATAATTGAATAGCTAAGAAAATATTTTAATTATAACAGCACTTAATATTTTTCAGTGAGATTGCTTTCAAAGTGACAATTTGTAAAGCACCAATATATAGTCATATGAAATGAACCTAAGAGTGTGCAGCATTGAATAGGAATTTGAAGTTGTGACAATAACCATAGCTGACTATTAAACAGTTGATATTAAAGACAGAAGTAGCACTATACCTGTGGAGAAATCATAATCCCACCAAGCAGTTTTCCTCAGGATTGAGCATTTAAACAATACAATCTATTGGTTGAAAATCTTTGAGTCAATCTGTGACTAAAACTCAAGGTACCTTGTTAAAGGCATAGAACAATGTAAATGTTAATAGAGTAGACAAAAGCAAGCCTGGGGAAAGCAATGGAAAGAATGTGACCACCTATCTGACCTGGGAGTTGGATCCTGACAATCAGAGGCTTAGCATCTCTCACCCCTGAGAATGTTCATTCCCAGGAACTGCTCTAAGACAATGCACAGCCTGGAGATTGT
Source organism: Talpa europaea (assembly GCF_964194135.1). Classification (NCBI taxonomy): domain Eukaryota; kingdom Metazoa; phylum Chordata; class Mammalia; order Eulipotyphla; family Talpidae; genus Talpa; species Talpa europaea. The sequence continues at coordinate 97,360,298 of NC_140071.1, forward strand.
TCTCTGTTATTGTGTTGGTATAGCCCAGGGCGACTGAACCCTGCACCCTGCAGGGCAAACCACCTTTTCCCACAAGAAAGACCAAACTCTGCTCAGAGATCAGGAATCCTGAGAGATGGGGGTGCTGGGAAGGGGGCAGAGCAGAATGGCCATTTTAAGGAGTCTTTAAAAGGAAGCCATACACATGGGTTCATTCTCTGTAGAAGGCAGGTGCTCTGCTGACCAGGCAGGTGGCAGCACATTGTCCCCCAGATCACCAGCCCCCCACCTCAGAAGTAGCAGGCCTCTGTATATCTTACTTGGTGCTGTGGCAGCAGGACTTGGGGAGATTGTGCAGAGGCGCCACAGACTTCTATGGTCAGGGCTTTCTGCACCCTGCCTTCTACAGCTGCAGCTCCACCTCACACCATCTGCTGGTAACTGGGCCTTCTCCTTCTCCCTCTACCCTGTTAGTTAAAATAGATCTTTTGCTTCACCAAACACACTTTTGTTTGCATTATGTGGCCACTAGTGTCTAGGACCCAGAACTGGTGAGAGGATCTGACCTGGTGCCCGTTTTCTTAGACCCTGTGCCCAGTAACAATTGAGACTTTAGAGACCGCACATTTCTCTGAATACAGTTAAAGCCTCCATAAAACTTTGATATTTGCTTGGGGTGGTGTGGTGTCTTGAGGTTGCCCAAGATAAAGCCCCTTTAGTAAGTTTCCTTGTTCATTAAAATAGCCACTTAGGGACTCCCCTGGTGGCGCAGCGGTTGAACATTGGGCTGTGAAGCTGCCCACAGCCTCTGCAGCGCTGGTTCGATCCCCGGCTTCCTGTGAGTGTCCCACATGGCACGACAGACCTCTCCTGCAGCGCCCGCTGCTCCCCTCAGCAGTGTATTTCATCAGTCTGCAGTTGTGTTCCCCGCTCTGGCTCTGGTGAATTCTCTCACCCTCCTGCGCTTCTGACTGTACCCAGTGCTTGTATGTATAAATAAATAAATACATAAATACATAAATAAATAAAACAGCCACCTAATCTGGAGTGCCTGCCTCTTTCTTTGTTTTCACCTTGCTCTCTGCATACTGGGCCCAGGTATAAGATTATACCTGGCAGGTTCTCCTGGGTTTTACTCCAACAACACATTATTGAAAGAAAGTGAGCTGTATAAAGAAAAGAAAGGGCAGAGGGAATGTGGGGGCACAGTTTCCTGCATAGAGACAATCCTGAAATTAGGGTGAAAGGTGTTATCACCAGAAAATAATAACAGCTCCTATTTCTTGAGTGCTTCTATGTGTTTAACTCTAAAGGCTGAAAATGCCTGATTATTTGTATCATAAAAAGCCCATGGGTAGTTATTGTGTTTCCACCTGTTTACAGGTGAGGAAACAGAGGCACACCAACAGTATACAACTTTCTTAGGGACAAAGAGCTAATAGACTGAAGGGCAATGATTTTATTCCAAGGAGGTCCTTCTCCACAAATATTATTGTTAGCCTTTGTATTACCACTCACTTCCTCCAGAAAGCAAGCAGAGCTACATAGTAACAAGGAGAAGCAGCAAAATTAAGAAAATGAATATGATGTATTGTTATGAAGGAGGGAGGAAGAGGAGTAGTTTTTCTCTCTCCCTCTTGTTAGGGTGGTGACAGTATTGTTTAACTTGGATGTGGGAATGGTGTGATGACATACATCTTTTCAGGTGTGAACCTATATCCTTACAAATAAAATATATGAAGTAAATTGTGACATCAATAAGCATAATTTAAAAAATTGATAAAACTAAATAAAATGGAGATATAACAACACAGCAAGAAAATATGTTGAGAATTATGGGGGATAACATCAAAGTAGCAAAAACCTGTCACTGGCGAGGGTGGAATTTCAGCATTCTTTAAAATTGTTATCACATTCGTGTATTATTTTCATAAAGAATATTTAGAAATAGTTTCAACTGTGCAAGTGCATCAAAACATGGAATTCAAAGTCCTGTTTATGTCTCTCACAAATTTGTTCAACATTTACCTTATCAGGATTACTTTTTTTTTTTTTATGTTTTTTTTTATTATTTTTTTTAAGTTTTTTTTTTTTAATAAATTTTATTGTTATATTCCCCATACAATTGCAGCCCCCCCATTCTGACCCCAATCCCTCCCCTCCCGCCCCCGCCCCCTAAAAAGTGTCTCTGGTTCATAGTTTTTTGTTGATTTTGATTTTCACTTTCTTATAGTTATTCATTTTCCTGGTCCCTTATTTAAGTTTTCTAGTTTCCTGCTATGAGTGAGACCATCCGGTATTTTTCTTTTTCTTTTTGGCTTATTTCGCTGAGCATGATCCCTTCCAGCGCCATCCATGTTGCTGCAAATTGCATGTGTTTATCTTTTTTGAATGCTGAGTAATATTCCATGGTATATATGTACCACATCTTCTTGATCCAGTCATCTATTTTTGGGCATTTGGGTTGTTACCAAAGCTTAGCTATTGTAAACGGTGCTGCTATAAACATAGGGGTGCAGGTGTTCTTTGGAATTGATGTTTCTGTGTCCTTTGGGTAAATGCCTAGGAGTGGAATTGCTGGATCATATGGAAGTTCTATGTTTAGTAGGTCCAGAAATCTCCACACAGCTCTCCATAGTGATTGGATCAGTTTGCACTCCCACCAACAGTGCAGGACAGTTCCTTTTTCTCCACACCCTCGACAACATTTGTTGTTGCTAATTTTTTTAATATGTGCCATTCTCACTGGTGTAAGATGGTATCTCATGGTAGTTTTGATTTGCATTTCCCTGATGACAAGTGATGTTGAACATTTTTTCATATGCCTGTTGGCCATTTGCATTTCCTCTTCGGAGAAGTTTCTTTTTAGTTCTTCTGCCCATTTTTTGACTGGATATTTTCTTTGTTGTTGTTGAGTCTCATCAGCTCTTTGCAGATTTTTGTGATCAGTCATTTATCATTAGTGTTGGGTGCAAAAATGTTCTCCCAGTTGGTGGGGTTTCTCTTTGTTTTTGGTATTGTCTCTTTTGCTGTGCAAAAGCTCTTTAATTTGATGTAGTCCCAGCTGTTTATCTTTGCCTTCACTATCACTGCTTTGGGTGATGTGTCTGTAAAGATGTCTTTGATGTGCAAATCACGTAGTGTTTCGCCTATATTTCCTTCTATATATTTTATGGTTTCAGGTCTTATGTCTAGTTCTTTAATCCATTTTGAGTTGATTTTTGTATATGGTGTGAGGTAGTGGTCAAGCTTCATTCTTTTGCATGTAGCGACCCAGTTTTCCCAACACCATTTATTGAACAAACTTTCTTTGCTCCAATGCATAATCTTTGCTCCTTTGTCAAAGATTAGTTGACCATAAATCTGTGGGTTTATTTCTGGATTTTCTATTCGATTCCATTGGTCTGTATGTCTGTTCTTGTTCCAATACCATGCAGTTTTGATGATTATGGCTTTGTAGTATAGTTTGAAGTCTGGGACTGTGATGCCTCCATTCCCTTCTTTTTTTTTCAGGAGAGCTTTGGCTATTCGGGGTTTTTTGTGATTCCATATGAATTTCATCAATAATTGTTCTATTTCTTTGAAGAATGACATTGAAATTTTCATTGGACTAGCATTGAATCTGTATATTGTTTTTGGTAGGATGGCCATTTTAATAATGTTTATTCTTCCAATCCATGAGCAGGGGATGTCTCTCCATTTCTTTGTGTCTTCTTCTATTTCTTTTAACAGTGTTTTATAGTTTTCTTTGTATAGGTCCTTTACCTCTTTTGTTAGATTTATTCCCAAATATTTGATTTTTTTTGTTTCAATAGCAAAAGGGATGGTTTTTTTGATTTCTTCTTCTTCAGATTTATTGTTTGTGTATAGGAAGGCTACTGACTTTTGCGTGTTGATTTTGTATCCTGCCACTTTACTGAACTGATTGATGAGTTGAATTAGCTTTTCTGTGGAGTTTTTGGGGTTCTCTATGTATAATATCATATCGTCTGCAAATAGTGATAGTTTGACTTCTTCTTTTCCTATTTGGATTCCTTGGATGTCTTTCTCTTGTCTTATTGCCCTGGCTAGGACTTCCAGTATTATATTGAAAAGCAGTGGTGAGAGTGGACATCCTTGTCTTGTTCCAGATCTTAATGGAATTGCTTTCAGCTTTTCACCATTGAGAATGATACTGGCTGTTGGCTTGTCATAGATGGCCTTTGTGATGTTGAGGTATGTTCCTTGTATCCCAAGAATTTCAAGGGCTTTTATCATGAATGGGTGTTGCACTTTGTCGAAAGCTTTCTCAGCATCTATTGATATTATCATATGGTTTTTATATTTCTTTTTGTTGATGTGTTGGATAACGTTGATTGATTTTCGGATGTTAAACCATCCTTGTGTCCCTGGAATGAATCCTACTTGGTCGTGGTGAATTATCTTATGGAAACATTGTTGGATTCTGATAGCTAAAATTTTATTGAGGATTTTTGCATCAGTGTTCATTAGGGAGATTGGCCTGTAGTTTTCCTTTTTTGTGTTGTCCTTGTTCGGTTTTGTTATTAGTGTAATGTTGGCTTCATAGAACGTGTTTGGTATTGTCCCTTCCTTCTCAATTTTTTGGAAGAGTTTGTGAAGGATAGGCACTAATTCGTCTCTGAATGTTTGGTAGAATTCATTTGTAAATCCATCAGGTCCTGGGCTTTTGTTTTTGGGGAGGTTTTTGATTACCATTTCAATTTCGCTGCTTGTAATTGGTCTGTTTAGGTGTTCTATTTCTTCTTTATCTAGCTTTGGGTGATTGTAGAGTTGTAGGAATTTGTCCATCTCCTCTAGATTGTTAAGCTTGTTTCCATATAACTGTTCATAGTAGTTACTGATTATTCTTTTGATTTCTGCTGTGTCCGTTGTGATTTCTCCTCTTTCATTGATGATCCTGTTTATTTGTGCTTTCTCCCTTTTTTCCTTTGTGAGCCTGGCTAGGGGTTTGTCTATTTTATTGATTTTTTCAAAGAACCAGCTCTTGGTTTCATTGATCTTTTGGATTTTTTTTTTAGTTTCAATTTCATTTATTTCTGCTTTGGTTTTTATTATTTCTTTTCTTCTACTGGTTTTGGGGTTTTTTTGTTGTTCTTTTTCTAGATCTTTGAGCTTCGAGATTAGGTTCTTTCTTTGCGTTCTTTCTTGTTTCTTGATGTGAGTTTCTATTCCTATATATTTTCCTCTTATTACTGCTTTTGCTGCATCCCATACATTTAGGATATTGGTGTCCTCCTTGTCGTTCAATTCAAAAAATTTTTTAATTTCTTCTTTGATCTCCTCATTAGTCCAATGGTCTTCCAGTAGTGTGGTTTTTAATCTCCATGAGGTAGGAAAGTTCCTTGCCTTCTTTTTATGGTTTATTTCTAGTTTGATGCCTTCATGGTCAGAAAAGATGGTTGATATGATTTCAATCTTGGTGTATCTGTTGATGTTTGTCTTGTGCCCCAGTATGTGATTGATCCTGTAGAATGATTCTTGTGCGCTTGAGAAAAATGTGTACTCCGTTTTTTTGGGGTTTAGTGTTCTATAGATGTCTGTTAAGCCCAATTGCTCTAGGTCCTTATTTAGAGCTTTGGTTTCTTTACTTATTTATTGTCTTGTTGATCTATCCATTGTTGATAGTGGTGTGTTGAAGTCTCCCACTACATATGTGTTTTCTCTGATGTCTGTTTTCAGAGAGGACAACATTTGTCTGATATATTTTGGTGCTCCTTCGTTTGGTGAGTATATGTTAATGAGTGTTATTTCTTCTTGAAGTATTGTCCCCTTGATCATAATGTAGTGACCATTGGGGTCTCTTTTTATCTTTTTGAGTTTGAAATCTGTTTTATCTGATATAAGTATAGCTGTTCCTGCTTTCTTTTTTGGTCCATTTGCTTGTAGGATTGTTTTCCATCCTTTAACTTTGAGCCTATTTTTATCTTTTGTAGCTAAATGTGTTTCCTGGAGACAGCAAAAGGTTGGGTTTTGTTTCTTAATCCAATCTGCGACTCTGTGTCTTTTTATTGAAGAGTTTAGTCCATTTACATTTAGAGTCAATATTGATATGTTATCATCTGTATTTGCCATTGTGTTTGTCTTTCCTTTGATTTTATTTATTTATTCTTTTAATAATTTTTTTTTGGCCTTCTTTCATTGTTATTCGTCCCTCTGAGGTTCTGGCTTTAGGACTCCTTGTAGTATTTTTTGGAGTGGGGGTTTAGTTGCAATGAAATTCCGGAGTTTCTGTTTGTCTGGGAAGGTCCATATTCTTTCTTCAAAGAGGAAGGAGAGCTTTGCAGGATAGAGTATTCTTGGTTGGCATCTGTTTTCTTGGAGTCTGTTGACTATGTCCCTCCACTCTCTCCTTGCCCGTAGTGTTTCTTCGGAGAAGTCTGATGTCAGCCTGATTGGTTTTCCTTTGAATGTTATCTGTTTCTTCCCTCTTGCCAGCTGCATTATTTTTTCCTTGTCCTGGATTCTTGGGAGCTTTACTATTATGTGTCTTGCTGTATTTTTCCTTTCGTCGTGGAAGTTTGGTGTTCTTCTTGCTTCTGTATATCAATTTTCAGCTCCTTCTTCACATTTGGGAAGTTCTCTTCAATTATCTCTTTGAATATTTTCTCTGTTCCTACATCTCTCTCCTCTCCTTCTGGTATTCCTATAACTCTTATATTTCCTTTCCTCATGGAGTCAGATAGTTCCCGAAGTCTTTCTTCGTTCTTTTTCCTTCGTACTTCTCTTTCCTTTTCTGTTTTGTTTCTTTTTATTTCTGTGTCTTCAAGATTACTTATTCGTTCTTCCATTTCATCTATTCTGCTTTCATTGCTTTTCCCAGAATTCTTTAGTTCTTCCATTAATTCTTTGATCTCCTGCATTTCTTTTACTTCCCTCTTTAGGGACTCAATTTCTTTCTTCTGACCATTGTTTTCCCTCTCTAGGGACTCAATTGCATTCTTCTGATCGTTGATTATTTTTCCCTTATCATTGTTTTCCTTTATGACTTCTGTCAGTTTTTTAATCACGGCAATTTTAAATTCTCTTTCTGGAAGGCTCAGAAATTCTTCCAAGTTATTGTCTTTGCAATCTGGGGGCTGGCTTTCTTTTTGTGGTGTGCTTTTTCTCTGGAGAGTTGCTAGGTTGCGTTTGGTTCTTCTCCTCCCTACTGTCTGTTTTCTAATTTGCCGTATGCGTTGGGACACTGTGTTGTTGGGACTGGCCGGCATCTTGGGTGGGCTTCTCTGTTCCCCTCTGGTTCTTCCAGGAGTCATCTGTCAGTTTCAAGCAGCCTTTACTGGAGAAGGGTCCCTGTTCTAAAATGCCGATGTGGGGACACACTCCCCTGTGCGCCTGGTCTGCCCCGGCGGTGGGTTCCTGCTCCCCTCTGGGCTTGGACTGCAGGCCAGAGGGGGTCTGGCGTGGGCGAACTTCCCCCGCTCACCTCTGGCTCCTGAGGAAGCCTTCTGCAGGTAGTCTTTACTGAAGAAATGTCCCTGTTCTAAAATGGTGATGTGGGACACACTCCCTGCGCGTCTGGTCTCAGGCACACTCTTCTGCGCGCCTGGTCTGCCCCGGCTGTGGGTGCTCGCTCTCCCTGTGGGCTCAGACTACTTGTTCGGAAGGGGCCCGGTGTGGGCTAACTCCCCAGCTGGCCACTAGCTCCTTCAGTAGCCTGTGCTGGGGTCAAGTCGCTAGGTGGCGCCAGAGATCTCTCCTAGAGCCCTTGGGGAGCTGATTTTCCACCCCGTGGGACAGGGAGCAGAGCGGGGATGGTAGGGTACACCTCAACGGCTTTGGGGTGCTGTGTCTGCCTTGTGCCCCACCGTCGTGGGGAACCCCCGCCCCTAATTTCGTGCCCCGGGTCTCAGTTCCAAAGCCCTCAGTTCCAGGACGTGGGCTGTAGCCCAGATCAGTGGCGCGGGAATGGCGCCTTTTGAATCCCGCTCCCCTGCCTGGGCGCCTTGTTCCTGCTCACTCAGGGAGGGCCTCCGCAGTCTCCCCGCAAGCCTAGGTCGCAGGTGCGGGGACCTGGGCAGCTGCGATCCGATCCGGATCCGCGTCTGCTTTTTCAGCGCGCTGCTTTCCGCACAAGCTTACCGGGCAGCCGGGGCTGTGTGCTGGTGCTGGTCTCCTCCTGGGGGGCGGGGCTCTCTTTAATGGTGCCTGGAGCTCACCTCAGCGGCGGATCCTGCAGGGTTCTCCACAGCTCCCGTTCACGGGGTGTGGTGGCTGAAATAGTTCCTTTCCACTCACAGTCCCACTTGCTGCGTGCGTTGTTCTTGTTGGGCATTTTGGTTTGTTGTTTCCCTCCTCTCTGCCGGTCGGAGAGTGCCGACTTTGTGGGTGGGGGAGGGGAGCAGGGTTCTAAGCTTCCCTCCCTTCTGGTCCTCTTTTATGGCCACTTTCTTCTTTGGGCAGTTTGCTGGAGTCGTCCGTTTATCTTCCGTGTCCCAGTTCTCACTGGGACCTGCCGCTTTTCCTCCCTATTAACTTTTTTTAATGGGAGATCTTACTCGCAGCGTCTCCTCGCCGCCATGTTGCTCCGCCCCCTTCCAGGATTACTTTTTTAAATTAAAGAGCTATATAAAAAAAAAAAGGTCAAGTAGTATGAATTAAAAATATCAGTCCCAGGTGACATGGCAGAAAAAGGGTCCAGGACAATTAGAAGCAAACCAGATTCCATCCCTGCTCCAGAGAAAAGGGCAGGCAATTCTGTGCAGCCAGAGAGCAGCAGCATTGACCCTCTGGAACTGTAAAAACAACTTTGAATGAACTAGGTGGCAGGGGGCCTGAGGAGTCCAGTAGCCTCTCTGTGATGGCTCTCCTTGTTTTCACTGGACTAATCTCAAATGGGGTTCCCTATTTGAATTGCCTGGCGAAGGCAATCAAAGCACATTGCCCAAAGAACTTATCAAGCACACATATTTGTGTATATATTTTGTCTCCACCCACCATGCATCTAACTATCTAGCTATCTAGCTAGCTATGGTATCTATCATCCATGCATCCATCCATCCACCCATCCATCATGCACCCATCCCCATATGTCCATACAATCTATGCATCTAGCCCTGGATGTAGTAAAACAGTTGTTTATAATTCATTTGTCTGTGCTATATTATTTTATACTTCCAAATATCTTGAGGTAAATAAGTCAAGGAAAGAGTATTGAGTTCACTGAGAGACTTGAGGGTTGAATCAACTCTTTGTAATCATAACCAGTAAGTGGTGTGCAGGGGACTCAACACCATTTTTCTGTCTCCCCCCCTCCTCTTCCCTCCTTCCCAACTGTTGACTCTAGTCCAGCCACATTAATTTACTAACTTCCCCCTGAAGATCCCAGGCCTATTACTTTTGGGGCCTTTGCAGGGATTCTTCCCATTATAATGAACGCTTTCCCCTCAGATGTCTGAATAATTTACCTCTTTAGACTGTTCAAATCCCACCTCCCCAGTGGAACTTTCACTTTCACTGTCTGTTGAAATTGAAACCCTTGCTTCTTTGCCCACAATCTCAATCCTCCACATACTGCTTTCTCCATAGCATTTGTTTCTGGCTAACCTGTCAGATAATTTCTGTGTGCTTGCTGCTTCTTTTCTCTCCTGCAATGAGAATGCAAGCTCCACAGTGTCTTTGTTAAGTGTAGTGGGGACCCAATAGAACTCTAAGGTCAGCCTGCTCGAGGTGCAATTGTAACTCTTGTGATTTGATGTTTTAGTGGTTCAGACTAGGACTAGGTTATTAAACAGGATGTTTTCTAATATTTTTAAGCAAAATGATAAATTCTAAGTCATCTTAAGGCATGACCTCTTTCTTCTTTGCTCTTCCAAATATAAGAAACTTGATGCCAAATCCTTCCTCTCTGGCTGGGTGGCAATGTATGAGGATGGTCTAAGATTTAAAGGCTCAAAAAAGACATTATACTTTTTAAAAAAATAAAATCACAAAGTGTGGCTTCCTGTCAACACATTAGGGATTGTCTAGCCACCAGTGCTATCAGAGTGGTATGAGAAAAAATGGAAACCCAGAGAGAAGGGGCAAGGATGAGCCACCCATGCTCTCCTGTCTGTGGTTCTCACTTCTCCTGGGCTAGCATCCCTTTCATGCAAAACACAGAGATCTCAGAACTCAGCAAATGCAGTCATAGAGTGTGGCATTTTTCACATCCCAGTTACTGGAGCACAAGACATTTTGCATAGTTGAGTCTGGCTCAACATGACACCACTTATATATGTAAAATGTCCCCCTTTAGCTGAAGTGAAGTGTTAAGACATATGAGTAGAGGCCAGTTTCAAGACTAGAAAGAAAAGGTCCATACCTTGGGTCAGTCAAGTAAGAGATGTTTGACACATACTCCTGACATGTGGTTGGTTGTTCCTCTGGCTTGCCTATAGGAAGAGAGTAGATTTTCTCTTAAGGGACTGAGTGGTCCATTCATATCTTCTTGACAGTTTGCAGAGGATGATTTACTCCTTACTTGCTGAGATTCCTTATATAATTGTTGGGTAGTTTCTAAAAGTTATAGGAAGGTTAAGGAAGTGATTCACAGGCAAGGATGCCATTTGTTACATTCAGAAAACCAGCAGAGTTGCTCTGAGCAGGTACCTCCAAACACTGGTGGCCTCTCCACAGTCACAAGTGGTCCAAATGTTTTAAGAGGATTTTTCCTAAAATCCCCTGCCACTCCACCCATCCCACCATGTGTCCCTTGACCTGCAGGGTCCCAGGTGCTTTGAACAAATAGTGAACCATAAGCATATCCAGTAGCAGCAGATGTGGAGCTATCCCCTCACAGTATTACCTGTGGCTTGGGTAAGTGGGTACCCAGTATTCTGATGACAGGCGGTGACATAGGGTCTACCTATAACAGCTCAGATGTTATTTCCTCCAGTTGTACTAGCTGTGTTTGGTCCAGGTGGGCCCCACTAATGGAAATTAGGAACACCAGGTCCTGCAATTATGGGAATACTGTTGTCCCCAACAAAGTATTGGAAAGATGGGTTCCATGTGTGGGGGACATACTTGCAAGAAGCAGCATGTTTACGCTATGGAATGGGGCTTGCATTTGAGACCTCAGTGGGTGCGGTATGGCCAGGTGAGCCCCAGTTGTAATAATCAGAGTTGTTAGCAGACTTGCCTCTTGTTCCATGTGTTCTGTTTGTGGTGAGAGTTGCTCCAGTTGTAGGAGATATTCTTTGTCCAGCAGGGCTCAAAATGTTCTTATGGAAACTGGGATCACTGGGGTCTCCAAACATGGGAACGGTGCTGTTATTTACTGTCGTGCCACTCGCGCCACAGTAAATTGAATTCCACATGTACCAATCATAAGTAGAATCACACATGTCCGCGGTGATGTTTTTTCCAGCTATGGGAATGGGGTTGTCATTTCCTGTCTTGTTACTTCTGTTTTGCCTCATAGGTCATCGCCTCCAGGTGCTTGGATTTACGGTGGATCCTTAAGTGTGTGCAAATGCAGACATATCTCTGTGTTGTCCTACCACAGTTGTTGTACTCGAGTTAGATGCATCCTGATTGATACAAGCAGGAGCAGAAGGCGGGATGGATGCCCTCCTTCTGCTTCCTCTATGGCTGGGCATTCTCAATGTCAGAGAAGGAGTGGGGCATGTGTTGGATATACTATCCCCAGAGCTCCCACTATGCATATGAGTCACAGGTCCCATCAACCCAAGTGGGTGTGGGCTCATGGGGGTATAGTGTAAGCTACTGTCTCCAGTATTAGAAACCTGGTAGCAATTCTAGAATTAGTGATAGTGGCTGTGCCAGTGGAGACACGGGTTGGCAATCAAAGCCTGCTTGGCATTTACAGCGCCAGCTGTGGAATCTGACAATGTTAAACCCACAGAGTCCTGTTTCATTGAGTTGCCAACAGATGGCTGGGCTACTGCAGGAGAGCCTAGGCCCATAACATTTGCTGGGGCTACTACTAGCTTTCCCAGTTGAGAAGAGCTGTCAAACCCATTCATATCTTTGGTCCCCAACTCAGGCAGAGTGAGGGCTACTGTGCCTGAGAGGTTGGAAGTCACAGTCAGTTGTCTGATTTTGTAGGTAAACTGGTAGAGACATGGCTTGAGGCAATGTTGTCACCAGGTTGCGGCACTGTGCAATGTGGGATATGGCTCTCAGAGGCAGGGGGAGGTGAAAAGGTGATTGCTTGGTCCTGAGGAGTGGTGTCCCTATCTCAGTGTCAGTTTCAATGGCAGGTGCTGACGTGCCACCTACTAAACTGTGAGTGGCTGTGGACCCCATGGCGGGTGGGCTGGAGTGAACAGGAGCTTTGGGGGGAGTGGCTTTCTGCTGTTTATCATGAGTTGTTCCAGATTTGGGAGGGGAGGTAGTGGGTAGGCTTTTGGGGACTGGCATTTTGGCAGCATGCTGCTGCTGCTGCACATTGCAATGAACTTGGAAAAATGAGGGAGATCCCTCACTTGACTGTGGGTCAGAGCTGAAAATAACAGCCAGTGAAAGGTTAGCAGTATCCATATCAGGGGCATCGTCATGTAAAATAGGTTATGCAGATGGAACGGCAGATTCTTGGGCTATAATGGTGGGAGGGGCAGCCATAGGAGTGGTGGGCAGGACAGCAGAAATAAGGGTCTAGGTAGAAGGGTCTGGGAAAATGGAAGGTAGGACAATGGGATGGGAAGAATCTACAGACATAGGTGTTGGCTTCATTTTCGCAGGCATGTGGCTGGAGAGAGGTTGAGGGGCTCTGAGGTATGAGGATGTCCGAAATATGAGATGTTGTAACTATGATTGAATTTGTATTACTCAGCAGGCTCTTCCAAATAGGATTACAACTATTTGGAATAAAATCATCAACATCAACAGAAGGTGAATTAAAGACCATGCCTCCTCTTTCTTTATCAGTATTTACTATCTGAGGTGGAAGAACAGACACAATGTGTGGCCTAACAGATATGTCAGCCAGGACAGTAGAAGTATTGGGGAAATGCATAGTGGGTCCTAAGGAGACATTTGGACAGAAGAAAGAGGTAGGTTGAGTGGCACTAGAGTCTGGTGACCTCTGTTTCACCCCCTGAGATTTGGATCAATTGACCCTCAGTGCTCTCCTGTGTGTCCAGGTTATTGGCTACAGCTAGACAAGAGAGCTTAGAGGGTTGGGGCATCTCACCTCTATCCCATAGAAGCTGCATTGGCATGGGCAGTGGAAATAGAAGTGGCATGGGCCTTTTCTGTTTGCAGGCCCTACTGCTGCCAGAGTCTACTGAAGTGGAACTCATTGATTGGCTATCTGAAGACTTTTTGCCCTGTATCTCCTTCTGGGATTTCGACGTGATTAGCGAGCTAGGTGGATGGTCTTCAGCCAGCTCTTCATTGTTGACATCTGTGGTGACAGGAAGGCCCCTAGGGTTGGGCTAGAGAATAGGCTGCATGCTCTTCAGGCTTCTTGGGAGGCAAATCATCCCCAACAAGGTTTCTGGGGGAGCTGGTGGGAGGCATCTGGGAAAGCTCTCACTCGAGCTTTCTTCTGGGGGTGTGGGAAGGAGAGCCAGAGATCCAGGGTTGCATATTCCAGCAGTGAGGACTCTGTTAGTCAAGGATGAAGATGCCAAAGGCATAGCCCCAATGTGATCATCTTCCTCTGTGGTCTCTCTGGAGATGTCTTCCTCTATGGTCTCTTCAGAGACCTCTTCCTCCATAGTCATTCTGGATACCTCTTCCTCCTTTGCCATCTTCCTCCTTTGCCTAGGTTATCTTGAGCCCTCACCTCCATATCCCCTGGGGAAAGATTTGGGGAAAGGTGACTGGAGGATTCTACTTTCTTAGTCTTGGGTTCTTGCTTAAGTGGCGAAGACGAGAGATTAAGTTTACCTCCTATTGGTGGTATACTTCTGGCTTTGCAGTGTCCAAACATCATAGAATTACGAGCAGACAGGACAGGCTTCTTTGGCGGGTTCCCAAGTGATGCCAATGGGAGACTCCCCAAAGCGGAGCACAAGGCTGGTGGGATGGGATATTGCCTTGAGGGAGCTATGTGAAAGCCAGTTGATAAAGGCAAATGCTGCTGGTTGAAGTGCCTGGGAGCCGGCGGGCTGGCAGGTGCTGAAGCAGCTGGGTGGACCCAACCAGGTGGAGCAGAATGGAAATTAGGTTGTATAGGCAGGCACCTGCTTCCACGTAGGGGCCTGCAGCGGTACAGTCGGTACAGTCGGTGGCACAGAGACCAAAATTTACAAAGTAAATTGCCCATCGAGAGCTGTTAGTGCACCAAACGATCTGAGTATTGAGTAAGAAGCTAGGAGAGCTTTCCCTAAGCTTCCGACTGCTCTGGAGATCAAGCATGCACAGGCCACCTCAGGGATTGTGACAGTCCTTGGAACGTCACAGAGAAAGTGCAGTGGGGGCTGATGCAAGCTGGGGGGCCACGTCACCGAGCAAAGGGCAAGACCCCAACGTCCTGTCTCATTTCCAACTTTCCCAACAGATTCAGTTGTTGGCATCAGATGGGTCATTCTGTGGGGATTGTTGGGTACCCCAGAGATCCCATCTGCCAGAGCTCTCCCCTCCTGGACGGGGTTTTAGCATTCCGTGTCTTCATTGCTTAGGCGGCCCTTGTGCTCCGCTCCCCTCTCCCATCACCGGTCCCTAAGGACAGAGCCTGCAGAAAGTGAAGGAACACTGCCCCATTCCCCTTGGGCACTCCCCCATCTTTTCAGCAACCCCCTACCCCTCCCACAACCATCCTGCCCAGTATCTCTGCACCACCACCTTCTCCATGGCCACTCAGGTGACCCTCATCACCAGGTTTCAGGGTAGGCTGTGACAGTGCTATAACCTGATGGCCTGTGGGACCCCAGGACTGGACTCTGCACCCATCCCCCTTCCCCGTAAGTGTGTTCTCTTGCCTTCTTTACATAAATTTGATAAAACAACATTTAAATTTTGGACCTTCCTTAGGTCACACAGGTAGTGTGGCTCAACCAAGATTTGAACCTAGCCTGTGGGATTCCAGAGTTCCTACTCTGGACTGTGGTCCCTCTTCATGGCATCATGAGTTACCTATCATTTTTTGCCATAAAAAAAGCACATGCACTCCCCAACTCCCAAAGTAACCACTGTCCACACCATGCTCTGTGGCGGGCTGCACCTCCCATGCTGTCTCTTGACAAGGTCCGGGCATTGGGGGAGACTCCCAAGAAGCAGGGAGTTCCTGTGCTCCCCCGAAGAGGGAAAGTTGTACTTCCCAGAAGAAGGAAGTTCTTGCACTTCCCAAAGAAGATCTGAACTAGGGAGTCTCCGTGGCAACACCTGCTAATGCTCTCCTCTTTGTTCTTGGTTAATGCTGAAGTAAGTTAGTTATTAATTGGCATGTGAAAACCTAATTTGGACCCAGGTGACAATTGGCTTACTGGTCTTACGCATGAACTATCACAAAAGAAGTAAAAAATTGTTTAAGGTATAGTTAGGAAAGAAATGTTTCGGCCCTGAGAACTATGGAGAATGAGCTGCCCTGAACCAGCTGTGCTTGGAAACCATAGCCTAACCTGGGGGGTACCTGTTTGCGCAACAATACATTTCCTGGTGTATGAGGTCAATAATTCACAGGCCGTGTGGAGGTTAGGAATTTCTAGTTAAGAGTTAGACTTCAGTAGAACTTACGTAGATTTGATGAATTGTTTTAAACCACTCTGAAGTAATTAATATATTAACCAAGTTAATTGAGTGCTAGGAAATAGATTGATTTTAGTAATTGAATATAGAATAGGAATTTTACACCCACGTTTGTAATTGGGAAAGTTTAAATGTTGCCAAATGTTGTGCTGTTGATCATGCTAGTAAATGAGCTGTACCTAGGAAACTAATTGTTCTTAGGTTACCCAAAAAATGGCCTACAGGTATAAGGCCAAGGGAGTCTTTACATGATCATGAGAAAATATGTATTGATTGTCTTTGCTCTACTTCAATGCTTACATTGATGTAATCCCACCGCTCGCCTTAAGGTATAAATAAAGACCCGCTGAGACCCTCAGCAGGAAATACTTGGAAGAAATAAGGTGTCTGTGTCTACCTCACTTTTACCTCGCTCCACTTCCCCTCAGCCCTCCGAGAAAGAGAAAAAACTTCACCGACTCTGTCCTCTCCTTTCTGAGATCCCTGACACGACTTCTAGCTGGAGCTGGTCTCCAACAATGCTCTAGTTTCGGCAGTCACAGGTCAGAGGTGACAACTGTCAATGTAACACCATTCCACATGTCTCTAATTGAACCTAGCAGGCTAATCTGATTTTTGGTCCAGTTTGAAAAGCTTAAATATGCAAAGATTATATTTTAGATAAATAGTGGGCTATCATGAAAGCAATTCACCAAATGGATTATACCATATGGGTAGGAGGCCAGTTTCTCTGGTTTTCCACGTATTTCTTGGTATTCATGCCTAGAAAGCAAATACATCATTTACTATAAATTAATAATGGCGCAAAATAATGGATTAAAATAATCTAACACAGTTTGGTCGCTAGAAGCACACAAGCTGGTGTGCACTACATGTTTTTGGCACTTAAATATGACGCTAGAGAATCTTAAGCCCAAGAGAGGAGACATTCAGGCCCAGAAAGCCAGGAAAGAAAGCAAAGCTATGTGTAGGCCAGGATTTCTATAACCTACCTATCTTTTTTTTTAAAAAAAATAACCTATCTTTATTTAGGTTATTTCCAGTGTTTTTCTCTTTCAGGGCTGTTGTGTGTTAGCTATATGAACCAGAAACTTTAGAACCAAGTGACACACTAATAAAAAAAAAATATATATATTTTCAGTTAAAATTTTTATTTAATGTTGAATATAATTAGTATATTACAAAATTGGTTTTATTCTTTTCTCATGAAGTTATTTTTCACAGTATATCAGAGCAAATTCGGACTTCCATCATCCAACAAACTTTGAGATTGGTTAAGGTAAAAAAGGTTTTGCTCATATCCAAACTGTTTGGAAAAATGAGAAATATAAGCCCTTTTCAAACTCTCCAGAAGCAGAAATGATTTCCATTTGTAGCACTTAACCATCATTCCTTGCTATCATTTGAGGGGAATTCAACAAAGTACAATTGATGCTCCTGTTTGTTGGCACAAAAATAGCCAGTCAGTACACATTTTGGCCAAAGAATTCCTCAGGAATTCTGAAAAAGATAGCCACATCTTGAACTTATTTGAAAACATTAAATTATAGTCATGTTACTTCCTTTATTCTCCCAAAGAGGAAAAAATTCATTTGACTGTGATGAGTGTTAGGATTTCTAAACAATAAAAAGAACTTGGACTACAGTATCCTAGAGAATCCCACATCTTGATTTTAAAAAAGAAAAAAAGAAAAAAACAAAGAAATGTAAGAATATAAATAACTTAGAGGCCTTTTCATTATGTCTCATTCTTTTCTTTTTCTCCCAGAGGTGATCACCACTTTCATTTTACGTACTATCATTCTTTTTTTTACATATATTACATATGTAATATTAAATGGTATATAACATATTTTTAAGTAATATAATATAAACAAATTTTAATTAACAAATAATAAATCACATATGCAATTCTGATTTTAGTTTTCTTTTTAATTCAACATTGAGGATTTGGGCTTAGTGAAAAAAAGAGCCATTTATATAGAGCTCGTTCATTTACTTGATTTCTGTTTAATTAATTTGTCATTTTCTTTATAATTTACTTTCTTGAACTTCTGTCTGGGGCATTATTTTGTTTTCACTTCCCTTGCTTCTTGATTTGAAACCTGAGTATTTATTTTCAGTCTTCACTGGATTTTAAGACATATTCCTAATACTCTAAACTTACCTGTAAGTACTACATTAACTACAAAACGCAAATCTGATAGAAACACCGAAGTTTTTTCATGATTGTGTCGATAGCTTGAGAGTGAGAATTTCTTTTTTTTTAAAAGATTATTTATTCATTTATTTATTTATACAAGATTGATTGATTGATTGATTGATTTATACAAGCACTGGGTACAGTCAGAAGCGCGGGAGGGTGAGAGAATTCACCAGAGCCAGAGCGGGGAGCAGAGCAGGCAGAAGGACCGAAGTACACTGCTGAGGGGAGCAGCGGGCGGCAGGCGAGGTCTGCGCGCCATGTGGGACCCTCCTCCCATGGCCAGGGAGCAGCCGGGGATTAACCAGCGCTGCAGAGGCTGCTGGCAGCTTCTCAACCCAGCGCTCAACCGCTGCGCCACCAGGGAGGCCCGAGAGTGAGAATTTCTTATGATCTTTTATGTGATCATTTTTTTGAAATAAATATTCCATTATAAGTGAAACCAATATATATTCTGTGTTCGTTGTTTCCTAAATCTACATTCTTACTTTTTTTTTCTCAATCTACGAATTTTAAAAAGAAATACTGAAATCTCCTATTATGATTGTTAATCATTTCAATTCAAATTTGTATTCTATCACCTCTTGCCTTGCATATTTTGAATTTATTTGTTATATCATAGAGACAAAGCAAATACCTAATTAGTGTATTTTCATTGTGGATTTCATTTTTTATCATTTCATTTTATTCATTCCTATATTAAGCTTTATCTTAAATTCTCTTTATATGGTATAATTTTCTTTTGCTTAATATAATTTTCCACATCTTGTATTCATTTTTTTTTTCATTTGGGTCTATCATTTACAAATGCCACAGATAAATTTTACTATTTTAATAAATCTTGTATTTTTTATTTCAACTTGTTCTATCATTTTATATAATCCTGCTTACTGGGTTTTTCATTTGCTTTTCTTTCTTGTTTTGCAGGATTGACAATATTTTATTTATCCCCTTGACCTTATTTTTTTTTCAATTCTGTTTTGAAAAGTCTATTACTCTTCTCTTTTGTCATAAATTACTAAATTTCATTTTTCAAAAGAGCTTAAGCTACTGGTTTTCTCTACTTTACTTCCAAACCAAACATTAAGATTTAACAACTTTCCAAAAGTTTTAACAACTTTCCAAAACTCTTTCCTTTTGTTAATTTTTTCAAAATTAGTATTTGTTTAAACAAGACAGTTACTCTCTATATAACCCAATTTTGTTCTCTTTACAAGAATTGTTGTCCAGTATTTTTGCTTCTTTAATGCCAGAGCTTTTATATATTCTTAACTCTTATTTTCATATAACCTTTGTACATTCTTAAGAAAGTATATTAATCAGGCAAGTAGCTTATAAATTATGTTGTCCTCATACCTAAATAGTATGTAAAACAATTAGTTTTCTTCAGCATCTTTGACGTAGATTTTATTACCTGCTGGAATCAATTGCTGCTAATGAATTTTCTGGTGTCCACTGTTTGTCATTCCTCTGTAAGACATTTTTCTTTGCCTGGGTAGTATTAAGATCTTTCTGAATATCCTTGTGCAGCAATTTACTAAATTTGTATAAATACAGATGAGTTTTATTTATCCTTCTTAACAATAACTTTTCAAAATTATCAGAATTTTTATTCTTTGAATATTACCTCTCCTCTCTACTCCCCAAATCCATCTATTTACCACTCATATTTTTGCTCATAAGCATTTCTTAAATAGTCTTATACTACCTTTCATGTCATTTGATAGGTCACGTTTTCCAATTGTATTCCATTTAAGTTGTATTCCTTGTCAATTCCTCATTACTTTATTCAAACGTATTAATATTTTCTTAGGTTGAACCAAACACAGCTTTTATCCCATCTGTTGAATAGCTTAATGCAACTACTACATTTTTTTAGTTTCATAATATCTAATTAATCTTTGCTCATGTATAGCTATTCTTGAGGTATACCTGATAGCTTTTATTTCAAAACTTCTGGATTTATGAATATTATTCTTTCAGTTATGTCTTTGATAACATTACAACATATTTATATTAAACATAAGGGACTTCGCAGACACCTCTGTTTTCTTAGGAGTGAATTTTGTTATTTGATTTTGTGCAATGTCTTTTCCAAACATTAGACTCATTCATATACTTCAAGTTTTATTTTGCAGTTGCATTCATCTTAAGGAATTTCCTGGTGAGTTTTGGTGTATAACAAACAAATCATTTGTTTGTGAATGATTTCCTTTTCCAGGCACAAGAGTAGACATGAATGAATCCCCCACTTATGCAGGGTAAAAACAGCCTTAGATTCCACCTACACACAGTCATTTTCAAACTCTAATAACATAAAATTTGAGCATCTGTCTTTGCATATCTAGATAGATGTATATGTGTAAAGATACATATCTTCATAAATAAATTTTCAAATATATTACATGTAAACATGTATATGTTTGTCTGCAGGTTAAACAATCATTTCTATATATGTCTTTCATTTTTGTTCTAAGATGTTCCCTTTTTGTCCAGCTATGTGGCTTTTAACATTTGCCTAATATTTTGCATCTAATATAACATATTAGAAGGGTAAATATTTTCTACATGATGTCACAGCACCATTTTTCTTCAAATGTGTACAAAACAGTCATCTTAAACCAGTCAAATACAAACTCAGACCAGATGATTCTTCTTTCCTACTAGTATATCCTTCTATCAGATTCTTCCCACTTTAGTTCATCTTGCATATTTTGCCTGAATAATTTTCTCAAATACTTCTTTGCTCTAAAATCTTCAGGGGCCACTATTTTCTACTGAATAATATTAAAATAGCTTCAATTGTTTTTTGGTCAAGCAGTATTGTTTTATGTAGAAAATTGAAACTAGAAAAAATTCAAAATAATTTATTTTCTTGGTTTAAAACCATCTTCAGGGGCCTCCCCGGTGGCGCAGTGGTTGAGCACTGGGTTGCGAGGCTGCCCGCGGCTTCTGCGGCGCTGGTTCGATCCCCGGCTGCTCCCCCGCTACCGGAGGAGGGCCCCACATGGCACGCAGACCTCTCCTGCCGCCTGCTGCTCCCCTCAGCAGTGTACTTCGGTCCTTCTGCCTGCTCTGCTCCCCGCTCTGGCTCTGGTGAATTCTCTCACCCTCCCGCGCTTCTGACTGTGCCCAGTGCATGTATAAACAAAGACAAGCAAACAAACAAACAAACAAACAAACAAATAAATAAATAAATAAACATGCCTCTAAAAAAAAAAAAAAACCATCTTCAATCACTTCATAGTTACTTATCATTTGTGCCTTAGCTTTCCTAATGTAAGGTCACAAACCAGGTGTAATTTGAAACTATGCAGAGAGCAAAGCAAAGACCAAAGAAAGAGGCCAACTACTCCAGATTCATAGGTAGCAGTTTTAATGATTAAGAGAACCTACTAGACTTTGTCATGGGGAGCCACAAGACTCCCCAGTTTTGTGCACAAGCCTTCACCAAAATCTCAAAGTTTATATAGAATATTTAACTGTGTTTAGTCATGCATGCAGTCTACATAGTCTTGTTAACACATTATATATCTCAAGGTTGCATCTTTAAATTAACTTCTGGGAACACACATTCCTAGGGAAGAGGGATGAGAAGCCTCCAATTCCCAGATCTGACTCTCAGATCAAACAGGCTATCATATTTTCTTGATTACCTTTCCCAATTGTATAATGATATGGAATGATGATATGACTGTTTCCTATGGTAAATGTGAATGAATATAAAATGAGTTGATGTAGGTAGAGTGCTTAAAATATTATCTGACAGATAGCAACCATCATGTAAGTACTAGACAGTATTATTTAATTTCCTTATCAATCATATAAAATACTACCTTTCAATTTTCTCAACCACTAATTTCTCTTGTGAGAACTATTCTCATATTAAACATTTGTATTATTCTTTTCAAGTATCCCTTGCATTTCACTAATGTATCCCTAGAGCCCTAGAACAGTGCCTGGCACATATTAGGCACTTAAAAAAGTATCTGATAAATGGGTGAAAAAAAACATTTCCTGCTACCTGAAATACCCTCTTTAAACTTTCCCTTTGTACACTAATATTCTGCCAATCCTTCAAGACACAGGTTCAATATTTCTCTAACCACAGAACTATTAATGCTTACCAAACAATTGGTTTTGTCAAATTTGAATTCCAATAGCACTTAGCTTTATACTTATGTCCTTCACTGACTTCAGATACAGATACAGATATCGATCTATAGATATAGCTATACTTTATATTTGGGTTTTGGCAAAGTAATACTCTTAAAAGCTTAGTAGAAACCCATTTCAACTTATTGGGGGTACTAGCATTAAGACATGTTAGCAGTTCCTGGACTCTCTTCCAGGCCATTGTATTTGTATTCCCATTGTATTTTCTATAAAGATACAATAGCCATTCATATGAAAAATGTTCAACATCACTTGTAATCAGGGAAATGCAAAGAAAAACTACAATGAGATACCATCTTACACCAGTGAGAATGGCACATATTAAAAAAACTAGCAACAACAAGCATTGGCAAGGATATGGAGAAAAAGAAACTCTCCTGCACTGCTGGTGGGAGTGTAAAATGGTCCAACCATTATGGAAAGCTGTGTGGAGATTCCTCAACCTGCTAAAATGGAGCAGCCATATGATCCAGCAATTCTACTACTAGGTATTTACACAAGGGACACAGAAACATTAATTCAAAAGGGCACCTGCACTCCTATGTTTATAGCAGCACTATTTACAATAGCTAAGCTATGGAAAGAACCCAAATGCCCAAAAATAGATGACTGGATCAAGAATATGTGGTATATATATATACAATGGAATATTACTCAAAAAGCTAAACTCATGCAATTTGCAGCAACATGGATGGAGCTGGAAGGAATCATGCTCAGCGAAATAAGCCAAAAAGAAAAAGAAAAATACTGGATGGTCTCACTCATAGCAAGAATTTAGGAAACCTAAATAAGGGACCAGGAAAAAACCTAAATA
This sequence comes from Talpa europaea, assembly GCF_964194135.1. Classification (NCBI taxonomy): domain Eukaryota; kingdom Metazoa; phylum Chordata; class Mammalia; order Eulipotyphla; family Talpidae; genus Talpa; species Talpa europaea. The sequence goes on from NC_140071.1 coordinate 97,383,127, forward strand.
TAATAAAGTAAAAATCAACAAGCAACTGTAAACCAGAGACCCAGTACAGGGGGAGGCGGGGAGGAGGGAGTAGGATTAGAACAAGGGTGGTAGGAATTGTATGGGGACTATAACAAAGGTGAAAATGCATCCATTATGCAAAAATGAAAAATGATGGCTCTGATTCCTACACCTCAACTAGTTCTAATGCTCATACATCATCACAAATGAAAAGGACCTGTATCCTGATAATTATTGGTCTTTGCCCATACCAGTGCTAATGCCATTGGAATTTAGATAGTGTAAATGCAATATTATTGTTTCTGTTGTTATTGCTATTGATATTTTTTGTAATGATAAGGTGAGGACCTCACCTATAATACTAGGGCCCTGATCTGGCTCTTCTATGAAATCCTGGATTACACTCTACTGCTTGTTATTCCTTTGTATACTATAGGAAGTGACCTACCACTGTCTAAACTTCAAAACTCTCCCCAGAACCTATAGTTATATTTAGAACCATGGTAATATGTGGTAGAAATGTCTGAAAGAAGTATATCAGGTCTTCAAATAATTTCTGATTCACAAAATCTATCATTAGCTGTACTTTCACTTCAGTGGTCCAATCTTAACCATCAGTACATAAAATACGTAAAAGGGGAAAAAGTAAAACAATTAGACAAATCTTTAAATCATAAAAACTGATGCCTAGTATACCCAAAAAGAAGGTTAAAAGATAGACACCTCCAGATTACTGGTTCAAAGGTTATCTATTGAACCTAGATACTCACATTTACCTTGTTTTCTTTTTTTTTTTTTTTTTTGAGGTATAGTTCATGTTCTACAAAATTTACCTTTTCAAGTTATACAATTTAATAGTTTTAGTATCTTTGAAGAGATCTGAAACCATCACCTCTACCTAATTTTAGAGCATTTTCATCACATCCCTCAAAAAACTATATACATTGGTGCTCACTTCCAATTCCCCCTTCTTCCTAGACTCTGGTAACCATTAATCTACTTTCCATTTCTGAGGATTTGCCTTTTATGGACAATCATATAAAGAGAACCATGCAGTATGTAGTCTTTTAAGTCTGCCTTCTTTCACTTAGCATAAAGATTTTTTTTTAAAGATTTATTTATTTAGTTATATATACAAGAACTGGGGTATAGGCCAGAGGTGTGGAGGGTAAGAGGATTCACCAGAGACAGAGCGGGGAACAGAACAGGCAGATTGAAATATACTGCTGAGGGGAGCAGTGGGCGAGTCAGGAGAGGTCTGCTGTGCCAATATGGGTAGCTCCCTGGCTGGGGATCAAACTCAAGCTGCAGTGGCTGCTATAGCTTCATAGTTTGTGTCTTAACCCCTTGCACCACCAGGGAGGCCCCTTAGCATAAAGCATTCAGAAGCTATCCATTTTGTAACACAAAACAGTATTTCATTCCTTTTTTTGAATTATATTCCATTATAGGGATATACCACATTTTGTTTATCCATTCATCAGTTGATAGACATTTGGATTGGTCCCAAATTTTGTCTATAATAAACTACTATTTTTGTATAATTTTTGGTCAGTTTGAACATCATTTGATGATATACCCTTAGTCTTCATCTGAAAACGTTGAGGTTGTCATACTGTTATAATTGTATTACAGTGAATTAGACTGAAATAGTCCTTACTGATCTTACCATATTCAATGCACCTCCACACCCATATAACAATATCTTCCCTTATAAACTCTGATAGGCTTGGAGTTCATTACCTGTTACATGGGCTTATTTTGTTAGCCCAAAAACACTGCATATTTTTTACTGTTTTTATTAAGACCAGGGGCTACCTAGCAACCATTAAGTCATACTGCCCATCACCAGACATACATCTGCAAGCTCATAAAAGCATGTCAGAGACAGAGATCAATCACTGTCTACATTTTCTTGGTCTTATGTGACTAGAACCTCGTATCATTTTACATGAAAGTCTTATTTTTCATGGAGTCATTATTTTTATTGCACAAATATTACAACTGCCTTCTTTGCCTTAATGTCACTGATCCTAATTAAATAAAAGAGATTACAGAGTAGTTTTCAGTAATTATGTGATTAGTGACATTCTATTTGGAAATGCCATCTAAATTTTTGAATCATAAAAAGGAGAAAGTAGAGGAAGTAGATGAGGCAGAAAAAACAGACAAGAAGAAAATGAGAAAAAAATATACAGGAAGGGAAGGAGGGGAGGAGGAAATAAATAAATCAAATGCAAAATTTTAAATAAAAGTAAAGGATATAAAATAAAAAGAGTAGGGCCCTCCCTGGTGGCGCAAGGGGTTAAGACACAAACTATGAAGCTATCCGCAGCCTCTGCAGCAGCAGCATGAGTTCGATTCCCGGCCAGCCAGGGAGCTACCCACATGGTACAGCAGACCTCTCCTGTCTCATCTGCTGCTCCCCTCAGCAGCATATTTCAGTTAGTCTGCCTGTTCTGTTCCCCACTCTGTCTCTGGTGAATCCTTTCACACACACCCCCACACCTCTGGCCTGTACCCCAGTTCTTGTATGCATATATAAATAAATCTTTAAAAAAATTAAAAAATAAAAAAAGTAAAATATTACAAAATAAGTAAATGAGAGTAAACACATCCACTGCCTTTTATTTGCATCAACAAGACCCTGCTGGAACCCTGATCTCAGATTTCCAGAGCTATGAGATAAAATAATTCTGTTGTTTTAGGGAAAACAAACAAAACTTTTATAATAGATACTATGCACTTTTAGCTTATTGATGATGTATGTTTGAAAAGATTACAGAAGCACATTTTGTTAGAGTCACATCTTATTTGCTAGTACATTAAAAAGCTTGGCCTCTGGTTTACCCTCATTTTAGAAGAATTAAAAGTGATAATTTACTGGCTATCATAGAATACATGATTTCTTAGGATTAAAAAGCCAGATCTCTGAATTAGCAGCTGTGGACCTTGAAATAAGAATAAAAGTGGGTTATAGTTTCAAGAGTTCCTTCCTTTAATATTAGAGTAAGGGGATATGAAAATAATACCTAAAATCAAGTTTTCATATAGAATATAATCCTTATATTGTTCAAAAATTATAATAGTCATTACATGTATAGCATATTTATTAGGTACTTTGAAAGTATTGCCATAACTGCTATTGAAAAATATAGAGAAAGTATCCAACATATATTTTTGCATTCTTTTAAAAAGTAGCATTTAATTCACTTCATAAGTTATTTATAAAGCTTTACAATGAAAAGAAAGGTCCTGTGTCATTATTTCAACTCTATTATGAAATATTGACAAATGAAACACAAGTAGAAATATTGTCAAAAAATTTCTAATGATAAGGAGTTTATCATGAGTCCTTTTGAAAATGCAAGATGAATGATGTTGAGTTGTATAAATTACTAATAAAACATATTTGCCCATTAAGTTATTTGAATCCACAAGTCTCTTCAATAGCAGCAAGCAATGGCTTTCCATTTTTAATAAAATTCATAGAAAAAAACTTGGAATCTTTTTATCTGTTGTATTTCTATCAGGTTGGGGTGGGGGGAATCACACTTCTGCATCATTTTGTCTATTTGTAATGACTAAAGGATACTATAGCCATAGTTGGAAATATACTCTGTGATAGAGACATCATAATCCATCCATAGATTCTAAACAAATTAAACAGCAAGCTCCCTTAATTTAATTGTCACTGGGCTGAGTTTTTATCATACACAAGACTCAAAAGCCTTCTCAGATTTGTGTTTTACTAGTTGGCGTTCACAGTCATCTGTTCAAATAATATAAGACCTTGAAATCACATACTTTACTTCCATTCATTGCTACTTTCAAGCTCACCAAATCTTTTCTGATAGTGTATAGTTCATAAAATTTCCTACCAAAGGCAGTCATTATAACCAACACACACCTCCGAGGGCTCTGTTTTTTTAACTTTTGTTCTAGAGCTACAAGTTTTTTATGTACATTATCTTGTTTTTATATCTTCATAAATAATTTTACCAAATGTGTCTCCACTGCATTAACATATATGGCACTTTTTCAAGAATTCAGAAATAGTTTTTTTCATTGCCTCCTACCAGAAAACCAAGCTAATATCACATATTTTAGACTAATAAACAGTGTAGTCTAACATATTCTTGGGTTATTCTGTATTTAAAAGGCAAAAATCTATTGACATCACATAAAATTTCATTTCAAATTCAAGGTAGTTGGCAATGACTCTGTTCATCAAAGTCTCTTGAGGACCTAGAATGATAGAGAATTAATATATTTTTAAGATTTCTGCAACAAGAAGAAAGTTATATGGCAAATGGTGCACAGATTCTTAGGTTTTTCATAAATAAGTAATACATGTCCCTATCCTAGAGCAAGTTATATGTTCTTGCCTAATACCAAAGAGTGCAAGTAAGCACTATATGACTATGTAAGGAGAAAGTGGACAGCTAGAAATAATTGATGATTGACAAGAATAATTTCCAAAGGCATTTGAAAGGGCAGGTGGCATTAAATGTTTCCTTCTTTTGATGATTATTGTAATCTTGCTAATGCAACACCTAGAAATGATGTGAAAATAAAAGAGGTAAAGTGGCAAGAATAATAATCAATTCCTCAAAATAGGTATGGGTAGTCAGTGTAAGATGCTCAAGTTATTAACTTGAATTGTCAGATCAAATCACAAATTAAGAGCAATGAACAGAAAACTTAATCTCAAGGTTTTTTGAATTATGAATATGTCCTTACATCTCTGTCTAAAACATAATGATAGTCAATGATATGGAAAAATAATATATATCAAATTATTTGCCTAACAGAGATGAGGTGGATTGTTTCTTATATAATTCCTTCAGATATTTATTATTTAGGAAGACTTCAGATAATATACTTCTAGTTACACAGCATTCAATCAGTAACTTAATTAAAAATATATAGACATATTCTTTAGTGTTTTCATAAATAAAATACTGTACAGGTAGTAATTGCTCATATATATCTTTTATCTAGTTCTGTGAAGATTATAATTCACACACAAAGCAAACTGTGAAATAACTAATCTTATATTTTTGAGGGCTCCTCATTGTATCATTTTTAATCAATTTTAGTGGCAATATATTATTTATGTATTTGAACTATTGGAGTTAAACATTAATAAGGCATACCATGGCTATTTGCAGTAAACAAATATTTAAAATTCTTTAAAATATCTTACAATATCGCATGTTAAAGCCTTACTTGAAAAATATTTTGAAAGTCTAAAAAATTAAAATTAAAGAACAGGACATCAATAACTTAAATTTAGAAGCTTTTATGTAAAAAGAAAAAACTCCTTAAGCAAAGTAAAGATTTTAAGCAACAGTATTTTTCTTCACAAACAACAAAGATAAAATATGGACATTATACTTCTAGTCAGATGGTGGGAAAGAAATAAAATACCTATACCTGTTTTAGTCTCTATACCATCACTTATCAACAGGGAAATGCAAATCAAAACCACAAATGCAAATCAATACCACCTCACACCTGTGAGAATGACTCAAAAAAAAAAAAAAAAGGAAAGAAACAAGTGCTGACAAATGTGTAGAGAATAAGGAACTCTCTTACACTCTTGGTGGGAATGCAGCTGGTCCAGCCCCTGTAGAAAGCTGTGTGGAGGTTCCTCAAAACACTAAAAATGAATCTACCGTATGATTCAACAATTTCACTCCTAAGTATCTTCCCAAAAAACATAAAAATTCTAATAAAAGGAAACCTGAACTCTCATGTTTATAGCAGCACTATTTACAATAACCAAGATATTAAAACAACCTAAATACCCCAGGACAGATGAGTAGATCAAGAAGATGTGGTAGGGGGCCTCCCCGGTGGCGCAGCCGTTGAGCGTTGGGTTGCGAAGCTGCCCGTAGCCTCTGCAGCGCTGGTTCAATCCCCGGCTGCTCCCCGGCTGCTCCCCGGCCACCAGAGGAGGGTCCCACACGGCGCGCAGACCTCTCCTGCTGCCCGCTGCTCCCCTCAGCAGTGTACCTCAGTCCTTCTGCCTGCTCTGCTCCCCGCTCTGGCTCTGGTGAATTCTCTCACCCTCCCGCGCTTCTGACTGTACCCAGTGCTTGTATAAACAAACAAACAAATTAACTAATTAATTAAAATAAATCTTAAAAAAAATGTGGTATATCTATACAAGGAAATACTATTCAAAAAAGATAAATTCATGTCAATTGTGGAAACATGGATGGAACTGAAAGGGATTATCTTAAGTGAAACAAGGCAGAAGGAAAAAGCTAAATAGCAGATGGTTTCACTTATATGTGCAATATAGAGAAATCAAACAATTATACAAAGATAAACTTTAAAACTGACCTTTGAGCTGCCCATAGATCTGAGGTATCAGAAGAGGAGAGGGAACTAGAGGAAGAAAGGGAGAGGGAAAATGGTAGGGGGGCGGTGGGAGGGAGAGATCAAAATGGACTTTGGTACTAGATTATGGGTGCTTTGGTGGTGGGAGAACCAGGGTGCCCAAATTTAAGGGGAGAAATCCTATATTGCGAAAAAATTAACAAGAATGTAAAATTATGGTACTTCATTAAAAATGTATGTATAAAAAAAAGCAAATTCAACAACTTGAATAAAATGGACACATAGGTTGAAAGACACCAACTATCCAAATGCACTCAAGAATAACCTAAGGCACCTAGATCCGTGAAAATTTTGAATCGTCATTCCCACAATGGAAGCAACAAGCCAACATAGCTCCTGGATGATTTATACTGAAGAAGGGAGGAAAGGAGGAAGGTGGGGGATGGAGGGAGGACAGGACAGACGTTTGCTCTCATCAGCTGTGCCCAGTGTTGTTTTTGAGGTGCCAGCAATGAAAGAAAAGGAAATAAAAAGGAATAAAAATGTGGGCATATCTACAACAATTTCAAATGGTTCAGAAATAAATAAGGGTACACAATAGGTAATGAGATAAATGTTGTAAAATGTTAACACTTGCAGAAGTTGGCCTAAGGATACAGTGGAGTTTGTTGTGACTTTATCACTTTTCTGTAAGTTTGAAATAATTTCCAAATAAAACATTTTTAAAGGGACACTTATTGTATGTATTGAATGTATTGAAAAATACATTGTAAGAGTTAAGTAGCCAAATAAACGACAAGACACATAAAAGAGAATTGTAGTTTCAAACAAAATTACCATGGTTACCAGAATAGTTATATGCTTCAAATTATTTTGGCACCAGAAAAGACTACCCAACTGTGCAAAACTAAAGAATACAAATTATTACAGAGCATAAGGTAAGAAACACTGAGCCAGAAATTAGGAAACCTAAGGTTTAAATCACTGACAAACTCTAGCCTTGTGGACGGTATTAAGATAGTCAATTACTTTCCTGAGTCTCGATTACTTAGTTATAAAGTGAGTAACTAAATCATAAAGTTCCTTTGATTTCTAAAAGTTACCTCCTCCAATTAATGGCTTAATTCAAATTACTAGAACCTAAATATTATCTATGTATTTCACTAAACACATATCCATGGTAAAGCCTGTAGACTATTATTTGGGAATGATCTTGGTTTTATTTGGCAATACGGAAAACAAATGATATACTTTCTCATGTAAATGTATATATATATGTTCATTTTACATTAAAATTTCTTCATTTCTCAATATATGATTGAAGAATTATGGCCTAAGTTTAATTCCAATAATTACCTGAATCAAGTCTCTGTAGAAGTGATAATAAGGCCTCCCCAATGCACAGCGGGCTGAGCGCCACACTGTGAGGCTATCCACAACCTCTGTGGAGCGAGTTCAATTCCCAGCCGGCCAGGGAGAGGTGCAGCAGCCCTTTCCTGTCTCACCCACTGTTCCCCTCAGCACTGTCTTTGGTCTGTCTGCCTGTTCTGTTCCCCACTCTGTCTCTGGTGAATTCTCTCACCCTCCCGCACCTCTATTCTGTACCACAGTTCTTGCATAAATAAATAAATCTTAAAAAAAAAAGTGATAATCAAATTGGTCACATTTTCCCTTTTAACACTTTAGTGTACTCCGTGTTCACTTAGCATATCTGATTAGGAAACCACACTAATATGCTCATAGGTCATAATTTAAATAATTCAGTAAACCCGTCACCTTGCCAGTCATCAGACATATGCTTGTCATTGGTCACAAGGTCAATTGAGTGACTGCATGTGGATATATCATTGCAAATTCATTATCAACAGAAAATAATTTACAAAGCACATTCATTTGCAGTAGGCTAAAGCATCATTTTTCCTTTATGAACACAGGACATCAAATAAAGTTTCTGGTGTTTTCATCTTATTTTACTAATTTCAAAATCCTTTTTCTTTCATTTCTGTTAAATTTTCTACATCTGACACTACAGTTGCCCTTTTATAATTTATACTACCTTCATTTTGTTGCTCTTTAGAGAATTGGGAGGCACAAATTCTAAAATGCATGTTTTTCTAGAAATTCTAAATTTGTAACCTAGGAGAAGGCACTCACCTTTTCAATTGTCCTGGTGTTATGTCAGTAATCCAAAACACAAAATCACTAATGTAAAATAAGTACTTCTCTGATGAATCATGAATATGTTCATTACATTTTCAAAAGTGCAGTAACTTGTATAAAGCTAAATTTTTAAATAGTATGTTTTTGCATTCAACGTATATTTGAAAGCTTACTTGCCAAAGAAATGATGAAAAAGCAAACATGGTTTGACACTTACTCTGAAGCTTCTAATAGTGTTATCTTTTAAAATGCTCTTTTCTACATGTGGTCTCTAATGTGAGTAAATGTTAGGAATCAGAAGGCCATATATTTATGATGAAGCATCTCCATAATCCCCTAAATAGTATGGTAATGGGAGGGCTAATGTATATACCTCTATACAGAAGGAATATACCTCTAAAAGCAGCAAAGATCTTGAAACAAGACTTCCTCAGAAGAATAGATGAGGACTCTATGACTAGTTATATGGGGTATATTTCAAATGCATTTGGTTCACATTCCAACTCTACCAGAAGAAAGACAAGAGACAAGCATATATAAGAAAAAAGAAAAATCTCATTCAACTTGAATATTACCTTAACCTATGAGCACTAATGCTCCCTTGGTCAGCTTTTTCAGGGCTTGCTGGCACTGCAGCACTGCTGACCTGGTAGGTCTGATTATGAATGATCAATGTGCCTATTTGCAATAAAACTCTTTGCACAGATCTGGACCCTCAGCCCTTATTCACTCATGCAGATAATAACGGCAGTTCAAGGCACTTGCCCATAACTCCAAGCTTCATTAAACAAAGGGAATGTTACCAAAAGTCCCTTTAACTGTCTTTTTGCTGCTAAGCAGGGACAAATTGGCCATTCTGAGGAAATGGAATTTACAGTGTTAATAAAATAAGAATTTGTATATTCATGTGCTCTATTGTGCACATCTTTTTTGAACTTGTAGTGTTAAAATCTACCAGTTTATTGGGGAGCACAGTGAGAACTCTGAACAAAGGATTCTGTATGCCTGAAGTGAGATTCTGCTTCGGATGAAATATTTCAACGGAATTTTTCAGGTCTGTGACAGGGAATGGGGTGTTGCCACTCCTCCTCATTCATTACAGACAAAACTAGCACTAGGCTGGTGTCCCAAAGGTTGAGAAGTTGAGAAGGAATAGTGGGGGAGGCTCCAGAGCAGTTCAGTGTGGACTTGTAAAGACAGAACCTCTGTGGTGCATCGAGGCATGAAGTCTACCAACCTGCCGGTCTCTGGAAGGGTGTGACATTTTCATTACCTATTTTCTCAGAAACATGTTAGCAAACCATTGTTGTCAGGGTGAAGTGTCAGTCAGAGGTTCTAATAAATGATAGTCATAGAAGGCACACTCTCTCACTCCCTCTTGCATTGTCTTCTTTCTTTCGCATGCTCTTCACTATTACACACCTCAGGCATACATTATCTAAATACGGGTGTGTGTATTAGTTTCCCTAGTTGTTTAAAATGTCCATTCAATTAAAAAAAAATTCATTCCTTAAAATTAGGCTTATACAGATCCTTAGTTTTTTGAAACTATGATTTGAAAATCACAGAGAAAACACTGTTTTCAATAACAAAACAACCCAAGTCAAGGTTGAGGTGTCTTCAAAATCAATTAACTGGATAGTAATTTGTATTTGCCCTTCAACTCTTAGTTATTACCAAATCAAGAAAAATTAAAACAAGGGAACCCTGGTAAACTCTAGGTATGAATATAAATTGGTATAACCACTGTGAAAAACATAACTGAGTAACTGAGTAACAACATAGAGGTTACTCTAACAATTAAAAAGTACAAATTATCAGTCCAACAGTTCTTTTTCTGAGAATTTATCTGAAGGAAATGAGAACACTAATTCAAAAAGGTACATGCACTCCCTGCTAACTGCAGAATTATTAACAATAGCCAAGATATGAAAGCAACCTAAACGTCGATAGATAAAGAAAATGTAATATGTGTGTGTGTGTGTGTGTGTGTGTGCTATCTATGACAACCTGGATGCACCATAAGGGAAAGCCAAATGTAGATAAATTCCGTGCTCCTCCAAAGGTCAGAGAAAGGATAAGTGGGTGAAAGTTGGAAAGTGGATTTTGTCGTAACCTAAAAAAAGAACTTTGAGGGCCTCCCCAGTGGCGCAGGGGTTGAGCGCTGGGTTGCAAAGCTGCCCGCAGCCTCTGCAGCGCCAGTTTGATCCCCGGCCACCAGGTGAGGGTCCCACATGGCGCGCAGACCTCTCCTGCCACCCGCTGCTCCCCTCAGCAGTGTATTTCCTTGGTCTGTCTGTTCTGTTCCCCGTTCTGGCTCTGGTGAATTCTCTCACCCTCCCATGCTTCTGACTGTACCCAGTGCTTGCATAAATAAATAAATAAATCTTTAAAAAAAAAAAGAATTTTGAATCACTAAAATTACTAGACTTACTCAGAAGGTGATATCTCCCTAGGACCTATGCGGACCTAGGATCTATGAGAAAAGTTTTAGGAACAGGCATTACTGAAATTGCTGTGATTATTCTTAGATGATTTTTAGAATACTTTTAGTGAAGGGTTAGTAAATCAATTGAAAGGGGTCAAATTGTGTGGTGGAAGATAGAAACTAAACCTTTAGTGATAAGTACATATACTTATGGTAATATATGGAGATGTCAGATTATAATACTATGCTATATACCTGAAGCCTACATATTATAAGCCAGTGTTACTTCAGTAAAATTTTTAATTAAAATTAAAATATTAATAAACACTAAATCTGAAAAAAATTAAAATACTTCTAAATGTAAGAATTCTGTAACTCTAAGATGAGTTGGGAGTTAAGAAAGTTTGTGAGGGGGAGGAATTGAGGAGGAGTAAGAACAAAGAGAGAAGGAAGCACACTAGCTATGGTGGTGGCCTACAGGTGATTTGGTGAGGGGTGCAGTATACCTAATGGGAAGGATCCTATTGGTATCTCATTTTAAAGAATAAATTAATTTAAAAAAATACTAAAAAAGAAAAAGAAAAGAATCACACACAAAAATTGTGTGTTGAAGTAAACACACAAGTATAAAACTTGACCAGCATTTATTTACCCCTCTAATGTCATCTTCAAGGCAGACTTGAGTCCCATTTGGCATTTTCATTGAAGCATATATCTCTCTTAACCAGGATGATGACTTTAATTTCATGAACTTAAAGTTATTTTACTTCAAGAATTTCTTTTTTAAATCAAGAAATAACAGTGCTAAAGTGATTTAATCTTATGAAACTCCATGTGGTATTAAGATGTTCAGGTTTAAGCTGGGTAGTTACTTGCCTATTTGGAACAGGCTGTTCATTTCAATTGAGTTTGGATAAGAAGTATATTATTCCTATTTTAAAGCTCAGGGGTAAGATGTTCATAATATGTCCTCTTTTTCCTTCTCACACTATCCCAAGGCCTTAGAAGTTTCTGCTCAATACTATTCAAAGCTATTGAAAGTTCCTCCCCATCCACTGAGGGCTCTGTGTAATCGTCTAGCTGTATAAGTACTCTGGAGGATTCAGTGGTTCCATATCTTTAAATACAGCACCCCCCCCCACCAGCAAGAATATACAACTTTAGCATTATAGTCTCTTTACACTTATTTTTTTTTAATACAGACATTACAGAGTTTGTTCTATTTTGTTTTGCACTCTGTATTATGTTTTTGGCCTACAGTATTGGGATTTATTTCAGCATATTTCTACTAGAATATAAATGCTTGTAGTTTAAATAGTTCATGTATGGTGGGTAGGAGTTGTTCATGCCTAAGTATATTTTGCATTTTCCACAGCACTTGGTAAAATGCCTTTCACAAAATAGATGTCTACCTCGGTATGTGAGATTGAACTATATTTTGTTTTCTACCTAAGAAAGTATTGTCTAAAAAGGCCAAACAATGCTAAAATGATAACATTTACCAAACAGGCACTGAAATAATCTTTTGATACTTTTCATTCATTTTATTACCGATCAATTTATAACTGACATATATTAAGAGATGTTGAAGTATCTGATCACCTACCATTTAAAATCAACAATTTTAATTTTCCAGAATGAAAGAAAATTTAATATTCATTAAGAGAAGAGCAGGGATAAACTACTCTGTTGTTCAACATGTGATAGAAAAGACTAAAATTGATTTTTTGAGCAACTTCATGATTTCCCTTTATAAATGCTATAAGATAGCTGAATCACTAAATATTTTTTAAATAAATTTTATTTTTATATTCCCCATACAATTGCAATCCCCTTATTTTGACCCCAATCCCTCCCCTCCCTGCCCCCCACCACCCATAGAGTGTCTCTGGTTCATAGTTGTTGATTTTGATTTTTACTTTCTTATAGTTATTCATTTTCCTGGTCCCTTATTTAGGTTTTCTAGATTCCTGCTATGAGTGAGACCATCCGGTATTTTTCTTTTTCTTTCTGGCTTATTTTGCTGAGCATGATCCCTTCCAGTGCCATCCATGTTGCTGCAAATTGCATGTGTTTATCTTTTTTGAATGCTGAGTAATATTCCATGGTGTATATGTACCACATCTTCTTGATCCAGTCATCTATTTTGGGGCATTTGGGTTGTTTCCAAAGCTTAGCTATTGTAAATAGTGCTGCTATAAACATAGGGGTGCAGGTGCTCTTTGGAATTGATGTTTCTGTGTCCTTTGGGTAAATACCTAGGAGTGGAATTGCTGGCTTCATATGGAAGCTCTTCGTATGGAAGCTCTTCATATGGAAGCTCTATGTTTTGTAGGTCCAGAAATCTCCACACAGCTCTCCATAGTGGTTGGACCAGTTTGCACTCCCACCAACAGTGCAGGAGAGTTCCTTTTTCTCCACATCCTCGCCAACATTTGTTGTTGCTAGTTTTTTTAATATGTGTCATTCTCACTGGTGTAAGATGGTATCTCATGGTAGTTTTAATTTGCATTTCCGTGATTACAAGTGATGTTGAACATTTTTTCATATGCCTGTTGGCCATTTGCATTTCCTCTTTAGAGAAGTTTCTTTTTACATCTTCTGCCCATTTTTTGACTGGATTATTTTCTTTGTTTGTGTTGAGTCTCATCAGCTCTTTGCAGATTTTTGTGAATCACTAAATATTTTCAACAGAAAGAGGCCTTAGTGACTATCCAGTCAAATTTCTTAAAGCAAAAGATTGTTTATGCTTAAAAAAAATTGTTCTGTTTTGTTTTTTTTAAACAGAGGACTAAACTCTTGGCTAGATTTTTTTCAGAGTGGCCATGGATGGGGCGGAAGATATACCTATATATGCATAAACATACATGTAAAAGGGCAAGGCTTTTCCATTCTTTCTCAGAGAGTCCATTAGATATTAACTCTCTCCAGTGGTACAACCAGAGCTAATGTAGTAGAGTTTGCTCAGTGGGTGAAAGATGATGATAGAGGATGTGTCCATGACACTTAATACTACTCCTCATATTTCTATCTACAGGAGGAGGTTTACATGATATACTCCAGGGAATAAAGCATGAAAGACTCCACTCCTCTCATGGGAAGAGTGGCTGATCATCTGATGAAGCTGGCAGAATCTACTGATTATATTTGGTTCAACATCTTTGGGGTACCTCTCTTTCAGAGCCAGCTTGATCACAGGATACAAACTTTTAGGTCTCTTCTCTCATGTGATAGGTTATCAGATCAAGATTTATGTCTGTAAGGCAGAGACTATAATTCTGATGAGGAAGGAAAGATTCAAATCAAGTGACATATTTGTAAAAACTCTCTGGCCATAAATCTATAGAAATATTCAATAATTCACCTGTTATGATTATAATATATAATAATTCACCTATTTATATGATTTTTATGTCTTATCTCTCAACTATTTCAAAATTTACAAGAAGAAATTAACAAAATAGAAAAGTCTTAATTTTTAAGTTCATGCATTAAGGGAACATAATTATGGGCTAGCCTTTGAAATAAGGATTTTGAATATAGAAAATTATTAGGTAACTTTACTTTTAAGTTTTTAACATTAAAATATATATTATATTGTCAGATAATGCTCCCATTGTAAAAGAAAAATAATTAAATGTATACATAAATTTATATTTTGGGACTTTGGACAACAGAATAATCTTACCAGTTTTATTACACTTGCCTCATAATAAACATTATTTCTTTTGTTATGGAAGACATTATTACCAGGAAAATCATACCTGAAACATAACCAAATATGTTCAAAATTTACAAATATGTTCATCTTCACCATATCAAATACTGTTTTTAATGGATTGCAAAATGTTTTCATCTATATTCTTTTATGCAACTCTTTAAACAACACCATAAGTTGGATAGTGTAAATAGTTTCATCTGTATTTTAATAATGAAAAAGTTCACAAAGAAAGATTATATGACTTCTACAAGTTAGTCAATATTAAAAAGCTGATACTGATACTGAAGTGTCCTGTCTCCTACTTCTTTCTACACTATTTTTATATGTTTACTATATTCTCATTGTATGACACACTTAATATACTGAAGGGCAGCATTAATTGCAGGCGACAAAAACTGTTGATGTGTTTTTTTAATTTCCTAGAACAGATTAATTCAATGTAATTAAAAATATTTATTGAGTGTTCTAAAACATTGCTTAGCAAATACCAACGACAACAATGATGATGAAAGGCTCTAACTAAGTAGATGGATAAATGGATCAAAGGATAAGTAGATGAGTGGATGGAATGATGTATGTATGTATAGATTTATACAAAACAAAGATGAAAGCAAAACATGGAACTTCTAAGAAGGAGAAATGTAATAAGACATAAATAGCTAGAATAGATGTTCATGTGCGCTATAATAGAGACAGGCACATTATGTTTGGGGAACAGATATTAGGACATTTCATGGTGACACACTTTGAGATTATTCCATAAATGTGTACCAGAGACCTACTGAAATGTTCTTTGTGTTGTAAAGAAAAGAACTGGAAGTAATGACCCATGAAAGATCAATTGTCACACTTTTTCCAAAGAAAGTTATCTTAGAGTTCAAGAAAATCAACAAAGAATCACAGAATTTGAAATCCTAAAGAACTTAAATAAAAAATCCAGACCCACACATTTTTATTAAAGCACTGACATCAAAATGGGTTTGAGGGCAGAGGGGAGACACATAATGTCATGTACATGTATAGTTAGTAGTAAAGGAAAGCACTGAACCAAGGCACTAACCAGAAACATTTCTAACTTTGACACAAGTTACCAATGAAATGGCTTTTAGGATAAACAGCACAACTGGCCTTATTTTGACCTGAGTCAGCACGAGCATTTAGCAGTTCTATCATGCAAATGGCCTCTTGAACAAAAACAGAACACTTTATTCAAGTTGCTCACACAGAATTGGAGGCCAGTAACTGACACAAGAGAACTTAGAGGCAAAACAGGGAGAGGATGGATCTCTTTCAGGAGGAATGGTGAGTGTTAAGGGGATCTGACAGAATGAAAGAAAACTATTCTGGGAAAGATAATATATGAATCCAAAATACTTTGGCACTTTAATCGAATATGCTGCTTAGGGAAAAAGCACAGTCTGCACCCCAACACCTGCTGGACCTAATGGACTCTGAAATGTTGTTTCAGAATTAATCAAGTCATTTAAAATCATAGCTGCAGTCTCCATTCACTACTCCTGTGCATAAATGTGCTGATCCCGATACTAATCCATGTCGGGTGACTTGAGCAATATATCACCATAATTGCCATTTTAGGGCTGCAAATTGGAGCTAAAATAACCAGATGCAAAAGAGATGGCTGTATCATACTCTCAAGATGGATCTTCAAAGTTCAAGGAGAGTTCAAGCATGGAAGAGGCAATAGAAAGGGGTCAAGTGTAAGGGGACTGTTCATGTTCAAGAGGAATTAACTTTACAAATATATTGTTTCTGAGGTGGTAATTGTCCCATCTTACAGTTATTCATACCTCATTTGTTCGTTGCATTCTCCTCAAGCATTTAATGAAATGAATTTGATTTTGACAAAATATTCTATTTCAAAATTGACATCAATTTTCAAGATTTTTATTCTCCTCTAAATTATCTGTTTTAAAGGGATAGAGACTAAATTTGGGAAATCTAATAGTTCCCTAGTTAAATCTTCTGGCAAGAATCCATGTCAGTTTTTGATTATTCCCTTCTTAGTCAATTAAATAATTGAACTAAAAAAATTCACCAAAAAACCAAATTCAAAAGATCAGGCCAGAGTTCTTTACCATATAAGTAAGACTAAGGCGATTTTCTAGCCTATTTGTCAACTCTCACTCAAAGGACTAAACATATACAAATGAAAGCTTACTGCATAGTATTTTGTTTGTAGAAAGTTGAAACAGATTTGGAAAATTGAGAACAAGAGAAAACCCTTGTGACTATTTCAGTGTCACAGTTGCTGAAAATTCTGTTTCTTACTGCTTTTACTGAATCACCATTCCCTTGATATCTTTATAAAAGAAATAATTGTAAAAAGAAAATACAATACACTACCTCTATTTCAAAATACTAATTTGTCAACATAGCACTGAAAGACCTTCACAATTTGCTTGCATGCCATTTCTTTCTAATATAACCTTGTACTCCAGCTTCTGTTACATCAAATGGTTCATCATTCCACAGATGAAAAGGCTTCTTTAAAACTCTAAGGCTTTTCAAATTTTCTTCTCTATATTTTGCACATCTTTTTTGCCTTCTCGTCTATCAAGTACACTTATATTTGTTCTTTAATACCCAGCTGAAATGTCACCACCCTTTTCTAGCCAGACTCTCCAATACAGGATCCATAGGATAGAATGCAAATCTCAACTGGAAGGACTTATCACAACACATTATAGATATTGATCATCTTGCAGTTAAATTATAAAAACTACAGTAAGTGAGTGAATTTTCCTAATTTTTAAAAATATAGTCAAAGTAGACAAAATCAATTTTTAAATTGTAAAGCATATAATTTATAGATGTTTTATTATTATTATTTCTCCCAACAATCAATATACCACAATGTGCATCTAAAACAGCAGCCATCCAGATGAGGGAGAATAAAATATTTAAAGAAATATTGGTGAAAATTTTTCAACATTTGATAAAAACTATACACCTTCACTTCTAAGAGACTCAGTTAAACACAACTGGATGAATACAAATAAAACTACATATGACAAATAATAAATAAATTGCTGAAAACTAATAACAGGGAAAAATAATAAATGCAGCCAGTGAAAAAGGACAATATTACTTAAAACAGGGTAGTAGAGACATCAAGTGTCAAAATCAGTACACTCAAAAAATGATGATATTTTTAAAGTGTTAAACAGAAAAAAATATATATGGTAAAACTAAAATTCTATGTCTGGGGAAAATATCTTCAGAAATTAAGGTGAAGGAAATATACTTTATGAAAACCAAACTTCAGAGAATTGTCAGCATAAGAATTTCATTGAAGAAATGCTAAAAACAATTCTTCAGGCCAAAGGAAATTAAAACCATAAGCAAAGCTCAAAATAAAGAAATCTAAGACTGCCAACATGGTAAATGTGTAATAAATATGACATGACATATCTCTGTCAATTTTCAAAATTTGTTTATGAAATAAGTGTTAAAACATACAATCATATTACCTTGAGGTTTATAATGTGGAAAAAATGTGTGACAAGAGAAGGAAACTAAAATGTGGAGAATGAAAATTATACCTCTAAGATTATTAAACTGCATAAAATAGAACATTATTTGAAAGTAGATCAAAATAAGGTAAATAATGCATATAACAAATAAAACAAAAGTGTCATATTTCTAATCATACAAAAAGCCACTGTGAGCCCCCAGCCACACCTGGAAAGTATATCCCACTCAGCATTCAACCACCAGTTCCTCAGGAGCAGATGCCCAGGACTTTCAGGGCCTAGCTTTCCATTGCGAGCCCCCAGCTGCACCTGGGAAGTGAATCATCCACCAGCATCTCAAAGCATAACTGAACCCAAGCCCAGCCACACAGGGCCTTACTCTACAACAGGGATCTTCATCAAACACCTGCTAATACCCCTGACTCCAGGGCAAGCCATCAGCACTTTGGGAGCAGACACAATCCAGACCTTAGGGGCCTAGCTCTTCACTATGGACCCCCAGACATACCAGCGAAGTGTATTCCACTCAGTGCTCAGCCACAAGTGCCACAGGAACATATGCAAACCACAGTCTGGGATGCATAGGGCCTTGCACTGTATCAGGGATCTTCAGCAAACTTCTCCCCTCATGGCCACTGAAAACAGACACTTAGCCACTGCTCCTGGGCAGAATGAGATCCCCATGACTCAGTCTCTAGGGCTAGTGCCAAATCCCTAACCCTGAAAGCCCCCAGAGAAACAAAATCAACAAAGAGAAGATTAAAATTGAAACTTTAAACAAGAAAATAACAGAATTGCAGGAGGAAGCAAAATTCAGGACAAAGATATGGAAGTAGAATGAATCAGTGATCTCAAAAATGAAAAGGAGTTAAGAAGAGAGAAAAAGGAAAAAGAAAGGAAAAAGAGTGAAGAAACAATCCAAGAATTATCTGACAACATAAGGAAATATAAGAATTATTGGAATTCCATAGGAGAGACAAAAAAAGGGAAATGAGAACCTATTTAGAAAAATAATGAAGGAGAGATCCAAAACTTGAAGGAGAAGATGAAGGTAGAAATACAAAAAGCAAGGAGAACACTTAGCTACCTAGATGAAAGGAAAACTAGAACAAGACTCTAAGATTCATGACAAAGAAAAATAACGAAGTTGATGAGCTGGAAGAAACAGATAAACTATAAAAGAACACCTACGAGAATATCATAGGCTCTCTCCCAAGAAATACTCTGGACAAAAGAATGGAATGATATATTCAAAATAATCCAAGAAAAAAAATGACAGCAAAGAACAATCTATCCTGCAAGGTTTTCCTTTCTGTGTGAAAGGACCAGTTCAAACAAAGAAAATGTTAGTGAGTTTGAATCCACTAACCTCCCAACTGAGAAACATTAAAAGAAGATTTAGGATCTGAACCACATAGGGGTAAGTCTTCATAATTGACCGTATATTGGCTCAAAAGACAAAGGTCAACAAGATCATGAAGATAGAAATCATGCCAAGTATATTTTTTTAAAAATAAAGTCACTAAATAACAAAGCAGCTACAAAAAGAAAACAAGGAAATACTATAATATGTGGAGACTGAGTAGTGCATTACTGAACAACCATTGGGTTGATGAGAAAATGAAAGAAGAAATCAAACAATACCTTGAGGCAAATGATAATGAGGAGGACACAACCTTTAAGAATGTATGGGACAAGGCCTCCCTGGTGGCACAGGGGTTAAAGACATCCCTATCAAGCTATCGCCAGCCACTGCAGCATGACTTCGATCTCCAGCCTGCCAGGGAGCAACTCATATGACACAGCAGACCTTTCCTGTCTCGCTCACTGCTCCCCTCAGCAATGTATTTCAGTACAACTGCCCGTTACGCTCCCCACTCTGTCTCTGGTGAATCTTCTCACCCCCCCCCCCATATCTTTGGTCTATACCCCAGTTCTTGTATGCATAAATAAACAAATCTTGATATAAAAAAATAGAATGTATGGGACACAGTCAAAGTGGTTCTAGCAGAGAAGTATTAGGCAACACAGGCCACATCAAGAAACTAGAAAGAGCCCAAACAAACAACCATGTCTCTCATCTCAAGGAACTAGAAAAAGAACAAACAAAATCCAAAATACATAAAAGGAAGGAAATAATAAAAATTAGAGCAGATTAATGAAATAGAAATCAAAAGGCAGTTCAAATGATCAAGGAAAACAAAAGCTGGTCCCTTGAAAAAATAAGCAAAATAGACAAGGCCTTAGCTTGGCTCACTAAATAAAAAAATATAGGCAGGAAACTCAACTAAATAGGATCAAAAATCAAAGAGGAGAAGTGACAACAGACACTGCAGAAATTCAAAGGATAATATGAGATTACTATCGATACTTATACACAAATAATCTCAACAGTCTCCATGAAATGGAGAGATTCTTAGAATTATACAATCATCCAAGACTGAATAGGAAAGAAATAGAAAACCTGACCAAACAAGGAAATTGAAACATTAATTAAAAATTTCCCCAAAAAACAAAAGTCCATGACCAAATGGTTTCACAAGTGAGTTCTACCAAACCTCCAAAAATTAACTCATAACTATTCTGCTCAGACTCTTTCAAAAAAACAAGAAATTCTTCCAAACACATCTTATGAGGCCAATATTACACTAATACCAAAATCAGACAAAGATAACACAAAGAAAGAAAATTATAGACCAATCTCCCTAATGAACACATACGCAAAAATCCTCAATGTCTCAGCAAACAGAATCTAACAATACATTAAAAAGATTACACATCATAAACAAGTGGTATTTTGCCAGGAACACAAGGGTGGTTCAACATTTGAAAGTCATTCAGTGTAATACAGCACATTAGTAAAAAAGAAAATGAAAAAAATCACATGATCACATAAATTGATGCCAAATAAGCATTTATAAGATTCAGCATCCATTTATGATGAAAACCCTTGATAAACTGGGTATAAATGGAAGATAGCTTAATAAAAGTCATAGATGACAAACCCACTAACATCATTCTCAATGGTGAAAAACTGAAAGCTCTTTCCACTAAGATCTAGTACAAGATGAGGCTGTCCACTCTCACCACTACTATTTAACAAAGTATTAGAAACCCTAACTAGAGCAATGAAGCAAGAGGGAGCAATAAATGGAATCCAAATTGGATAGAACTAAAGCTATCATTATTTGCAGATGATATGATAATATATATAAAGAACCCCAAAGACTCACATAAAAACTAATTGAGATAGTAAATCAGTTCAGCAAAGTGGCAGTATATAAAATCAATACCCAAAAAAAGAGAAACCACTTGTCTTCTTATATACAAATAATGAACTAGAATATGAAGAAATTAACAGTCATTCTACTTAAAATATCACACACACACAAACACACACATAAAAAAAAAAAACACTTAAATACCTGAGAATAAACTTAACAAAGGAGGTGCAGGACCTTTACAAGAAAAACTATAAACATTGTTAAAAGAAATGGAAGAAACAAAGACATAGAGGGGCCTCCCCGGTGGCGCAGCGGTTGAGCGCTGGGTTGCGAAGCTGCCCGCAGCCTCTGCAGCGCTGGTTCGATCCCCGGCTGCTCCCCGGCCACCAGAGGAGGGTCCCACATGGCGCGCAGACCTTTCCTGCCGCGCCCGCTGCTCCCCTCAGCAGTGTACCTTGGTCCTTCTGCCTGCTCTGCTCCCTGCTCTGGCTCTGGTGAATTCTCTCACCCTCCTGCGCTTCTGACTGTACCCAGTGCTTGTATAAATAAATAAATAAATCTTTAAAAAAAAAAAAGAAACAAAGACACAGAGTGGTATTTCCCAAACTTGGACTGGAAAAAAAAAATCATCAAATTTCCATCTTAACCAAAGCAATTTATACATTCACTATTGTCCCAATAAAAATCCCAATGGCACTCTTCAAAGAAATAGAACAAAGATTACTGAAATTCATATGACCCTTGAAAGCAGACCACAGATCTGATATACTCAGAAGGGGAGGAAGAAGGAGAGGAAGAGGGAGAGAACAGAGTAAAGTAGGTGAGGAGAGTGTGGTGGAGTGTGGTAGAGGACTGTGGTCACTTTGGTGGTGGAAAAACAATGTTGACCACAACTGAGGGGAGAAATCCTACATTGTAAAAAAATAAGCAAGGATGTTAATAATAATAGTAATAATAATACAGAAAGATAGCTATACAAATATTACAAAATAATGAACTCAAATAGAAATAGAAACAGGAAATAGCAAAAGAGAACATATAGGACAAAAATAAAACAAGTAGGATGATGAAAAAACTAATCTTAACTATATTAATAATTATATCACATATATATTCTGAAAGTTTCCAGTAAAAAAGCAAAATTTTCGGGGGCCTCCCTGGTGGCACAAGGGGTTAAGCACCACACTATGAAGCAATCCACAGTCTCCACTGCATGAGTTCGATCCCTGGCCTGGCCAGGGAGCAACCCACATGGCGCAGCAGACCTCTCCTGACTCACTTGCTGCTCCCCTCAGCAGTGTACTTTAGTCATTCTGCCTATTCTGTTCCCCACTTTGTCTCTGGTGAATCCTCTCACCCACCCCCCATCTCTGGCCTGTACCCCAGCTCTTGTATGCATAAATAAATAAATCTGTAAAAAAAAGCAAAAATTTTCAAACTGAATAAAAAATATAACTAAACCATACATTCTTCACAAGAAATGAATTTAAAGTTTAAAGATTTATCAAAGAGGTCAAAAATGATAGGAAAACAAATCATACACTTACTAGTTAAAAGAATTCTCATGTAGCTGTATTAATAGTCCCCAGAGGACCTCCCCGGTGGCACAGCAGTTGAGCGCTGGGTTGTGAGGCTGGCCACAGCCTCTGCAGCACGGGTTTGATCCCTGGCCACCGGGAGAGGGTCCCACACGGTGCACATACATCTCCCGCTGCCCGCTGCTCCCCTCAGCAGTGTATTTCGTCAGTGTGCCTGCTCTGCTCCTCACTCTGGCTCTGGTGAATTCTCTCACCCTCCCGCGCTTCTGACTGTACCCCATGCTTATATAAATAAATAAATAAATAAATAAATAAATAAATAAATCTTTAAAAAAAAAAATAGTCCCACAATGGGATATGACAGAATATAAAATACTTATTGCAAATTGAAAACTGTCAATTTGTCAAGAATTGAGCAATCCTAAATATTTATATTCTAGCATAGTTTTAGAATACTTTAAACAAAAACAAAAAAAAACAGTATGGGAAAAAAGACAAAACTACTCATAGTTGAAGATTTTAAAAATTCAATAAATTGTTAGAATAAGCAGACACACAAATATCAGTTCATATAAGACTTGAAAAACACAATCAATCACCCTAAAATAGCTGACATTCTAGTCTACTCATGCCAACAAAGGAAGTCTGAAAAAATTTAAAAGAACAAAAACCAAAATGTGTACTCTTACACAAAGGCATCAATTAGATAGAAATTTAAAATACCTGGAAGTGGCCAAATATTTGGAAATTAAAGAACATTCTTCCAAATAACCTATATCTCAAATATGAAATCAAAAAGGGAAATTAAAAATGATTTGTCCTGTTGAAAATGAAAACTCAGCACATAAACAGGATGCAACTTAAGCAATGCTTAAAGGACACATAGCTGGTTTAAATACTTACAGTGGTTAAGGACAGTCTAAAATAAATGATCTGAATTTCTGTTTTAAGAACTAAAAATATGCTAACTAAATAGAGAAAAAGGAATAGAGGAAAATAATATTAGTATAGTAAATCAATGAACAGACAACTGAAAAACAATATACAAATTAATGAAAAGCAAAAGCTAGCTTTCTGAAAAACAACTGAAAAACCGCTAGACTAATCAAGAGAAGGGAAAGGAGAGAACCCACAAGTAAATTCAACAATTTATATAATGGACACAAACTCCTCGAAAGACAGAAATTATCAACAATAATATAAAACAAATAGCCTGTCTCTAATGCAGAAATTGAGTTTCTTAAAAAATAACTTTCTCACAAAGAAAACTAAAAGTCCAAATTGCTTTACTAGTTGAAATTAACAGTTAAAGAAGAAAAAATCCTAATGCTACAAAAAATATTTTAGAAAATAAATACTTCCAAACTCATTTTGAAATGTCAGAATTACTGTTAGGGGGAAAAGGATGTCCCAAAGCAAATTCCATATAGGCTTTGTGGACTCCACCCCCACCCCAGGTCAAAGCCAAAGACACTGGGAACTCCAAATCCCATCACCACCAAAGGGAAGGTGGCTGGGACCTGAGGGTGGGGTTAAGCAGCCAGGTGGATACAAAAGGCAGACACGTGGGCTTTGGGGGGCTCTCTCCATTTTGGGCTCTCGGCCAGCTTGCAGCGTCCGGTCAGCTCTGAGAGTGACTTTGGGTTTCCAGGTCGTCGGATCGGGTAGGACGCATTAAAGACTTTATTTCCCTATTTTCTCCCTGAGTTGTACCTTTTCCTTATTTTCTTTTTCTCTTGTAAATAAACCTTTTATTAACCCTTTTGTGTGTGTCTGTAGTAGAGTATTCATCGCGCGGGTGAGGACCCACAGCCAGGAACCCGTTTAATATCGGGGCTACTCTATAACATTACCATGATAGCAAACCAGACAGACCAAACAGGACACATCAGACCAATAACTTTCATAAATATAGATTTTAAAACTTAATATATAACATTAGTAAATGAAATCTTGCAACACTGAAAAAAGTTAATACATAATGACAAACCAAATAAGGTTTACCTAAGAATACATAGTTGGTTTAACATTTGAAAAATAATCAGTTTATTTAACCAAATTAAGTCATTAAGGGGAATGATTGATTATATTGTCATCTCAATAATTACAAAATATCCATTGGCAAAATTCTATGTATAATTATGTTAAAAAGTGTATCAGGATACTAGAAATAGTAGAATCTTCTTTGACCTAATTTAAAGATACCTAAAAAAAAAACTACAACTAATATATTTATTGGAGAAAAAATTAGCACTTTCTTTCAACATTGAAAACAAGGCAAAATATCCTCCCTCATCACTCATATTAAATACAATCCTGGAGGCACTATCCAGTACAATGAAATAAGAAAAATAAACAAAAATAATGTAGAATGGTAAGGAAGAAGTAAACTTGTCTCTATTTTACACACAAGTATGTATATTGGAATTCCTCCAGAATTGAAAAAAGCTATTAGAACTAGTAAGTGATTTTAACAGTTACAATATATAATGACTATATACAAAATAATTTATATCTAAATAGGAGCAGTAAACAATTGAAAGATATTTTTGTTGTAAAATAATTTAAAACATTAAAATGAGTTATTTAATGAGAAATTTAGCAAAACAAATGAAATAACTGTGCAAGAATAGCAACACAAACATGCTAAATAATTCTAAAAATCTTTAAAGGGGGAAATATGCCTGATCTTAATTATTTAAACCCTGATAAGTGACTTCTTTTTGTAATTCAAGCACCTGACTTAAACTTTGATGTTGAAGCATTATTCACTTCAAAGAGAACTAGTTTGAATAAACACATTGCCAGTCACACAACCAGATAGTCAGGCTTCCTTCCCTCATTGAGATTCCTTTGTTTTACAGATCCTGGTTGATTTGATTTAGATAATCATAAGGACCAGTCCAGCCACAACATTGACTATCAATAGTCTGAGACTGGAACAAAAAACCTCAGATTAGAAGATTCAGTATCTTAAGATGTAAATTTTCTCCATGTTGATCAATATATTTGACATAATGTAAATAAAAGAAACTCCAGTATGTCTATTGTATAACAGTTTAAAAGCTTATTCTAAAAATTATCAAAATACCAAGGACCTAGAATAACAAAAATAACTTTGAAGTTCAAACACACATACTCATCTCAAGATTCACTATAGACCTATCAAGAATCAACTAAGTCATACTAACATAGAACAGAATGGTACAGTCTAGAAAAGAACAACACTTGGCATCCACAATGCACATGTGTTGCAATTTAATGGAAAAGGATAACCTACTTGACAAATAGCATTGAAATAATATCAAAAAATGGGAACATGAAACTCATCCTTTATATGTCAAAATTTTTCACCTAAAATGTATATTAAATTTAAATGTAAAAGTTAAATCTATAAAACTTTTTAAAGAAAATGCCAGAGGCAATGTTTAAGATGTTTACGGCAGAGCTTTCTTAGGACAGGAAAGTGTTATTAAAGAAAACTTTGATAAATAAGATTTCATCAATATTAAAATATTTGGCATTAAAAGCTTTCTGAAATATAAAAAGACTTCTTAAAACACAATACTAAAGAAGATTAATACCTAGATTTATTTTTAATTAAAAAGAAAATGACAAGATATTTCATGAAGTAAATATATGAATGGTCAATAAAGACATATATGAATATATATGAATGGTCAATAAAGATGCTCAACAAAGTTATGCTTCTGCCCAAATAGAGTTAGAGAGAAAAGAATTTTTCTCATGTCTTAACAACTAGAAATGGACAAATATCTGAAACAATGGTTTTAATCTATGTAAAAATGGTTTCAGATATTTGTTTTCAGATATTTGACAATGAAAATCAAGCAATGAAGATCAGCTAACCAAATTAAAATTAACCCTATGACGGCTCCAACATACCACCCTGGATAAAATTTCCAGGATATTATATATACTAGAGGAAATCAGATAAATGCAGAAGTCTGTCTGCTTGAGTTGAAGGAAAATGTGAGAGTCTATGGAGGCCAAACCAGCCCAACTTTTAGGGAAGAAAGAGAAGTAAAATGTAGAAAGAGAATTGTAGATACTTGAAGATTCCCCCCTGAGTATTCAGGATTTAATGTAAGAAACTAAAAAAGAAATAACCGGAGAAAAAATACTAAAAGCTTTAGGTAAAACAATCCCTGCAGAGCCAAAATTAATGTTTGTTCTCACCAGAGTGTTAAAGCCTCACTCTTAAGGGGGTATCCAGTAGAAAATTCACAATTGTTTTTCCTCAATAGTGGGGCAAATTAACTATAAATTAAATGGTATGATAGGCAAGCTTAATAAAGCATAAGAGTAAGAACTGAAAGAATCAAGCTGTTTCCAAGGAACATAACCAAAATATAAATATGTGAAGATATATATAGGTATAAACCTATACTCCTAAGATACATATACTGTGATAAAAATCAACATTACTTCAATAAATATGAATAAAAAAAATAATAAAACCAGTAACTTATATTACATTGAATGGTGGAAGACTGAATGCTTTCCTCTATCAAGAATGAGCCAAAAACTTTCTTTTTAATTTTATTTTTATATTCCCCATACAATTGCAACCCCCTTATTTTGACCCCCATCCCTCCTTTCCCCACCCCATAGTGTGTCTCTGGTTCATAGTTGTTTGTTGATTTTGATTTTTCCTTTCTTGTAGTTATTCAAAAACTTTCTTTCTCATTTCTTAACATTGGACCTGAGGTTCATCAGTAAAACAAGGCAATAAAATAAATGAAATGAGCTGAAATTGTAAAGGACTTTGTCTTCAGTCACATTGCAACATAGTAAGCTATGTAAAAATTCTATGGAATCTTTAAAAAATTAAAATTAAGTGAGTTTACAGAAGTTGCAATATACAAGATCAGTTCACAAATTCACAAGAAAATATTTATATATACTAGCACATATATATTTATATATGTAATAGCACTAAAATATGAATACCCAAGGAAAATCAGACAAAACATACATATGATACAATGAACATAAGATATTTCTAAGAGAAATTAGATTCAAATATGAAAAAAATTGCTGTATTCATGTATCAGAAGATTCAATATTGCTAATATGTCAGCTCTACCAAAATGTATTTATGACATAAACCCAATCAAAATTTTGGCTCTTTCTTGTACAGACTGACACGCTGATTTCAGATTCATTCAGAAATGTAAAGGACCTGAAATATTCAAAACAACATTGAAAAAAAACAAATACAGAGGACTAAACACTACCTGAAACATCATAATATAGTAACAATAAAGAATATTATTACAGATAAAAACATTAATGCAAGAGAATACAGAAACCAGAAATAGACCAGCACATACATGGTTCCATAATGTTTAATGACCACCCTAAATGGACAGGAATAATCTTTTCAACAAATGATGCTGAAACAATTGGATATCCAAAAGCAAAAACTAAACTATCATGCAAAATTTGAACCATGTACAAAAAACATTTCATAATGGATCACAGACTTCAATCTAAAACTTAAAATTACAGGGCCTCCCCTGGTGGCCCAGCGGTTGAGCGCTGGGCTGCTAAGCTGCCCGCAGCTTCTGCAGCGCAGGTTCGATCCCCAGCCGCCAGCAAGGGTCCCACATGGTGCGCAGACCTCTCCTGCCCTGCCCGCTGCTCCCCTCAGCAGTGTACTTCGGTCCTTCTGCCTGTTCTGCTCCCTGCTCTGGCTCTGGTGAATCCTCTCACCCTCCAGTGCTTCTGACTATACCCAGTGCTTATATAAATAAATAAATAAATCTTACCAAAAAAAAAAAACTTAAAATTACAAAAATTCTAAAAATCTTTGTAAGCTTGAGTTAAGCAAAAATTACTTAGCTGTAACACCAAAAGCATAAGGCACAAATAAGAAAAAATTAAAAATTGTACTTCAACACAATTCACTTTCTACTCTGCCTAAGACAATGTTAAAAAAAATGAAAAAATAGGTCATGGATTTAGAGAAGATACCTGCAAATCACATGACTATATCCAAAATACATAGAGAACTCAAAAAACTCAGTAATAAGAAAACAACCCAATTTTTAAAATGGCAAAACATTTGAACAACTAGTTCACAAGAAGAGATATAAATGACAAATAAGCACATGAAAAGATGTCAAACATTATTATTCATTAGGGAATGCAAAGTTAATTTACAAAATTAAACCACCCTAAACCTATTAGAATAGTTAAAATTAATGAGATGAACTTCTCCCAGTGCTGCTGAGAATCTAAAGCAACTGGAGTTCTGATACACTGTTAATGGGAATGTGTATTAGAACCTGCTTTGGAAAACTGGCAGTTTCTTAAAAAGTTAAAAATAATAGCTAACACATGACCAGGCCATTATACTCATATGCATTTACCAAAACCAGCATATATCTTTACAAAGACTAAAATACAAATATAAACAGCAATTTTAATTGTAACAGCTAAAAAGTAGATATAATCCAGATGCCAAAAACATTTGAATGGAGAAATTAAGTGTGGTATATCCATACAGTAGAGTATCACTTAGCAATAAAAATGGATAAACTATTACACACATATACAACATAGATGAAAATTCAAATAATGATACTAAGTAAAAGATGATATGATTCCATCTATATAAAATTATAAAAGATTTAAATTACAATAACAGAAAATGGATAAATGGTTGCTTAGGGAAGAAAAAAGAAGAATTTTAAAGGGGGACATGGAAAACTTTTAGGGTATAAGTAGGTACAATGGCTAATATGTTAAAACCTATCAGATGTACATTTGCTATACGTAGACTACGTATTTCTTTATTCAGCTGGTAGGAATGTAAATTGGCATATTCTTTCATGATGGTAATTGAGCATATGAAATAAAAAATATATAATTTCACATTCTTCAAGCCCAATCAAATTTGCACAACACGTCTAATTATGAGTGTTTATTATCTCTTATTTATATTAGTGAATAAATGGAAACACCTTAGATATCCAACAAGTTAGAACTCATTAATACTTGCCAACCAAAAGAAGTCATATTATAGAATAGCATATATTCATGAATATTATCAAATATTATATTTATTCTTATACTTGGCATGATTCCAAATTTATAGATATATGACCGGGGAGAAAAAAAGAAAAATGACATGCAACAAGACTTTATGAATTTCTTTCTAGGTGCTAAGTATAAAGGAGACTGTTCTCACTTTACAACACCTTAAATTTATTGCACTAAAAAATGACTTTTATAAGCATAAATTACTTTTTGTGATTATAAAAGTAAATTTTCTCTTCCTTTTAGTCAAAAAAATCCAACAAGTATCTTTCCTGGTATCTTTCCTGGCTGCAGTCAGTGCATGATACCTTCTCCACAGGCTTCCCCAGCAGTGGGCAGGACACAAAACTACCTCCCCCCTTGCCTGAAAACAATGTGAGGGAAAGGGCTCTGTCCTGTGTGCAGGGGCACCCCATGAAAGCAGGTAGATTACAGAGTGGCAGAAAAAAAAAATAAAATTTAATAGAGGAAACATGGAGAGGTTCTAGAAGAGGGAGAGTAAGGAAAGTACAAGTTTTACTTCATACCAACCCCAACGTACAGGTAAATAAAAAAAAGATATTATTCATGCTTGCCTTCTTTTTCTCCAACAAACTTTATGGAAAAAGAGCCCATTAGAGCTCCCAATCACTTAAGTACTACTCACATAATTGGACCTCAGATCACACCTCTTAGAGCCAAATGGATTCTATTATGTAACTGCCCTAATTACAGCTCCTTGATTTATGAGAGGCAGCAAAGGTCAATGACAAAAAACAAACTCTCAGAGGTCAGACTCCTTGGGTCAAATCCTGGTTCCACCACTTACAAGCTGTGAGACCTTGGATGAATTGCCTGTGTTCTAGGTGCTTCAGTTTTCCCATATTTAAAATATTAATAGAATTAAATAAGTTAATAGATGCAGCATTTAAAAATCTATAAAAAGGATTATATAAGAGGCTGGTAAAATGAAAACATAATACCTAGGACATTTAGCAAACATACTTTTGATTAATATTTATTGCAAACATCACATCAGGATCTGAGTCACTTCACACTTTTTCAGATATAGGTATTAAATAACTATCTTGAGAAAGTATACATTACCATCCATTGGGGGGAATCTTTAGAAATTAATTTTTAATAGATTTCAAAGGGTTTTAGTTTTCGCATAAGCACACATAACTTGCTTTAGACACTACACCTGAATAACGCAGGAAACTCTTAATCTAAAAGATAAGTTAGAAAAAAAAAGAAATTTTTATAGTAAATATTAATTATACTTCATCAAAACACAACTTCATCAAATTGCAGCTCTCTTGTTCTTTATAATTCAACAAATAATCGTTTAAGATTATAGGTGGAAGTAGTTAAAAGACTTATTTTTCCTTCTATCAGATTTACAAATATTGATAGCTTCAAATTCAGTTCTAGAAATCAAAAGTATTGCTATAGATTTGTGTCTGATACACTCATTCTCCCTCTTTGTGGGCTTGTGTGTGTATGTGTGTGTGTGTGTGTGTGTGGTTGTGTGTGTGTGCATGACAAACAGTTCCTACACATCAAGATAGAAATAATGCTCAGAGGATAACCTGGTGCGGAGAAGACTGGGTCAGAGGCACAAACTGACATGTTTATGACAAGGCACAAACTGTTATTTTAGCTCTTGCCCAAGAGTTTGTTTTTTTGCCTATTAGCCTCAGTGGAATCTGTATTCAATATTAAATGCCAAACAAGCTTCCTATGGCATTCCTGGAAACTCTTCCTATCTTAATCATGGCAGAATTAGTGGCTCACAGCTGCTTAACTGAGTCCAAGGAGTGCATGACAGCTATAAGTACAAAAGAGAGAGCGAAAGGGAAAGAGAAGAGTCACTTCCTTTTTCTAAACATAAAGTGCCAACAACAGCTCCTAATACAACCAATCCTTTTGGCTGAGCTTCTGTATATTAGGTGTGTAAAACACTTTAAAAGAGAAGACAAAAATAACTGAGCCTTGCAGGGAAGAAAAAACAAAAGGACATTTAATTTCAGTGCCAACTCTATTACAAATCAAATTTATTTCAAAAACAAGAATTATCCATTTCAATGTCAACTGAGTTCTAGTATTACATGTCTTTTATTTCGTCCCATTTCTCATCTACTATGCATGTTGAGTTTTATGCATTTTGGAGAAAAATTTAAGTTGAGAGTGAAGCTGGCCCTAAATATAAACACATCTCAAAAGACAAATATGTAAGAAAAATCCCCAAATATCTAAGATTTCCTTTCTGTCAGAAACACTATTATTAATTAAAATTTATTGGGCAGCAACACATAAAAATATACCAGGAACAATTTAATAATATTTGACTTGTGTCTTCAAACAAAAAATACGCTTAGGGTGTAAATATTTCAGGTAGATCTACTCTTTTTCTTCCTTAAATGATCAAAATTATTGTGTCAAAAGTTCACATATATTTTTATGACAACTTAAACTATAAGCAGTTTGAAATAAGGTGCCATGAAATTTCCTTTTGGAAGAAAGAAAGAAGCAGCTCTATAAATACCTACAGTTTCCTAAAAGAACAAAAATACTAATACCAAGAATTTATTGTATTTAAATAGTAACATTTTTCAAAACTTCAAACACATTACGGCTACCAGTCAATTATCAGGGCAGAATGGACATGGATTAATTTCTCTGAAATACCTACTTACAGTTGAAAACAGTGTCATATAATTGTGGTATCTTTGTAATCATAGAAGAAATTGAGTCAACATTATTGGGATATAATTATTCATATCCATGTGCTCCTATTTGTTTTTTAAGAAACAGTAACTCCAGGTAGAATTTCCCTGAATTTACTAATGCATATGCAAGCATATTGGGTCCCCTAGAGAGGAACCTGTGTTATTGAGGTATGTCTGTGAGGGTGGAAGTGAGGGCAAGAAGGTTACTTGAGATAATCACTGCTAAAATGTTTTATTTGCACATGATAATTTCTCCTTTCATAAATATCAGCAAATATGCTTCTCTCCCTTCTCCCCCTCTCCCTCTCAGGATATCAGGCAGATAAGAGTTATCAGTAAAGGTCATCCTCAATTTCTGTACAGAAATGATCTGTCTCCAGTATGTAATAAACATTTATCCATGCCTTTATTAGCTATATTGAAGCTGACAGTTCTGTTAAACCATTTTCTTTCATTTTGCTAGGTCATGACGGTTAATGCTGCTAAAAAATCTCATCACTGCTTTTGATCACTGTATTGTCTTCCTTGTATTATCAGAATTTTGTGAAGGTAAGCACTGGCTGGAATGACCTATTAAAGTTACAGCCCGTTGAGTCTCTGGTTTTTTTTTTTTCTCTTTTCATCACAATAAAAAGGCAAAGGAGTGCAAAGAATAAATTTTCTCCAGAGGCTTATACTTAGTTGGGTAGTTGACATGTTCAGTCAACTCTCAATTATCCACAGAAAAAAGGACTCAAAATATCAAATATAAATGAAATCCATAAAAAAAAATTTAAAATTTTCACTTGGGCTGAGTTTTTTATTAGCACATTCTCAGAATATAAAATCAAATCCCTTTCTCAGAAATCAGTTCTCAGGAACTAGACAAAGAAAAAAGCAAAAACAAAAAGAACATACCATAAACAAATATGCTTAAACAACTGAAATAACATGATGTAACAGAAGAACATGATGAAGGGTGCGTGGTTTTTATCCATTCTATTTCTCCTTCATTCATGCCATTCAACCTCACTTGTGGCTTAAAGCAATTTTTAAAAAACTTGCTTTTGAGATATGAAAAACAACAAAATGGACATGAAAATAACTGCCTCTGTCAACTGGATTAAAGATACAAAAAACTGCCGATAAAGCCTATTTGTCAAATTAAAGGAAATACAATTCATATAAATTATGAAATAACCTGTCTGAAATTTCAAACATGTTCCCTTTCTGTTAAATAAGTATTTACTGGGCCTCCCCGGTGGCGCAGCGGTTGAGCGCTGGGTTGCGAAACTGCGTGCGGCCTCTGCGGCGCCGGTTCGATCCCCGGCTGCTCCCCGGCCACCGGAGGAGGGTCCCACATGGCGTGCAGACCTCTCCTGCCGCCCGCTGCTCCCCTCAGCAGTGTACTTCGGTCCTTCTGCCTGCTCTGCTCCCCGCTCTGGCTCTGGTGAATTCTCTCACCCTCCCGCACTTCTGACTGTACCCAGTGCATGTATAAACAAAAACAAACCAGCAAACAAATAAGCATGCCTCTATTAAAATAAATAAATAAATAAATAAATAAATAAATAAATATTTACTGAGTTTCTATTGCAAGTCAGGCACTATGGGACAGGGGGTTGGAATATGAAGACATAAATAAATAATTTCGGCTCTTAAGTAGCTTATAGGCAAGAAGTCACACACACAAAAAAAGGGATATTTAAAATTCACAGGTGACATTAAAGCATAGAGATGTACCTTCCCCAGTCAGAGTGATCATGAAGGCTTTCAAAGGAAAAATGGGGTCCAGACTGAATCTAGAAGGGTTGACACAGTTATCCACGTGAAGAAGCAAGAAAGAGAGGGCACGTATCCCAGGCAGAGGCACTGATATATGACCCAGTTTTGTGTACTGCCAAGATCTCCAAATTGTTGGATCACAGAAACTGTAAACATGAAGGACAACAAAGGAAACGAAAAGGCAACTGATGATGCTGGAGCTGAGGTTCAAACTCTTGAGAGCTATGTAAGGAATATAAATTAGCAATCCTTCCAATATCATTTCCATGCATTATAATAAGAACCAATATGACACCTTAATTCTATTATCTATTTGTTCATTCTTTTATTGATTCAAAAAAAAATTTAGTGTCTACTGTATACCAGGCTCTGTTCTAGGTACCAGTGGAACAGGATTAAATAGTACCAAGTCCAGTGGTAAATTCACTGTTCTGCGTATAGAAAGACAAGAAACAAACAAGAACAACAGTAAATCATGTCACACAGGAATAACATACCA
This sequence comes from Talpa europaea, assembly GCF_964194135.1. Taxonomy (NCBI): domain Eukaryota; kingdom Metazoa; phylum Chordata; class Mammalia; order Eulipotyphla; family Talpidae; genus Talpa; species Talpa europaea. Next base: position 97,418,085 of record NC_140071.1, read on the forward strand.
GTGACTACTAAGCTCTGGACTCTAGAAATAAATTAATGCTGAATAAAAAGGATAAGAATGAGAAGGGAGGGGCAAGGGAGCACAGTGAGCTCTTTTACAGAGTGGTCATGACAAAGAATCTATGAAAAGGTGATATTTGAGCAGAGATCTGAAGAAAATATATTTGAGACAACTGCTTTCAAAGCAGAGTTGATCCCCAACGCAAAGATCCTGAGAAGGGAGTGTGCTAGGCAAGTTGAAAGGAAAGCAAAAGTATCAATTTGAAACAGAATGAACAGGAAGAAGGGAAGTAAGGTGGAATGGAGTGCACAGAGATACAGATTATTAGTGAGTGTAGGGTTTTTCAAAATTTTTGTGTAATGATCTAAAATAATTCATTTTACATCATAACATATGCATGTGCCTTAGAGTTGCCACAATAGCAATATTTAAAATGTTTCAGTATACAAAATCATGTGATGCATACCCTGCTATTGTAATTCTATTTCATCTTTTTAAAGTTTTGGTCACAATCCATTACATTTTTTACAGCCTATTCATAGGTCACAATCCACACTATGGAAAACAATGAGACAGGTTCATGTGAACTAGTTAAGAAACAAAAATTTTTTTCAAGGTACCCTAGCCAGGTACACAGGTAACCTAATATTGCTTATTGAATGAACAAATAAATGAAAATAATTAGAAATTATCTGTAGGAGTCAAAATCTGAATATTTCAAATTGGGCACTTCTCTGCCAAAATAAAAGTCTAACAAAAACATGGTCAGAATATCACTGCTTGTCCCCAATCTTCGCTTCAAATAATAGGGAATCAGTGTCAGTCACTTCTTGAAATGGAAAAGTTTTCTCAGGAAGACCATTTACTAAAGAAAATGGGAGAAGTCTTAAAACTTGCTTACCCAAAAAATGGACATATTCTGGATCCCAAATTATTAATCTGAATTTTAAAAAATGATTAAGATAAAATAAGTAGGGAAGTAGGTCCCAAGAGATTGCTGTTTTCTTAGAAATTAATATTTTCTACACGTATAATATTGTCTACATCCATAACCTTGGATAAGCCACCATTTCCCAGTCCAAGCCAGTTTTACACAGGAGAAGATGTATTAATCTTATCTGTTCTCTCAGAAATATCCAGGAACTCATTTTAACAACTATCCACACTTATGTGATTTCTACCATAAAAGTGTAAAATCTGTAGACACAAGTGTAAGTGTGATAACATACTAAATTTCTGACAAGCTTCTGATTTTTCTAAAGAATTGTATGTGAAAGGAACAGCTTTTCTCATGAAGTTAGCGGTGTTTGCTTTCTAAAGGACAAAATTAGAGTTCAGAAAATTGGATCTTTAATCTGTAGAACAATAATTGCTAAAATGTACAAAGTGCCAGGCGCTGTTATAACTTTAAATATATGTAATATTAATTCATTGAATCTTAACAATAACCGTATGGGAGAGGTAAATTACTATTCCTAAAACAGGAAGCTGAAGGAGAGCCAGAACAACACTCCAAGGCTCTCTCTATATTATTTACTTCTCATAGCAACCCTATTTTACAATAACAAAAACTGAGGCATGAAGTGAGATATCTCCTCACTCTTGGTCGTGTAACTGCTATTTAGTACAGCTGGGGTTGAGTCTAAGGCAGTCAGTGCAGAGTGCATGTCCCTGACAGCTATGCCATTCTGCCTCTTTTACTTATAATGTCTTTGCCAAGTTAGCCCTATAAAATAAGATGATGTCTGCCAAGTGAGACATTAGAAAAACGTGAGCTCCTTAAGAGAAACCAGTGGCCCTGCTAATATATACTCAGCATCGATCATTATATGACAGTTTTAATATACTTACCACTGAGGACACAGCCAATGTAACTTTAGGAAATTTTATCTAATTTCCCCAATAAAATTTTCTACTGAAATTTTAAAATATCATAAACCTAAATTAATTCAATTAATGTCACTCTGTGTCTCTTTTGTTATCTTGTTTAGATTTTTTGGTTCTGCTTCTAACCTTTTCCTTAGACCCAAGTTTGGAACATTGTGTCTTTAAAAATTAAAAGCGTAAATACAATCATGGAATAGTCTATATGTCTACTTCATATCTCATTTTAAAATTTAATAATCAGATATCTTTAATTTGCACTTCCCTAGAAAGATGTAAACAAGCAAACACAAGTCCGCATCAGCATTTACAGTTCTTTTTGAAAAGGAGTAATTTCCCTCCTGCAGTTTGTTTGTCTAGCACTTTATAAACCACATACACATACAAAGAAATAGTAGGGTGTTAACCTTGAAAGACTGTTCCTTAATCTAATCCATATTCTTTCTTATGATAATGCTAATATTGTTAGGACCCATTTCCTAAGGAGCCTTTTGTTTCCCTCAGGGATGCAGCTTAAATTTACCAACAATAATAATTCACATTCAAATACTCTAAATCAACCTGTCTTGGAGATGAAAGTTGGTAATGATAAATCATTTCACCATCCTGAGTACAAATGCAAACAGAAGTGCACAGAATGCCACCAGGCCCTCTAACCTTCATACCTGATGTGACCACTCTCCAAAACCAGAGATAAGACCCCTGTGGCCATGGGAATCTTAAAGAGACATCTCATTTTTTTCATTAATTTTTTTTATTTGTTACATCATTGTTCATTTTTAAACAATATTTGCTTCCCCCACCCCCTCAGGTACAGTCCCCCTAGAGTTTCCTTCACCAATGCACCTGTGCACCATCACCTCAGTCCCCTGTGCTCCTCCCTCTCTCCCTCTGATCCCTCTCCCTCCTCCTCCCCTGCAGGATGTCTCTCACTTATAATTGTCTGTTTTTGCTTCATTGTGTTTTGTACTGTTACTATTTTTTTTTACACTGATGTCTTATTTGCTTCCCCTTTATTCCTGCTACAAGTGAAATCACCCAGTATTTTTCTTTTTCCTTCTGGCTGATTTCACTGAGTATAATTCCTTCTAGTTCCATCCACGTTGCTGCGAGGCATGAGTTTATCTTTCTTGATTGCTGAATAATATTCCATTGTGTATATATACCACATATTCTTGATCCAGTCATCTATTTTTGGGCATTTGGGTTGTTTCCAGGTTTTGCCTATTGTAATTAGTGCTGCAATAAACATAGGTGTACAGATATTCTTTTGAATCAATGCTTTTGTGTCCTTTGGGTAGATCCCTAGTAGTGGGATTGCTGGGTCATATGGTAGCTCCATTTTATAGTAGACTGAGGAGCCTCCAGACAGCTTTCCAAAGTGGCTGAACCAGTTTGCACCCCCAGTAGCAATGTAGGAGAGTTTCTTTTTCACCGCCTCCTCGCCAACATTTGTTGTTGCTTTTTTTTTTTTTTTGATATGTGCCATTCTTACTGGTGTAAGGTGGTATCTCAATGCGGTTTTAATTTGCATTTCCCTGATTATAAGGGATATTGAACATTTTTCAAATGCCTGTTGGCTGCTTGCATTTCCTCTTTGGAGAAATATCTTTTAAGTTCTTCTGCCCATTTCTTTACTGGATTGTTTATTTTGTTTTTGTTGAGTCATGTGAGTTCTTTGTATATCTTTGTGAACAGTCCCTTATTAGTTGACTGGCGTGCAAAGATTTTTTCCCAATCAGTGGGGAAAAAAGACATTTCAAACCACAACCTGGCATTTCTTAATGCTTAAACTCTAATCTGAATGCACTATGCTCAAAAGAAAACCAACCCTTTATCAACAGGTGAAGTCTTCAACCCCCTAAAATAAATTCAGCAGCTGAAAACAAAATAACTGCAATATCCACTTTCCCATGGTGATATGGTATTTTAAGCCAGGCATTTTCTGTGAGAGCTTCCCACTGTTTGGATCGAAATGAATAAAAACAAAGCACCAAATGCTTAACAGCTCTACTAATTTTTCTTGTACTTTTTAAAAGTATGTCTTGGAGACAACCCATGATCATCAAAAACCACATGGTGTTCGGTCATCCTAAAGTAGCACTACATGCTGTTATGTCCATAACCTTGGATAAGGCCCCATGTTCCAGACCAAGCCTGTTTTACACAGGAGAAAATGTATTAATCTTATTTTTTCTCTCAGAAATACCCAGGAGCTCATTGTAACTACTATCTTCCAAATGTCCCTTATAGTCAATATTATGGTGTAAAAATATGACAAACTCTTTTATGTACTTCAGCAATAATGACTAAGATGAATCCTACTTCTGGTATATTCTGTACTATATTATGCCAAGATACAGCTGGGTGTCTGAATCTATTTTGAGATGATAATGCCTTACAAATGTCAGGGAGGTTATCTTCAGCATCGCTAACAGAAAAACACGAGAATAAGGACTACAATGAAAGAATAATCTGTCTCCTCTATTTAGCACTTCAACGTGACAGTTTCAAATCCCACCTGATATTTAGCAGAAATTTAGATGAAGGATTTAAATCCACTGGAAAGAAAAAAGTATATAGTCACAAGGTACAAAGCTACAGAATGGGGTAACAGCATGTGGCAACTCCAATATATCTAGTCTCTATCATTTAGTGGATGTGTCATCCTATTTTACAGGAAGAGACAAGCAGTCAATAAGAAGATAAACTATTGATCTACTAACAAGTTTAATACAACCTTGAAATAAATTCTGTTAAAAACCCAGAAGCCATCCTTGGTGTAATAGTTAAAATTTCTGATTCCCAAGCAAAACAAAAATCCTGCCCTTAGGCCATTATCAGCATGAACCCTTATTTGAAGTCTTGCAGGCTGTTCAAGGAAAGACCCTGACAGCTTGGCCAAAGGGAAACAACACATCTAGTAGCTCAATATGGGCCAAGCAAAATGGAGCCCCCCAGTATGAGAATATTAAATTATTATGGCTGCAACAGGGGGCACAACTGTCAGTGGTCCCCTTCCACTTATGTCCTTGCTCCTTTCTTCCCTGCAGTGAGAGCTCATTGTCATACCTAATATTTAAATGCTTTGATAATAATAAGGTTGTCAAGATAATAGCAGGAAACTTTCAGTAGAAACTAAATTTTCAAAAGCCAGCTGTGTTCCCCCCATTGCTCTTCGTAAGAAGATACCTTCAAAAAGCAAAATTTTTTTTATTTAAAATTTAGAACAAAGCTCCTATTATATGTAAATACATACGCACAAACTCTAAGTTTAGGAGTACAAATGTGCCTCAGAATTCAATCAAATGATCAAAAGAATGAATTCTCTAGAGAGTACACCCAAGGAAGTTGGCTGGATATGAAATAGGGCAGATTCAGAAATGCGTCTTTCTTAAGCTAACATTCTGTTTGGGAGGGTGGGCTTTTCTCCCATCCAAAGAGTTTTAAATGACTACATAAAGGAAACAAGGTCTTAAATCAGGGACCCATCACCCACACAGGCATTATTGATGGGACCTTGTTAGGAGAAGTCATTTGGTCTCCTTTCTTTTCATTTTACACAACATTCCACTCAATAGACCCAGTGAGGTGGGGTGTAATGTGTTTGTTTGGAACACCACTAGTATTGTTAACATGTTCAATATCTGTATTTCTTAAGGTTGATTCAGAAAACCTTGCTCCTTTGTCCCAACAAAATAATGGATTTAGGGATATGCTACTCTTTTGCTTTCTGTTCTTAGTTAACACTATTTGGTCTACAGCCATTTTCAGATAAAAAGTGCTAATGGGTTGAAAAAAAAAAGTAGCAGCTGGAGACTAAAGCTCTGCAGGTGGCTGCTGATAAATATAGTATTGTAACTTGCTGGCATGAGACCTCTTAAAGTGCTCTGAATACAGGTCAAAAGGCTTGACATGCATAAGTCAACTTTAAATTAAAATCAATGTGCAAGTGAATCCTTATCCATGCCACCCAAAAGGATTTCTTTCTTTTTTGGTTACATAGGAAAGGACAGAATTTTATTCCCCTTTCTACATACAGATTCCTATCAGTGTGTTCATCATCGGTGACATAAAAGTACAGTCTTCTAAGGGGTTTTACAGATTAAAACAATGATAGTTGTTTCATTAAAGGGGAATCACCTACTTTTAAAAATTACATATATGAAAAGAACATCCCTTAAGAGTACACTTCTATAAATGTTTGGGAAGAAAAAAATATGAAATAGCTCACTTCCATTTAGACATCACACGAAACCAGTAGGTCCTCTTCTTCCATTTATCTTATTTGACCACATTTGCTCTTGTGCTTTATCTTCCAGCACTTACATTTCTTTTTTTTTTTAAGATTTATTTATTTATACAAGAACCGGGGGACAGGACAGATGCAAGTGTGGGTGAGAGGATTCACCAGAGACAGAGCAGGGAACAGAACAGGCAGACCGACGAAAGACACTGCTGAGGGGAGAAGCAGGCGAGACAGGAGAGCTATGTGGGACCCTCGCCAGCCAGCCAGGATCAAACTGGCGCTGCAGAGGCTGCGGACAGCTTCAAAGCGCAGCGCTCAACCACCTGCGCCCCCAGGGGAGGCCCAGCACTTACATTTCTTAATTTCATGGAATTAATAGCAATTGCCTGTAGTATATTTCTTCATAAACATTGTCTTTTTTCATATAATTTCCCTGTAGTGTTTCGCCTATATTTCCTTCTATGTATTTTATGGTTTCAGGTCTTATGTCTAGTCCTTTAATCCATTTTGAGTTGGTTTTTGTGCATGGTGTTAGGTAGTAGTCAAGCTTCATTCTTTTGCATGTAGTGACCTAGTTTTCCCAGCACCATTTATTGAACAAACTTTCTTTGCTCTGATGCATATTCTTTGCTCCTTTGTCAAAGATTAGTTGACCATAAATCTGTGGGTTTATTTCTGGATTTTCTATTTGATTCTATTGGTCTGTGTATTCTGTTCTTGTTCCAATACCATGCAGTTTTGATGATTATGGCTTTGTAGTATAGTTTGAAGTCTGGGTGTGTGATGCCTCCATTCCCTTCTTTTTTTTTTTTTTTTCAGGAGATCTTTGGCTATTCGGGGTTTTTGGTGATTCCATATGAATTTCATCAATAATTGTTCTATTTCTTTGAAGAATGAAATTTTTATTGGACTAGCATTGAATCTGTATATTGCTTTTGGTAGGATGGCCATTTTAATAATGTTTATTCTTCCAATCCATGAGCAGGGGATGTCTTTCCGAAATGGTACTTTTTTTTAAAAGGAAATGGAATGTCATCTTACCGCACTTCTAATAGTATTAATTCATTCAACACCTTTTTTTATTAAATACAGTTGAGCAGAGCATTGTATAAGCCTAAGGTATACAGCATGTTACTTTGATACATTCATATAATGTAATATGATTGCTGATTTAGTGCTATTAATCACATGATATATAGTAAAGTATTTTGTCTATACCCGTTACACTGTACATCACATGTCTATGATTTATTTACTACTCATTACAAATCTATAACCTTAACCCTTCTCCATATCCCTCCCCCTGGTAACCACCATTTTACTGTTTTTAACAAGCTTAACTTTTTAAAATTCTACATGTAAGTGATATCATACAGTATTTGCCTTTCTCTGATTTATCTTGCTTAGCCTAATGTGCTCAAGGTTCTCCATGTCATTACTAATGACAGGATATCCTCATTTCTCATGACTGAATTTTTCATTGTGTATATGTAGCACATTTTTTATTCCCATCATCCACTGATGGGTTTTGTGAATGATACTGAGCTATACATGCTACTTCAATTTAAATTTTAAAAAAACAAATAAAATGAGAGTGTATATAACTTAGTGATATATATATACACTACTGTTTTCATATATATATATATCTCCAAAAGTGGATTTTCTGGATTGTATGGGAAATCTATTTTTAATTTTTTGAGAAATTTCCATATTGTTTTTTCTAGTGGTTGGACTAATTTACATTCCCACCAACAAGAGTTCCTTTTTCAGCAGATCCTGCTCAGCAATTGTACCTGTTGTCTTGTCGTCTTTAATAATAGCCATTCTAAGGAGTATGAGGTGAGGGTTTCTCACTGAGGGTTTGATTTGCATTTCCCTGATCACTAGTGATGTTGAGCATCTTTTCATTTGTCTATTGACCATTTTGATGTCCCATTTGGAAAAAATTTCTAATTCCTGTGCCTGTTTTTCAATTGAATGGGCTTTTTGTTTTTAGTAAGTTGATTTCATTCTTTATAATTTTTCTCTCGAGTAACATTTACTGAGGGCCTATTATTACTAGGTAATGCTCTATGTTCCAGGACTTTTATAGGGAACAAATCAAGATGACTCTGCCCTCAAGTAATGTACATTCTAAGTGGAAGAAGCTGACCATAAATATTCATATAAATACCTGTAAATAAAGAATTTTGAGTATCAGTTATGTGCTATGAAGAAAAGCAGCAATGATGAAGGTTTGTTGGACTGATACAGGGCAGATGAGATAAATTTGAGTTGAGATTTGACTGATAAGAAATTATGGAGCGCTAACTAAAGAACTTCCCAAAGAAAAGGTACAGTAAGTTGCAAAGTTCCTGAGATGAAAATTATTTGGGCATGCCCTGAGCAAAGAAAGAATGGCATGTAGCTGCAGTCTTATAAGCATGGCCGATGCAGAGGGAGATGACATCAGGGAGGAAGGCAGGAATACAACACGGGACCACTATGCTAGTTAATAACCTTCAATTTTCTTCTAGTAGCAAGAGAACTCACTGGATGCCTTTAATCAGCAGCGATGTGCTCTCACTCCCACTTCAGAAAATCACTTTTCCATGTGATAGAAAAGGTACAAGAGTACAGAGAGTGATCCAGAACAAAAATATTACAAGAATATTTAAAAAATTATTTAATGTCATGGGACTGTCTGAGACTACCTTGCAAGAAACAATATACTGAGAAAAATGGAGGATTGAGGACAGAACCCAAAAATATTTAAAAATCTGAGAGAGGAGCCAGATAATATTTTTCTGACACCCTGGCTCTCAAGACATGAATACAGCATCTCAGGTAACAAGGAGTCTCCACAACTGGATGTTGTCTATGAAATGGACATAACCACCCTCCCCCATTGACCAGGTGTAAATTATGTTTTTCCAATGTTAATATTTGCACTGAAGAGCCACCAGGGACAGGGAATGTATGCTTGGGTTTCTTTACTAAGGTCGTCTGGTGACTCAGGGAAAAGCTGAGATCAGATGCTCCGTTTGAGAAAGAGGGACTCAAAGGCCTAAGATATATAAACTGATGGGCAGTATAAACAGGAGCAAAAGGACAAATCAAAGGCTGGGGGGGAGGAGACAGAAAACAGAAGAGAAGTGGACAGAAAGGAAAACCAGCATTAATTTTAGAAGACTGGCATAAGGGCAAAGTAATGTCCCAGGGTATATAGTAAGTGATCTTTGGTTGCAGACTGGATTTTTAAAATTTTATATATTATGTATTTATTTTCACAGTTATCTTTTGGGAATTAAGTTGGTTATTTCCAGAAGTATAATAGTTTCCTGTTTAAAAACACTTATTTAAGAAAAATATTGAAAATTAGTTAAAGAGAAAATCAATGTGCAAATTTATAATCTCCGGAATCTTCACATTCCTTATCAATGCAATGGGATATAACCTGCCTTTTAGGGTTGCTGTGATGACTGGCAATAAGGGTTAGAAAGCAGCTAAACAGTGACTATCAGGTTCTCAATAATAATTTTTTAAAGATTTATTTTTATTTATTTATGCATACAAGAACTGGGATGTAGGCAGAGGTGTGGGGGTTAAGAGACAGAGTAGGGAACAGAACAAGAAGACTGACTGAAATACACTGCTGAGGGGTGCAGCAGGTAAGATAGGAGAGGTCTGCTATGCCATGTGGGTTAGCTCCCTGGCTGGGGATTGAATTGAGCCACTATGGCTGTAGACAGCTGGTAGCACTGAGACTTTAACCCCTGCACCACCAGGGAGGCCCATCTCAATAATAATTAAGTACCATCATTACTATTATTTTTAAATGCCTAGTATGTTCCAAGCATAGCAAAAATTCTTATTCATAGAAACAGAAGATAACAAAAGTCATCTTATTAATAGAAACAGAAGATCAACAGAAAATTTTTAAATTGCAGAAAAAAATTTAAAAATTAAAAATTTAATTAAATGATGAAACAAGAAACAATTATAAGATTAGCAGAGAGAAAAGTCCAGGGTGGTTATTAATGAAAATGAATTTAAGTGAAAACCAAAATTAGAAAATACAGTTTTTCCAAGAAATCTGAGGACTAGGAATAAAACAGGAAGTCAGATATTATAGAGAACAAGATAGTGACATAATTCTGAGATAGAGCTGAAGGATCTGGTCACAATTTAGGGGTGACTCATCAGGTTGCTTAACACAGAAAAGAAGCAGGGGCTCTTGACCAGGGGACCCGGGTGGACTCTGGAAGATCCCTAAAACCTCTAAATCTTGTGGTAAAAACTTATGTATTCAAATACAAGAGGAAGTATTTTTCTGATAGAGGGTCCAAGTCTCCTATCAGATTTTTCAGAGACTTATGTTCTCAAAATTTTAATTAGTACTGACTAAACTGTATCAATGAGTCAACTGAAAATATGGAATCTATATCTCTATATAGTACACTATCACAAGTTGGCCAAGTATGGAAATAGCATTGAACTAAAAGTGACAAGGGTGAAAAAAAAAATGTTGAGTTGAACCTGTAATGAGAAAATCATGGTCCTGTGACCATTATTTTCCAAAGTGGACTTGTGAAAGGCCATGGTCAGACCTGCTAAAGGATTGGTGGACAAAGAAGCAATTAATATTTAAAAAGCATGTGTCAGCTGTGGCATAGCAATATTTTCCTTAGATGTCACTGAGACTGCCCCTGGAGTGAAGAAATGCTAAGCATTAGAGCTGGCAGTGAGTATGCCTTCTGAGTGTCTGATTCTACACAGCAGTTGTTTTTTTTTTTTTAAACAATTTTTTTTTTTAAGATTTAGTTATTTATTTATACAAGCACTGGGGACAATCAGAAGCACGGGAGGGTGAGAGAATTCACCAGAGCCAGAGCGGGGAGCAGAGCAGGCAGAGTGATGAAGTACACTGCTGAGGGGAGTAGCGGGCAGCAGGAGAGGTCTGCACACCATGTGGGACCCTCGCCAGGCGGCACGGGATTGAACCAGCGCTGCAGAGGCTGCGGGCAGCTTCGCAACCCAGCGCTCAACCACTGCAGCACCGGGGAGGCCCCTACAGGGCAGTTTTGACCACCAAGCCTTGGGCATACCTCTGTAGGAAATAGGGAGGCTAAGGAACTCATTTCCATATTCATATATCTAATCTCATTGTGCCTATTTCAATTCTAATTTCCTGGTTCAATAAAAAACTGAAATTGTCACCAAATTTAGACCAAAAGCTAAGTCATCTTCATCCTTAGGAAGCAAAGAGAGATATAGGACATAGGGAGCTATGCAAAGTTATCTAGAAATTTCACTCAACCAATTTTATCACAACTAAATACTCTCGTACATACTTCATAAATATCTGGAATTTTAAAAGCAACTTAGAGTTTAACACTTCAGCTGAAACACTGATAGGGTTTATTTCACTGTTTCTTCTGCTATCTTCTTTGTTAAATTATCCAGAGAGAATCAAAAGAAAATGGGCTTCCCCCAAAAGAGAAACTGGCCATTTTAACATGTTTGTATTTTAAAGGTGAGAACAAAACTGGTGAAGAATGTGCTTCCCAAGATTGAAAGGTACCACAAACACAAGTTTGCAAGAAACTCATTAGAAATTGATAAACAACAAAATTTTAGGGAACCAAGTAAGATGACAGAACAAAGTCATTAAAAAATGGACTCATGAATTAAATTACTAGATATATAAATGATTCAACCAAAAATGACTTCAAATGTTGATTTTTTTTAATGGCAGCTCAGTAGCTACATCTCTAGTAAAAAATGAAACTCTCTTGGCCAAGGTGAACTGTAACCAAAAAAACTACAAAGCCATTTTTTAAGTTCAGGATGACTAGAGCTCTTGATGTTCTTGTCTCTTGAAGCTGAAAATCATTAAGAACTGAGAGAAACAGAATCCAAACAAACATTATTAGCTTATTTCTTATACAGAATAGCTTTAGTTTTGTATATAATTGTGACTTTGTCATCTTCGATTATATTTTTCTTTCAATTTTTTTCAATTTATGTATCTAAACACAAACAGGGAGGTAAAGCATAGTAATAGGTAAGAAAGTATAAAGAAATATATTTAGCAATGCTAAATCAGACAGACATTTAGAGTCACATACATATTATACCTCCTACAAGACTACAAAACAGTGATTTTTTTCATTAGCATCTTTTAGGCAGAGCATTTAGGAACCTCAAATACTTGGTAACCGACATTAAAATCCACATTGGAGGTGCTTCCTCCCCTGAAAGGAGTCTCGTTTCTTTCTCTTAAGTTCCTTTTGGAGATAACTGAGTCCAGGAGGCTCAGAGAGGTGCAGTGTGGGACAGAGAAAGGGAAAAAACCCTTTCTTCACACTCGTGCTGCTCTGAATGCGGACCATCTGTGCCCCCAGCTGGAGCGCCGGCAATGGTCTGGCACTTGAACCACACCATATTTACAGATCTAAACACAAATGGCTACTGCCTGATTGTTTCATGATTCATTAGTCAGACAAGCTCTCCTTTCCCGCCAGCACAGCTGTTACAGAGTAAACCTTTGTCACTTAATAGGCCTGATTATTACTTTCCATCAAAGGTATTGATCTGTGTCACCTCTACTTAAGGGAATGGGGAGAAGGAAAGGGGGGAATAAAATGTACCAGGAAAACATGAACATGAAGAAGAAGAAGGAGGGCAAGAGAGGGACATTAGACAAGATCAGTGACATTGTTTCCTCCCTTGCTCTGTCCTGCATGCCCTGAATATCTGGATTCCTACTTCAGTCTTCAGAATTGACTTTATCAGGAAAGAAAAGCCATACCTCACATGGTGTGTAGCTCTGAGCCCCCCAGACCATTGCAGTCACAGACCCTGACCACAGAGAACACTGTTCAACAACGGGCACAGGGTGAACTGAACCAGAAATCTGTATCAATTAATAAACCAGCCAGTGTGCAGATACAGGCTCCGAGGGAGATTTATTTTCATGGCTCCCTTAATTGTCTCCTTTTGTTTCACAAAAAAAAGTGAAGCTATATAACCCTTGGCTATTCCCTGACTGTATGCCCAGCCTTCTCTCAGGTTGCAAGGTACTCTTGTCCCACTGCCAGGTGGGTACAAAGAGGCAGAGCACTGGCTGGGTATGAGGAACACCCACGTGGTACCGTGGCCAGTGCTTTAGAACTCTGCTTCTCTCTAGCTCTCAGAAATCCTCACTCTTCCTTTTATCGCCTTCCTCAATTTTTTCCTTTCTTAAAATAAACTCAAAGGAAAAAAAGTGAGAGGATTTCCTGGGAGGAGGAAGACAAAGAAAGGCTATCAGAAATTATAGCAACTCAGCAAAATCCAAGACAAAGCTTTCCACCAACATCATTACTATATAAATGGGAACCAGATATCAAGCAAAGTTAGGCCAGAGAGATTAAGAGGCTTCCTCCTATAATACAGCTTTTTGAGTGAGACAATTGAGTATACGGAAAATTCAATTGCAAATCAGTTCAGAACTCTTTCCATTCTACCAACCAGTCATCCAAACACCAAAATCACAACTCAGACAAAAATTACTTTAACTAATATTGTAGCTCCTAAAGTCATATAGAAAATAAGATCACAAAGATGAGGCCTTTGTCCATAGCATTCACAATTAGCCTTATTACAGTCACACTTCTGTGACTATCAGAGGAATAGTATTTTACTTTATATAATACATATATGTATATGCATGGATGTCATATACTAGTAACCCAGCACATGCAGGCATGTACAATGGGCCTTGTCTTTACAACCACTTAGAAGTTTCAGTCCTCTAAGACCCCCAACATAAGCTGGTTCTCCTCCCTTTGTCTCCATAACACTCAGTGCAATTGTTACCCAAATTTAATGAGACCTTTATAACTCCTTTCCCCAGATCTCACCCCTCCAAGTGAAAGCACGCTACCATTCTAGTACACAAAGGTCAACAGCCTTTCTAAGTACATCACTGTTTTATGGTACTCACCACAGGTGATGATTGACAAGCCTAGTCATTGGAACCCTCCATTTGCATGACTGTCAATAGAAGAGACAAGGCTCACCCTCCCAACTTGGTTGCTTAAGTTTCTATCTCCAGTGAGTCACTGAGTTAATGAGTATAGCGTTGAGAGATATCTGACTGGGTTGTGACTTGGGGGAGCTGAACAAGTCCATTTCATACTTATTTTATTCTCTGTAGGCCTCTGGCTAAGTTTCGGATGCTAATGGCTTGAGATCATTTCTGACTCAGCCCAGATTTTAATCAGCAAACTGGCAATAAAAGACCCCTTGTCCCATTTCCATGTCTATAGTTCTCCAGGTGGTTTAATTGTTCCACTTGATATCCATGTCCAAGGCCATCTAGACTTCTTCCCTTCCTGTTCCCAGTTCCCAAATGACATCGGGAATTTTACTCTTCAGAGCATAACGTTAATGAGGCATGCAGTGTATGTTTTGATACACTTTTTTAAAAATTTTTCAACAGAAATCATGTCCTTAATTCTTTCATCATAAACAGAATTCAGATTTGGAAACAAATGAAATCTTACTGATAGCCAACTTTCAGCTTTTGAGCATTCCAAACCAGAGTTTCTTTTTGTAAGTTATGTCTATCAGTTGACAGGACCAATATGATTTTACGTGGGCACAGTTTGGCAAACAGGAACTCCTCATAATATAGTACACTTGAAATACACATAAAAAGAAAACTGTCAGCAAGTGGAAACTGATGAAAATAAAGGGCATTTGTTCTTAACAGGGGAGGAAAATCAGCTTATAGCCATATAAAGGAAACTGATTGGCAAGAACTCATGTGAAAGTATTAAAAATACACTTTGATTTTTTTCCTGTTTATATTCCACTTGATAATTTGGTTTTGAGTCTAAATATGCACTTCTCCCAGCAAAGTAACAAAAATGGACCTACCTAGAAATCTATGTATAGTAGTAAACAACACTGAAACCATCCTCTAAAAAACAATTGTTAAATTTTTTTTAAACATATGAGAAATAGCTGGTTATGCCATAACAAATTTTGGTAGGGCAGGAAGTATATGTATACTATCACTACATAGAAGACAATGATGAGTTAAAAGGTTAAAGACAGGCAAATGTCATCAAATAATGTTTATAAAGCTTCGACATGCAAAGAACCACTGTCTGGAATACAAAAGAGTTATTGGTTATAATTCCATGCCTGTTTACCAAACAAACAAAAAACCACCAGTATCTTAGAAAAACTGAGTCCACAGTCTTGCCAACACTTTTTGTCTTTAGAGAAAGTCCACTTTCTGGCATCCAGTGGTTCATGTTCAGGGTTATACAGCACAGGCTCTGTTATGTAAGTCAAGTTTCCAACACTATCTCAAAGTAAATCATTCTTATTTAATATGATTTGGCAGATTATTTTTAGGGTCTTGGAACTCTCATTTTTTTTTCCAGATAAATTAATGGTAATAGTGTTCATAAGCCCTAAAAATAACCTACCAAATCATACCAAATAGGAACATTCCACTTTCAAACAGCAGGGGAATCCTATACTTTCTCCCCAGAATAAAACAAAACTTAACTGTGCAGTTGATTAAATAACATGCCTTTAAAAATAAGCATACCATTTGCTCTTATATATATTATTTAACTAAATATACATGGAACAGCTGGGACTAAAACCCCAAAAATACATAAAGCAGATTGCAATGAAAACCTACAGTTGTATTTAGTTACCTACATATTTTAATTTGGTGTGTGCAACCAAAGCCAACAATATTCAGGGTTGGATAATTGTGCTTTCTCACTCCTAAAAATGTCAACACCAAAGTATGTTCTGAAAAAATGCCTTTTTCTTTAAATAATCTTTCTGTATTTTTCTCTATAGGGTGAATGTTCATAGAAAATGTTTTTTTTTAAAGATTTATATATTTATTTATACAAGCACTGGGTACAGTCAGAAGCGTGGGAGGGTGAGAGAATTCACCAGAGCCAGAGCAGGGAGCAGAAGAGGCAGAAGGACCGAAGTACACTGCTGAGGGGAGCAGCGGGCAGCAGGAGAGGTCTGCGCGCCATGTGGGACCCTCACCCTGCGGCTGGGGATCGAACTGGTGCTGCAGAGGCTGCGGGCAGCTTCGCAACCCAGCGCTCAACCGCTGTGCCACCAGGGAGGCCCAACAGAAAATTTTTAAATCCATATTTACTTCTTGTTTCTAAGTTTAAAAACCATCATAGTGAGTCCTAAGATGTCTCTATAGTCAGTGTGGTATAAATATGGATTATAAAATAAAAACAAATGAATTAATGAATAATAGTTAACACAACTCACTGTATAAGTCATGCATTTATTAATTCACTGAATCATCAGGATACCCAAATAATCTACTATTATCTGAATTTTACAGGGAAGTGAACTGAATTGGGATGAAAAAAAAATCTACCCCAAAACATAGATCTGTTAAGTGGCAGACCTGGAATGCAAAATTCAAAATGAGCCTGGCTAATTCTATTTTCCATGCTTTTAAAATAGATAGTGAAGTGAGAGCAAGAGCAAGAGTGACCGAAAGAAGGAGAAAAAGAGAGAGAGGAGAAAGGAAGGAGAAAGGAAGAAAAGGGAGAGATAGAGAAAGGGAAAATTTTTCATTAATTTTTTTTTAATTTCATTATTAAATAAGTGAGAAAAGGGGAGGGAGTTAAATTTGCCTTTATTATACAATTGAATTCTTTTTGACAACTGGAACATGACTTTTGGAAGGAGGGAGAAAATGGGTGCTTGATACCAACTGAACCCCACTATGACCTTGGTGGCAGAGAAATGACTGCAGATTCAGTCTATTTGTGCCAGTTCTTAAGGTCTCCCTTTTATGAATCCATCCATCTGCCCCAGCATCCCGAATATTTCAAATGCTGCTCCTCCCCACTTGGACTTAAGATGTCAAGGGATAAGACACCCGGAAACCTAAAATATAAGTGTAGTGATGCATGGTCATTTGGCAAAGCTGAGTGTGCTAAGCTTCATGCCAAAGAATGGAGCCTGCCTCCTTGCCAGCAGCCCAGACATTCAGCAAACAGACGAGACAGCAGAAGCAGGGCATGGAAGCAGAAGGGATCTGTCCAGCAGAGGAGAAACCTTCTACACATTCATGGGAAAAATATAGAAGATAAGAAGAATAGATTATCACTGATGGTAGCAGCAGAATGTTTGTGATGAGAGAAAGTACTTGTCACCCAGTGATAATGTGAAACATATTAACTGGGAACAGAAATATCATCTAATGATACATCTCTCAGTGAAAGCTTGAAGGAGTAGCCCACAAAATTAAGCAAAGATGTCAATCATTGCTTTTGGACTTAGAACTGGAAATGAAGGCCACCGGAAACATTTGCAAAGATGCTAAGTTTTGTAGTTTGAAAGAGTTGAAGATTTGTTCTATTTTCTTCTCTTTCTTTTAGTTTTCTATCTTTACACATTAGGCTTCACTGGGCAGTTTTACACATTAGGCTCCACCAACCTCCTCTGGAGGTTAGAAAGCAAAAACAAAGACTGGAGGGACCATGTGGCCCTACTTATAACCTTTTAAACAAATCTTAGTGCAAACTGCTTTCATATAAAGATGGTCAAATACAGCTTTCCAATAAATTATGATCTTGAACTTCTAGGTACAGTAGTGTTGTTTTTCATTACAGTAAGTAGACAGGAATGTTGAATATAATATTAATAATTAATATAGCTATCATTTTTGTGAATATTTAATATGTGCCTTTCAGGCATAATTTAAGTGTTTTTGTACATTAATATTCACAATAATTTTGAGGGCAATACTGTATCCCCATTCTACAGAGAAGAAAACTGAGAAAGGTTACAGAACCAGCTGGAGGTAGAGCCAGGATTCCATCTCAGGTGTGGCTGGCTCACAGATGACATTGTCTTAAGAAAGGTCGTCAGGAAAACTAGAATAATGCATTCCAGTCAGTAGCCCCTGGGTTATCCCTACACATCTGAGGCTAAACTGGCACACACATATGCTTGAACTTTAACCTATGGAACAAGCAGGAGAGTGATGACAGTGCAACAGGAGTTGTGCAAAGAGTGAGGTATGAGAAGACTATAGTTTTGGAACTGACTCTGCTTCTAACTCTCAGTTCCCTTTTGGCACGTGTTTAAGTCTTCCAGGTTGCAGTTGCTGAATTAGTAGAAAATATTGATAAAGAGACCTGCTCAACCAGCCTCACCACTGAATGACTTAGTGAAAAATATAAAGCATTCTAGAAATACATTTTTTGAAAACCTCTATATAAGTGGTTCTCTTAGCTTGCAACTCTTGACTTACATAGCCTCTGTCACTGACATGGAGGCAGTGAATTCCTTTTATCTCTCCTTCCCCTCAAACAGCAGTCACAGATGCTGCCAGGAGAAATATTCTCCAAATTCCTGAAATCATGTGGGATAAGCTTGAGAAAATGGCCATAAATTCCATTTAAGCAAGCCCAGCCCTGAGGCAAAGGCAGAGAAAGAATCAATGATTCTTGAAGTGCTCTGTGTCACAAAGGACAGATAGGGATGAATATTCCCCTATTTTCTTAATGCCTATTGTTGAGATTGGCATGTGATGAATGCAGGAAAACGAAATCCCATTGCCTTCTAACTGCCTCATTATAGAATGTGAACAAAGAATATAGAATGTGAATACTCCATATATCTATGAGGTATTCAGAAATGTCTGGTCCTCACCAAAGTTCCATTTCGCTTCCTGCTTCAAAATTATGCTGTTTCTCTTCCTACAAAGCTACAAAATCAGGAATTTTACTAGGTCTTATAACTCCTTTTTAATTGCATTTAAAAGTAGTTTTAATACCGCAGATTCCTGCCAATGTATTTAGCATTTTCAAAGATTTAACTTTTTGAATTAAGGGCTCTTGAATATCTGATCCTCTCCCCAGATAAAGGGACACCTTCCCCCCATATCTGTACACACACTCAAATAACTATATAAAAGGCTGCAGATTCTCTGAAATCCATCCACAGGCCCTTCAGAGTTCCCAGATCATAAGGTAAGAACTCCCAGAGTTCACAAACATTTGTACAGGTGAACACACTGTATAATTATTTAAAGTAGGTAATGCTATAACATTGTAATATATTAAGTATATTATGTTTACTTCCTTCCCTATACCACTCACTTAGCCATGTTCTGACTGCCCAGAGGGAGTGCTATTTTCAGTTTGTGCAAAGGTGCCATATAATGGCAATGATGTAGTGAGGTCAGCTCACACCAGGTGTCAAGTTGAACCAATGGTATGTCTCTTCCCACCTCCATATTCAGTAAGAGTCATATTGGTCATTTGAAATCAGTCATGTGGGGAGTATTTACACCAAGGAAATTAGCAAACCCTACAAATAAGGGCTGCCCCCAACAAGAAAGCCAGTTGTTAAAGATTTACTAGCATATTACTGCATAAGGACTGACCCCTGAGAAACTGTCTTATACAGATTTGAAATAAAAAGCAGAGAGCAATTTAAAAGCAAGTTTAAAACCTACATCCCAATTTCCTTTCAGTCTGCCCTAATTGTTTTTAGGTCAAGGGCATGTGGGCCCTGACTTGTTATGTTGATCACAGACTTAACAGCTAACGGATGCTAGAGAGAGTATTCGGAGTGGGTCTCCCGAAAAATTGGTTCCCTTTTGATCCCAGATGGTTCTAAAGATCACATCCAGAGCCATTAAAGTATGGTTTAAAATATCTACAGCACTGATAGAACTAATTGCCTTAAGAACCTTTTTAAAAAAGGATGCAAATGATGGTGGCATGTAATTTTTAAGACAGGGATTAAAAGGAAGAACTATGGGGAAAGTAAATCTAAAGCTCCAACACCCCTTGAGATGCCAAGGAAGAAAATCCCTGCCCATACCAAGTATGAATTGTTGTAAAGTAATGTCAGGCTTCTTGTGAAAGCTTTTTGAAAAACTGCTCTTTACAACTGAACTCTGTCCTGCACTAAGACATTCTCTTAGGAAGGAAAAAAAAATAAAGTCAGAGAAAAAGATTGATTCCAGTTTTGAATTACAGAGGGCTATTGATTTTTCATTAAGGTTCTTGTGCTGCTCACAAGAGGAGGGAGAGAAAGGGGAAAGTAATTCATTGATCAGAGCAGAGGGCCATGTTCATTTATTGGCTTCCTGCCATGTACCATTATTCCCGATTCTAAATGTATATTGAAGTCAGTTTATTTTCATCATTGCCTCCTGTCACCAGAAATGTCTCCCAGTAACTATTAGTTTAATCATCCTTTTCTCACAATGGTAATGAGTGATAATATCCAACATGATCCTCAGTTCATGGATATTATTCATTGGATTACAGCATTGCTCCTCCCCAGGCTCTACTGAAGGGTCTGTCAACACTTTAATAGTCTAAAAGACATAACTAGTTTGAGGATATTTTAAATACATTTGAGAGGAAAACGGTAGCATTTTTACCACAGCTTTACTAAGGGAAAAAATAAAAGCTTTTCTGGAAGATCCATGTTTTTTTTTTAATCTATCAATGACAATTATTGTGAGTTCCACTTAGCACAATAATTTCATTTGTAGAAACAATCTTAAATAAGTCTGCACTATCTTGACTCACACTTGAAACTCTATTTTACATATTAGGCCTTGAAACTGCAGTCCTGAAAAAGTGAAGTAACTCAGGATTGCCAAGTAAAGTTGCACATGGAGACTAGAACCCACTTTCCCAGCTTCTGAATATCTATTTGTTCTATAACACCATGCTGCCATACTGATGATCTCGTCTCTCAATTTAGGTGATATTTATAATGCATAAAAATCAGAAGCTAATGTTGGCTTAAATATCAAATCCTAGGAATGTTGCTAAGGATTTTTTTTTTCCCCCATCTCCAGATAAGACCATATTTTCCATTAACTTCTGCCTTACACCGAGGTAATCAGCTACTCACATAATGTGAGTACCTACTTGCCTCCCAATGGTCTCCAATCCCAATCCCTCCTGATCATCTGCCAAGGGGCTCATGTATAGTTAACTCATTAAAATGAATTTTCTCAACTTCTGTGAGAGGTGGGAAGAATTCTCCCATTTTATAGACAATTTCGTCAAGGTTACAAGGAAATAATTGACAGACTCAGATTCAGGCCATCTCACTGACAAGGTTCTTTCTACTACACTAGAGCTCCCTCTGGTGCTGAAACTGACAGAGGGAACTACCAAAAAACATCTATGGAAAACTATTTAAAAGATTCCTACTAGTAAATCAAGCTGGAAAATATAGGAAAAAATAACCCACTCAGATAAGCACTCAAAGGTCTAAAATATCTATGAATAACTATGACCAAAAAAAAGTGTGGCACTTATATGACTAATATTAAACAATTTTACTGAAAATGTAAAATAAGAATTAACTAAACGAGGAGATAAAATAAGTGTGTCAGTTCCTTCCAATCATTTATGGGGGCTGGGGTGCTAGAAAGCATGATAAAATGGTTCTAAAATTCCTCTGGATGAACAGACAACACAACAGATACAAAAAAAATACAAACATACACAAAAGTATTTTGAAAAATAAGATCAATAAAGGAACACTCAATACCATCACTACACGTAGTCTAAATTGTCTGTATTAAAACAAATTGCAAACTTGTTCAAAAATAAGACATATTAATGGTAATAATAGAGGGCCATGAAACAAATTGTACCATATGCAGTAAAGAGAATATTAAATAATCAAAGGAAACATTATTATACATTTGGAAAAATTAAATTTAATACTCAATTTACAAATTCAATATATTTGTTTATCAAAATGCATTTCCGATTAAAGAGTTAAATAATTTTGGGCCTCCTCTGGTGGCTCAGCAGTTGAGCACTGGGCTGCGAAGCTGCCCTCAGCCTCCACAGTGCCGGTTCGATCCCCGGATGCCAGCAAGGGTCCCCCATGGCGCACAGACTTCTCCTGCCGCCCGCTGCCCCTCTCAGCAGTGTACTTCATCGTTTTGCCTGTTCTGTTCCCCACTCTGGCTCTGGTGAATTCTCTCACCCTCCCGCACTTCTGACTGTACCCAGTGCTTGTATAAATAAATAAATAAATCTTTAAAAAAAAAGTTAAATAATTTTAACTGTTATAAAACAGAAAGAAAATGAAGATAAGTATTTAATTTATAGAAAGCTTTTATCAGTATAAAACCAGTGGAAATCATGAAGGAAAAGTAGATATTACTATATAAGGATGAAAATGTCTATTTAAACATCACAAACTATAAAAGTTAGAGCTACAAACACACACATACACACCACAACACACACACAAATTGTTCAACATCACTAGCATTCAAAACCATCAATAAACAACGTCTTAGATAAGGAGAACAGTTTGGTGCTTATTAGAATGAAAGTTGAAGGTGGCAAAGAGAAGAGCAAAGGGGGTCAACTCATGGTGACAGGAACTAGATTTGGGGTGGTGATGACATTGCAGCATCCTATGCAGATGTCCAGTTTATATGTAACATTATACATCAATATTACCTCAATAAACAAAACACCAACTAGAATAGCATCGTGGTCACACTTTCATCTCCTGAATTGAAAAACAAATGTTGTAGGTAATCACAACCAAAGGTCTAGAGAGACAGATACAGTTACACTACTGGTAGAACAACAAACTGGGAACCTTTTTGAAAAATAATATACTACTATGATTCTAGAGCTTTTCAAATATATTGAGACCCAGTGGCCCGGAAATTGTATTTCCAGATATCTAGCTTGAGAAAATGACCAGATATGTTTCTAAATAAGAATTTGTATAGAAACATCATTTGTAAGACTCCAAAGATGGGAAATAAAACAAAAATAAGGGAAAATTTTAATTGGGTACAACCATAAAATAAAATAGTACACAGAGATAAAAATCAAGGTTTGATGGAAATTTAAAATATGAAGGAATGCTCTTTCATAGAAAGAGAAAAAATGTGCTTCCAAATATATAAAACCAGAAATAGTGATGGAATAAAAAAAAAGTGATGAACTGGACAATGATTTAAGATTTACAGTAATAGGATAGGAATTTCAAGTTCCAACTTAACCTAACTGTATAAATTTTATAGTCATGACTTGGTGACATTAATACTTCCCCTCACCAAAAAAAACAAACAACAACAAAAAAAGCCCACCCACATTTATAGACCAGATAATGGTTTCTTTCTGCATGGAATGCTAGAATACCATAAATATGTGTGAATTAGTAAAAAATAACTCTTTAAATGGTTAAAAGTCTTATAAAGAAACTAGCACATCTATGGTTCAAGGTAAAATAGAATAGCTGATGTAAATTCTACCAGTACACCATCAACATAAGTCATCAGAGCATCATATATTACCAAGCAACTGCCACTTTATGCATATATATTGATAAAAGCAATATTTTTGACACCAATCACTTCCTGAGATAAAATACAGCATGTAGAGGAATCATTTCAATACCACATAAAATGGCACCCTCCACAAAGGAAACATTCATTTTCATAACAAAAGAATTTGCTCACAGTGCTGAGTAACAGCCACCAAACATAAGTGAAGTTTTGTACTTCCCCCAAATTGCTGTCTTTAGTCTCATTTCCTAACTTAAATATTGCCAATTTCTTACAACATGAAATAAATATTAAAATAGGTTCTCAAACCTTAAGATAATGATATATTTTCTCTATGTTCTTTTTCTAGCTTGAGATTCAGTGGAATTTCTTCACCAAAACAAACCATGATTCTAAATAATGGATGTGATTCTGCTTATTTCAACAACAAGAAAAGTTATTTCAATATAAGTACATCTCTCTCTCCCACTCTTTTACCTAACAAGTCCTACTTTGGTAATATGTACCTACTCTTTGTTGACCCATCTAAAAAGACTTTTCATGACCAGGGCATTTAACACACCCTGTGACTAACATCATGGCTGATATATTTTCCTCTAGTATTACATAGCATGTAGCATATTTCAAACTTCTAAGAACTTCACAAACTAAAAAAATATATACATATATATGCATGTATATACATGGCACATATATGTATACATGATATATATATAATATATATGCCATCCAAACACCACCCAGAGAAAACATGTGGGATGAGAGTTATAGAATGGTTTTCAGTAATGCAAGGTGCTTTTTTGCATATTTTAACCCTTAATTTGGTTCCATATAAGTATTAAATATTCTGTGTGCAATTTTATAACTTTTAGGTATTCTTATGAGAGTCCCACTTTTAAATTTCCCAGAAGAAAGGAACAATAATAATTCTAATTCTGAGCAACAAAATTTAGTGGCATAAGTTAGATCATATGAGTAGATCAGATTTAACTCAACAGTCAGTCAAATTTGTCAGTGATTTTTAATGTTAATCTATACCACAGGCTGTGTTGATAGCACTTGGACCAAACTACAAGCAATGATTTGACTTTATCAGTCTGTTCTGACATACGTTAAAAATAAATGACAGTCCTTTTACTTTCATATTTCTTTTATTCTAAGAACATGTGAGTAGGTAAAGTCAAATCAACCCAACCATTTTGTGATTATATATACAATAATTATGCACTTGAAGTGAATGAATATTAATAAAAGCATGGGACCAAAAGATATATCTTTAGTATTTACTAAAATTAGAAGTTATTCTCAGCTCCAATCATTTTAGATCATGCCTTAAAATAAGAACCAATACTATTGATTCACATAGTTGTCTCAGAAAAAAAAATTACTAACATTAGAACATGAAATTATTGTATAGGCCAACAAAACTACGAGAGGAAAAGAATAAACTGGAAGAGAGGAGGGAAGTAATATATTTTTCAAATATTCTGGAAGAAAACAACCATAATGTTTAACTTTATGACTGGTTTATTATGCATAAATAGTTGAAATAACTTTTTAAAAAGAGTATTAACTTTGGACTAAAACATCTGTATAATAAGGAATTTTACTGACTTTTGTCATTATTCTTAATAGGGAGATTTTATTTTATTTTATTTTATTTTTTGCCGTTACAGGTTTTATTCTATGCTGGAAATATTTAGTGGTTGTATAGGGATCCCCATTTCCTGCTCTCTACCTCCCCCTCTTTGAGGCTATGTGCACAATTTTTTTTTTTGCCTTTAGTTTTTAATTTACCTCACAGGTTTATATATATATTTTTTAAAATTTTTACATCATTGTTCATTTTTAAACAATATTTGCTTCCCCCCACCACCCCTTCAGGTGTAGTCCCCATAGAGTTTCCTTCACCAATGCACCTGTGCACCATCACCTCAGTCCCCTGTGCTCCTCCCTCCCTCCCTCTGATCCATCTTAGTAGGGAGATTTTAAATCCTTGGAATTTCCTGAGGAAAAAGAAGGTCTTTGTTATTCATTAGTTGTTTGTTCTTATACCTGAGTTTATGCTAGCGAAGTGACTCATGGTAGAGCCCTAGAAAGATATAAAATGTGGAAGACCAAGTTATTGAAGGATCGAGACTTTGACCTGTGAGATTAACCTGATATCTTACCCGCTGAGAACTGGAGATTTGAGTTCAATGATTCAATCAGTTGTGGCTACAAATGAAGTTCCAATAAAAACTCTGGGCACCAAAGCCTAAAGGATCTTCCTGGTTGGAAAGTGCATTGATGTACCAAGAGTTTGACATCCTACATGCAGAGAGCACAGATGTTCTGCCTTTGAGACATTCTAGCTCAAATGTAGGGCTGGTTCTGATTTGTATGCCTGATAATAAATCTGTAATCATAAATAATTCCCTTGTCCTGAGTTCTGAGATACTCTAAGGAATTATCAATAACTGATGGAGGTTGTGGAAACCCTGGATTAATAGCCAGTTGGTCAGATGTTCAGGTAGCCTGTGGATCACCAAATTTTCACCTAGTGGTCTGCAAAGAGGGCAATCTTGTTAGGGCCCAGGTCCTTAAGACTGTGCTGTCTCAGCAACTTTGGGTGTCTAGTATCAGAATAATATTGCAGTACACCACCAGTGAAAAAGACATTGCCCCCAACAAGTATCTAAATATCTCTCTTTCTTTTTTTTTTTTTTTTTGCGGGGGGGGGGGGGGGACAGGGTCTTAAGGATTAAGAAAAACCCAAGATCAGTGTATCAACTGTCATGGTTATATAACCAGAGCATGACAAAAGGGGGAATAAAACCCCAACTCACCCATGCTATTCTTCTACCTATCAAGACAGAATGCCTCCTGGAATTGTTCATGTTTCTACAGTCTACATACACTTATAAGAACCTCCAAATTACCTGCGCAATGTTTTATTACAACCTGAAATCATGTTTGAAATAGAAACAGACACACATACCAATGGAACGGAATTGAGAGCCCAGAAATAAACCTATACTTATTTGGAAAGTCAATTTTTGACAAAGGTAACCAAAAGTATACAACGAAGAAAGAAAATTTTCTTTAACAAATGATGTTGGGGAAACTGGGTGGTCATATGCAAAAGAAAGAAACCGCCTACTATGTGACACCTGTCACATCATACACAAATATTAACTCAAAATGGGTTAAAGACTAGGATATAAAACCTGAAGCTACAAAATACACAGAAGAAAACATAGGCAAGATTCTTCATGTTATCGCCGACTTCAGTGATGTCTTTGGGAACATAACTATAATATCAAAAGAAACAAAAGCAAAAATAAACAAGCATGACTACATCAAACCAAAAAGCTTTTCTGTACAGCAAAATAAACTATAATTAAAATGAAAAGACACCCTACTAAATGGAAGGAAATATTTACACATCATATATTCATCAAGAGACTAATATGCAAGATCTACAAGGAACTCCCAATGCTCAGCAAAAAGAAAGCAAATAATCCAATCAAAAAAGGACTTCTCTAAAAAAGACAACAGATGGCCAATAGGCGCATAAAAATATGGTTACCACCACTTCTCATTAGGGAAATGAAAATCAAAAGCACAATGAGATACCACCTTACACACTCAAGAATGGCCCATATCAAAAAGGCCAGAATTAACAAGGGTTGATGAGGGTATGGAGAAAAGGAGACTCTTGTATGTTGTTGGTGGGAATGTAGACTGGTTCAGACCCTGTGGAAAACAGTGTGGAAGTTTCTCAATATATCAAAAGTAGATCTACCATTTGATCTCACAATTCCACTCCTAGGTTATCTATTCAAAGAATGAAAAAACTCTAATTTGAAGGGATATATGTACTCCTATGTTCATTCCAGCACTATTTACAATAGTCGATTATGGAAAAAAACTAAGTGCCCAACAACAAATGAGTAACGAAAATATGGTTACACAGAGTGGATACTATACAGGCATAAAAAGAAGGAAATCCATGCTACCATTTGTGAAACATGGAAGGAATTGGAGGACACTCTGAAATAAATCAGGAGAAAGATAAATACTAGATGATTTCACTCACATGTAGAATATAAAGAAAAAAAACTGAACCAGAACAAACCTTAGAAATTTGACTAACGAAGTGGGCCTACCAGAAGTGTTGGGTGTGGTGATGTAACATACTTTTGAGTAGGTGTGAATCAAATACCCTCAAATCATATAATGTTGTAAAACAAATGTGACCCCAATGCAAAATAATGCAATTTTTTTAAAAAAAGAATAATTACATTTTTAATATCAATGACTCACAGTTCCTCCCTTTATAAGCTAAATTCAAGCTTGTGATTATTGGAACAGTTCTGATTGTGCCATACTGCTTTCAGGTTTCAAATCCACACTTTGGTTATCTAATAACATCTTTGTCTAACTATCATTGAGATTTATATTCCAAGTAACATCTTTCATAATGAAATTTCTCCAGCTATGTCTATATATATTTCTTTCAATTTTTCTCTCCTTTTTATGAAAGCTAAAGTATATTATAAACTAAGGCAGTACTGTAATGATTCCAGGTATTATACTGGATCATCTATAACACAATCTATACAAAATATAGTCAATACTGCAATTTTCTTTACATTAAAAATGGCTCAAACTTATTCCAGTATTTTGTAATCTCCTTCAGATAGAAAATTTTCTAAACTTTGCATTCAGAGTTATTTATAGTGTTTTAATTTTTTTCTAAAATAAAGTCCATTAATAAATCTTCTTTGTCAAGAGAACAGAATTACAAAAATGAAGGCAATCTCAGAAACAAAAAAAGGAAAAATAAATGATTTATTCGCATGCCACTAAAGAGGCTAGTATGCCATAATCCAGGATTTTTGTTGCAGCATTTAGGATTATTTCTACCACAATACTTCTGTGTCCATACTGGCTAACATAGTCAGTGACTTCAAGGGATGTTTAGAAGAAAGCACTTAAATAAATGTCTTAGAGTAAAAGTAAGCAATGAAATTTGGCCTTATGCAACATTTTATTTTGACCATTTTCAAATAATTGTTACAAAAAAAAGACATATTAAGCGTAACTTAAAGGTAAACTTGCCAACTCATTATATGACAACATAGAAATAAAAATGTGGAAAAATACCCTCTAAAATACAGGAGATAAAAATTTGTATTGGAGAATATGTAGGACAACTTGCATGTCTTATCTTGTATATTTTATACAGTTTGAATTTTATAACACCTGTGTCTTGTTTTTGTAATTATGACAACTTTGACATTCAAACACTAGACTTCTGAGAAGATTCTTACTATTTTTAATTTTTAAAAGTTGTTCTGATAAATTCCCAAGCTAGGCTGATTTACTTTTGCACAACAGAAAGGAACAAAAACTAGTCTCTGCCAGTCTTAAGGTATTCATTTCTAGACCATTTATGGCTCTGGATCAAAAACTGCAGTAAATCTAAGAGTGTTTTATAAGTTGGGGGAATGAACACCTCAGGGGTCAAGGACATTGATAGATTCCATTTTGTCACTAAGATATTTCACTCAAATCTGTAAATCACAAAGGGTATAAATAGGTTACCAATGATTCAATCACCATACTTTGGATAATTAGGGCTGAATCTATAACCTATATTATTGTGGATATTTTTAGGGAGAACATATGAGAACTCAGAATTTAAACACACAAAAAAACTAGTCTAGATCATTTTACATATAAATCTGTAGTAGTATATGAAAAGTTAAATATAAAATTAATGTATTCTCAGAGTTCAAAAATAGTCTGTGCCATGTTTTTTTAAGAATCTATGTACTTTTAAAAATGAAAAAAAAGAATAAGTGTAGTATACATATGAAATACACATGTTTAGGAGAAAATATACAGTACAATTGGGCTGATCACAAGATAATTACAGAATTTTAAAACATATAGGATGGTGCAGATGCTGAGGTCTGGAAATGAGACAAAAAGCTAAGCTTTAACAAATAACCTCCTTCAATTCTGCCAGGACAACTGATCTTTAAAAAGTACAAATTGGGGTCTTCTGTTTATCTAAGATCTAAGTTCAGAGTACCCTCACTCCACCAGTGGGGGTGTGACATATATTACCTTTTGAAGGTTACATGAGACTCTACAACAAATATCTATTGGTTTCCCTGACTGAGAGAAAATAAAATACTAGATAAACCAACCATGGATCAGAAATATTTTAGTGTCTATTTTCCTAGGTAGATATAGTTAATATGTCCTTCTAAGAACAAAAATTCCTGAAGACCTCACTTAAATGTTACAAATTCATTCTTTGTTTCCTAAGTCTATCTTCTCTGCTCTGGAAATGTATTAACTTTAATATACAAGGACCCAGGACAGGTATTCAGAGACTAAGATACCAGGATCAAATAATCTCAGCTGCCACGTATACTGGCAAGCAAAGATGAAACAGACTCAATAGATGGTTGTGTATGTAGATTAATGATTGAATATCTGAATAAACAGAAGAAAAGGACAGAAGACAGAAGCAAGAAAGAAAGAAAGAGGAAGTATTTGGGTGGCACAAGGAATCGAACTGGATAATTTATAGCTAAACCCATGGGTCTTCCATAGCATGAGGCTTAAAAAGCCCATATTGGACATAAGCAGTGTGATTTGGTAGAAACTGTGATTGATTTAATGTCAGAAGATTTGGCTCTAACTAGCAATGTGACCGAAGATGAGTCACTTAACCTTGGCCTTGGTTTCATTTTTAAAATAAAGGAATTAGAGTAGATTATCTTTATACTTCCTTCAAGAGCCAATCTAGTGTGATTCCATTTCTCTTTTTGCTGTGTAGCAGTTGTAATCAAATCAATGGACAGAAAAGAACCTCAGCAGATTATCAAATTAATGAGGATAAAAGAAAATTCAAGATTTAAAAGCTCTTTAAAAACTACTACATTTTACAAGTGCTAGATATTATTATCTTCATTATTAATACAGAGTATCTGATGTAGACACTATAAAAATAAAAAAGCACCTTAGATAACATTTTCCAAATATCTAAAAATGAGTCCATGTATTTCTATTTAAGCAAGTATCTAATATGATATATACCTACACTTTATTATATCTTTTTCAAATCTCCACTTGGAATTATTTTGAAGTTCTGTAATGGTGTTATAAGTCATTTGTGTATACATTTTCCTTCTCAATACAACAATCAGCACCTTGAGAGTAGATGCATATTTATGTATACATAAACAAATGCTGTGAGAAAATACAGTTGCTCAGAAACTGAAGAACTATGCCAACCCTATATTCCTTGTAAACTATGAAGGGTTCCATAAACTGCCCTATAACACTAAATAACAGAAAGAAGGAATAAATGCTCAATTTAAGTTATTTGAACCAAAGGATCTGGGTTCAAAATGTTGTGTAGAGGGCCTCCCCCGGTGGCGCAGCGGTTGAGCGCTGGGTTGCGAAGCTGCCCGCAGACTCTGTAGCG
Source organism: Talpa europaea (assembly GCF_964194135.1). Classification (NCBI taxonomy): domain Eukaryota; kingdom Metazoa; phylum Chordata; class Mammalia; order Eulipotyphla; family Talpidae; genus Talpa; species Talpa europaea. Next base: position 97,449,063 of record NC_140071.1, read on the forward strand.
CCGGTTCGATCCCCGGCTGCTCCCCAGCCACCAGAGGAGGGTCCCACATGGAGCGCAGACCTCTCCTGCCGCCTGCTGCTCCCCTCAGCAGTGTACTTGGGTCCTTCTGCCTGCTCTGTTCCCCGCTCTGGCTCTGGTGAATCTCTCACCCTCCCGCGCTTCTGACTGTACCCAGTGCTTGTATAAATAAATAAATAAATAAATCTTTAAAATAAATAAATAAATAATGTTTTAAAAAAATGTTGTATAGAACACAACTCATATATAAAGTGAGTCTACTGACTAACCTCTCTTCGGTTTATTGCAAAGAGTTTATTAGAAAACTTTTGAATTCTAAAATAAAAGGAAGAATTTAACCCATTTCTAGAATCTGAATTCATTGTATATTAACTTGCCAAATATGTCTAGAGTGGATAATAATCTGGTATGTCATCTTAATAAGAACTGTAAAAGGAATTGCACATGAACACAAGGGTAATGCAAATAGAAAAAAGAGAAAAGGTACAATGTGCAATAATATCATTCTCTGTATCAGTCTCTCTATAAAGGGTCTACAAATAAAACACCTGGAATATGATTCATCTGTGTGTTCTACATCCCATAATCTCAATTTTGCCATTATTCTATATTACAAAGTATAAAAATGAATCACTTGACTCACCATCAAAAGTGAAAGAGAAAAAATATTCTAGAATGAAGAATTTCAAAAGTATAACATTTTCCTCATTTACACAAATTCAGTCTCCAATCCACTTTTTGCAACAATCAATTATACAATTTGTTGAAATTTTTGTGAGGTTTTTATATATTTTCAACCTCTTCCCATAACATTTTAATAACTACAAATTTGACTTCCTCCAATATGTTTGCTAGTTCTTCTAAGTCCTTTAATTAATAACACTCATTGTTTCTTTTTCCTGATTATACTTTTAATGGATAGTTGTGATTTACTATACTGGCCAAACCATATCATCCTTTAAAAACAAAAAAGAGGAAAGAATTAGAAAATTTAACACATTAAATACTTTCACTAGTAACTGTAATATTTTCTTACTTGTGTTACTGAGTATACCTGGATGTCCAAAGCAATTTGCTAATAAAATGTTATAGTTAGACCCAGCAAGTTAGCTTGTAATTAGTATAGTATCTCAGCAGGCTTAATTGAGAATGCCGGCCTTTGATTTGTTTTCTACATGAAAGAAAGCAAACTGTATTAGGGGAGAAGTTCAAAATGTCAACTAGTAAAATGCACACACTATCTGTAATGGCAATCAACACATCACCAACCTCCTTATCATGACGACTTTGTCAACCGTTTTGCATCCACAAACACTGCAGAAAAAGAACAAATCCTAGCAAATGCCAGATATTACATACTAAAAGGGACAATGTAAATGAGACTTTCCAATAATAAAAGAAGATTCAAAAATTTAAGTCTTTTTCTTTTGGTAATGTCTTTCATATTCTACAAGCCCCAAAATCTTGTTTCTAAACTTACAAAAAATTGCTGCAATAGCCTGCTGATGTGTCACTGAAAGAAACTCAAAATAAATGGAAATGGTGCTTAATGAATTAATTTCAAATAATATTAAATATTTTAATAATGTTACATATAAACTGATTTTGAGTACTATTTTTAATAGAAAGTACCCCCCTCAATGATTTAGTAGGGCTAAACCTGAACAACATTTCATGTATAACTTTTTTAGGAAACATATTTATCACTAAAATCTACAATACAAAAATACCTTATCTCATCAAATTATTTGCAGGTTTAGTCACTGCTCTGACAAAGTTAAGTCATTGCTCTGTCCACTATACCGTCACTACATCACAGCAACACCATTTACTTGATTAAGGGAAAACAGGAGCTCTGAAAATTTTGTGAGCTATATTTTGTTAAGTAAGTCTGAGGAACAAAGGCTGTGGATTTGGATGTGTGCGCACACTCATGCCTAGATACAAAAGTCAACTGACATTTTCAAAATATAATGTTTATTTTCAAACCTTTGAAATAAAAGTTTCAGGTCACTATGTCAAGAGCAAAGAGAAAAAAAAAACAGAATGTTTTAAAACACAAATTATCCTTAAACCTCATTTTTAGAGTGGAATGCAACCTTAATCTCCTATTAATATCTACTAATATCTAGCACAGCCAAATATGTCTTTTCTCCTTCGCCTCCCACTCCTCCTCCCACTCCCTTCTCTGTTTGTTCCTCTCCTCTCCCTCCTCCTCCTCCTTCAGAAATAAAAGACACATATCCTAAATCTCAGAGCACAAATGAAAAGAAAAGAGTCCAAGAAGCTTCGGTGATTCAAAAACCCTAAATAAGCTAGTAGTGGTCACATTTTACTAAACTCTGTTATAGTCTCTATTATTTTAGGCTTTAGAACAGATGTGAATTTCCTGAAAATGGAGGAAAATAAAGCTCTAAGACTACAAGAAAAAGGTGTTCACCTCCTCCACGATGGTGTTGTTTTATGTGGTTTAAAATCACAATAGTCACCATTGCAAACTCATTGCAAAATCACAATAGTCACCTCTGCCAAACTCTCAAAAATAATACATCTTCCTACCTTTTCAGCGGAAAAAAAAAACAAACACTTCACAATAAGACATGAAATATACATTTAGCAAAGTTGTTCTAACACATATTATAGCCATTCTCTATATTATTGATAGCCACATATACCAAATAACCTAAAACAAAATCTGCTTCTCCATACAGTCAATTTATGTTGATAATTCAAAAGGATAATGTATGTTAAGTGCTAAGCATTTTACTCCTTCACTTCTAGATTATGGTAATCTCATCACCGACAATAACCTTTGTATCAAATTGACTTGTTGGATTTTTAAAATTTATTATGTGCTTACTATAAATATGTAATTAATTGTTTTATTTTTGTTTCCTTTTCACTTACCCGATTCTTTATTTCCTTGGTTTTTCTCCCACCCACCCACCCCCAAATCTTTCTCTCCCAGGTAAAAGTGGGCAAAAGAATATGGTTAAAAAAGAGGAAGAATTTTAGAAAAATATTCAGAATTTGAAGGAAGAACTAATTAATAACCCATTCCTTCCCCCATCTAATAGACACACGTTCACATGCACACACACATACTACTTAATGCACCCACTTACTAAAGCACCCACTCACTAATCAAATGACTTGGTGCCATCTACACAAGGCTATTTCAGCTACTACTAGATTTAAGCAATCAGCCCATGTATCAAAGTGACCATATCTGAGTCATAATTTTTGCATATGTACCTGTTAGTCAAGTAAAACCTTCAGCTCTAATAACTTATCTTTTAGCAACAAAACCTCCTCAAAATGAGAAAACCATGTAAGAAAATTCACTTTTCAGCTACCAAGTGAGGCTAACTCATGTTGTGATTATGTGAAGTGTTAAGAGGCAAATATAAATATTCAGGAAATTAAATCTAGATTTCACATCATAGAATGGTAAAATGGAAAGATAGCAAAATTTTGACCATAGTTTCTTATACACCAACAATAAATAGTTTTTAAGCTGTTCAGTTTTGTTTGTTATTTTTACAGGATAGTAACATAGATATTTGCCCATGCAGCTAAAATGACCAGCTTCATAAGGCACAGAAGTTTCAAAATCCAAAACCAAGGTCCTTTGCACAAACTGTGGGCAGCCTTCATTTTTACCTACCTACAGGAAAGAAAAGCAGACAAGGTGTCTTACTTATTCAGCATAACCTAGTAGGTGCACACTTAAACCCTCATTATGGAAATAAATACTCTGCCCAATGACCCAACAACAAGAAAATGATTTAATTCCTAATATTAGTACAAACTTATTTTTGTTAATTTATAGAAATTCTCTATTGTAAATTTTTAAAATACCAACTATAAAAGTTATTTGGGATTTTTACCACAAATAATCTAAAGTATAGAATCTGAGTCATTTAATTTCCCTCAAAAGTAAAAATATAACCTGTTTATACTAAAGATCTTGATAGAGCAAAAAAATTTCTTTGATTCCAGATCACTGAAATAAGGAATGGGTGTGGTATGTGGTTATTTTAATCACCTCTTCACTTTTCTTGTCAGAAGCACAGCTAGAATGTCAGAAAATTTCAGTCACTATGGTTCCAAGCAGTGATTTTTTTCCTTGATAGGTGTACACAAAATTATCTATAAAAAAATTCATAAGAAAAAAATTTACAAATTTGATTTTGCATTTCTGAAAAAGACAACACCAATGATATATTACCATATGGAAAAATTAAATAAGTGATTTAAAATTTGTGCTGCCCTCTTTATTCTCTTACCTGTTTAAAGACTTGAGCTCTATTTTTAGCTTTGCAAATACTGAGGAACTCTCTTTAATTATTCTACTCATTTATCTGTATATTTGTTAAAATACCTTCTTTACATATACCACAAAGTTGTGAATTGCAATTCAATTTGGAAAAATATCTATCAGTCAAAGGGAGAGAAGAGGTTGAAAGGCCTTGCTTGCTCAACTAAATAGATATTGGGCAAATTTACCGAGTAAAAACCAAAAGTAAAGTCATGGTATGTAAATTTCCATAGATCAAGGAGTATATTTCCTTCCTTCTAGGAATTCTCCAAAGATAGTCCTTTACAATGATACTCCTGTCTTTAATTCATTTTAAATTTTGGTAAACACAGACAACATCAGATTATACCATAGAAAACAGAAATGGACAGCACATGCTTTCTTCTTTTTAAAAATTTCTTATATATGCATTTCTTTGTTCTTCCATTAAATGATAAACTCGGTCTTCCATATACCAAACGTTAATTCTTCCACACAGTGCCTGATAGATAACATGCGTCTGAAGAAATATGATCCCATACTTCTGAATCATACACAACATTGTAAACCAAAATTACCTCAATAAAGCAAAATGAAATAATAAAGTACTCAACAAGTTTTATTTAGTCACTCATTTACTAAATGTTTATTGAAAACCTCTGTGTGTGCCTCTCTGTATTTCTAGACACAGAAATACAGCTATCAAAGGTATGGTCTTTGGCCTTATAGAACTTACACTTTAGAAGAGGTGAGTTAATGAAAATATAATTGTTAAATATGCATTAAATAGTCATTTAACACAGACTGTAGACTAAATAATCACCTGGATATCTTTACATTTCCAATTATTATCATGATTCTGAATTAACACGGCAACCAGAGTTCGTTACTGAAATGCATTTAGTTATCACTGCAGGTTTTTATTAATTCAATCAAGAAATAAAAGTTCCTATAAAAGCAAGATTTCATAGAAGTCTTGACTGACCCTATCTCCTAGGTTAGAGTTCCCTATTTGCATCCCATGCCTCTTTTACTCTAAGTCATGAGTACTTTATCATTCTGCAGGTCTCCATGACTATTGTAACTATGTTCCATTTCTCTGTAATGAAGTTGTTTTCAGAACTACAAGAACAAAATTCAGACATACAAGTCAGATAACAAAATCTTGCTTTTTTAAAATACTACAAAATGTTTGGCTAATTAAAAGGCTTGCATACGATCCAAGGTCTGTTACAAAAGGGGACAGCAAAAGAAATATCAATAATATATATTCCCTCCAGCTAAAGACTACTAAGGAACATGATCCACCCAGCTTTAAGATATATCTAGTTCAATGAGGGAGAGGGTGGACCAGGGCAGATCCCTACATATATAAAATATGATTCTAAAGTGAGCTAAACTGCTTCTAATAAAGATCTATTAATAACCCTTCTGGATTTGATGGATCACATCAGTGGGACAAATAAAAAGATGTTCTTGTGAGTCAAGGATGGTGGCCTTCCTATTCCAAAATCAAAAAGGAGGGATTAGTCCCAACTTACCCTCCTCTCCAACACATTTACTAATGTTGGAAAAGAACTTCAAGGCCCTCCAAAACAATACAAGCTGGGTCTGCTGCCTCAGGAGGGAAGGTTTACATGGAAAGCCTACAGCCATCGCAAATTCCTCCCACTAGCCAAATACTGGCATGAAAGCTAAACTGTGACATTACATGCTCAAAGACAAAAATCACAAAAGCAAAGTGGAGAAATATGAATCCTACCCTCCTTTACCCTTGTTTAGCCTCCAGAGTCTCCACTTCAAACCCCCTCCCTCCCCAAAAAAAATTAAACCAGAGCAGGCAAGCAATGAGATAAGCCCACCACTGACCGAGCACATGAAGATGGGCTGGAAGGGTATGTCGTTTCTTTGAGCTCATCTCACATGCAGCCAGCTGAATATAAATTTCCCTCTATCTCATCAAGCTCTCACTGTTTGGCCTCCTCTGACTGATATTGGCTCATCATACTTAATCTAGGGTGAAATTTCCTCGTCTGAGCTAAATTACTTGCAGCCATCAAGGGAAGCGATATTTATTTTTCGTGGGGCTAATGACCTGTCCCCCAGACCCACCCACTGATGGTTATTTACTGGGGCCCAGATGCTTGAGCTCAAAATGAGTGCTAATGTCAGCAGGTGCCATCCCTCATTCAGCTCAGTGATTGAATTGGAGCGATCCCATTGACATTGACTCTGTGACTTTTAAGGCCATTACCCTCAGCCAGAGATGAACCTCTCATCATGGCTATGACAGTGACAGCTGATTAGCGACAAATTACAGGCAGGAAGGTGCAGAGGCTTTATTGGGCAGGGCAGGACCAGTGGTAAGGGTGAGAGGTGTGGGGAGAAGGAGAAGAAAGAAATTGAGATGAAAGAAGAGAGAAACCAGAGGGCAAACGTCATGCACTCCTCTTCAGTGTGTTGTTTTATCAACTCTTAACTATGGCCACTGAGTATATTTATTGGTTGCATATATGATATATGTAAACACACAAAGTTATATGTATACAGACACTCATGGCTCAACATCTAAACCTTGAACATACAAGAACTTCTATGCAGGGAATTTGGACATTAAGAGAATGACATTTTAAAAACCAATAATTCATAAACACAGTCAGGTGTTAAAAAATATTTTTCTATAATAAGCAAAAAATAATTTTTCTTTGTATTTGAACATGTACTGACAAAAAAAGAAGTCTTTGGGAATTTTTTTAATGTTTTTATAGTCCATAGCCAGATTACATAAGTAGGGTCTTATGTGGATTGCTGCTTTAGAACATGAACATAAAGTTCTAACTAGTACCTTAAAGTGAAATTCATTTTAAAAACCCATTCAGTTGCTCAAATTTTATTCAGTAGACTAAAAATCAAAATTTTGTAATTTTAACTTAAATATAAATGCTAAAAAGTATTTCCTGAACACTTCTTATTTAGTTGAAAGGATTTTTTCCTTTTATTAGGGGTGTATTTTGTATTTCTTCATAAAATTCAAAAGCAGAAAACTCCATAATAGGAAACAGGGACTGAGAAGTCTAGACAATTCCAGATTGTGAAAATAAACAGGAAGACTTAAAACATGACACTGATTTTAAATCCTCAACATTTATTACAAAGTAGCACTTTGGACAAAGTAGCACTTTGATGCCCTGTTTTGGGCACCAGGGGTAACCTGCTGAGAATGTGGCCCAAGGGCAGCCACAGCACCAGCTCATAGCAAGGCAGCACAGTACCCATCCCTCCCAAGCCATGAGGGAGTTAACAAAGTCCTGAGACAGCCACCCCAGCATCCACCCACCAGAGCAAAACAGGCCACAGGAGTGAATCAATAGAAAAATGATTCAGAAGGCTGATTATAATATTTTCTATATTTTGATAGGTAAATATATAACATGATCAAAACTAAGGTATTTCTATTTCTTAGCCATTTTCTTCCCTTCCTAAACCACCAATTAAGAATAAAATTATAGTACCCCTCCCATTTCTCAGTCTCTATAATTAATACTTTCTGTCCTTCTTTCTTCCACAGCTCTTTTGTCTTCCTTGACTTGACATAACATTTTCTTAGAAGTACCTTCCACCTGCCAGAGGGCCACTTTCAACATATCTGGTAGCAAATAAAACAAGGTTTTGTTTTCTTTTCTTTTCCCAAAACTATTAAAAAAAAAAAAAAAACCCTCACAAATCCCAAATCCTCTTGGGTCTAAAGGATTGTTTAGAAGTGGGTGCTGGAGGTGCCCCCCATCAGTCGGCAAGAATTAATAGATACATGTCTTCCCAGCTTCCTCGTCACTGAAGTCAGATTGTTAGGGGGAAAGAATATCCTAAGTGTAGCAGCAGGAAGGCCACAAAGCAGGATCTCTATGACCCAAGCAGACGGGGTAAGGAGGAGTCCTGGAGCCCTCGGTGGCTTTTACGGGTTTTTATTGGGATTTTACTGGGTACATGGCAGGCAGGGGTGCCCGGGGGGTGGGAAGGGTGGGCAGGAGGCTGGCAGGCCTCTTAGGCCCAGGGAAGTCTTCACTCTCACTGGGCTCTCTGGGGTTCTCTCATGGCCTTGCTTCTCCGCTGTTCTGCTGTTCTTTCGCTCTGCTCCATGTTCTCTGGCATCCCGTGACGCCACCCTTATAAGCCCGGTCTCTTAGCCCAGGTGCACCCACTTACATAGGCCCACACCCTACTCCAGGTGCCCGCCATCAGGCATGCATTCAGGACTGCAAGGATCCATCATCAATCCCAATGGCGGGAGGGCAGAAAAGCCTGATATCTTTTATTTACCCTACACTAAGCAAACTCCATACAGGCTTTGGGGACTCCACCCCCACTCCATCAAAACACTGGGAACTACAAATACCCCCCAGTCAGGCAACCCGTTTTATATCAGGGTTGCTCTGTAACAAGACTAGAAATTTGAAACAGGCCTAAGTGATATTACTGATACCACAAATCAAGGTTTACTTTAGTTTTCAATTTTTGTTTTTCCTGAGAGCCGGTTGTTTAACTTTTACCACCATACCACAGCATGTAACACAGTTGTTTAGAAACAATGGAATGCTGGGGCAAGGCCAGCTTCTGGGAGGTAGTGGTGGGTAGGCAGAGAGAAACATGGCCTTGCTTCATGCTTTTCTAATTTCTTGCTGATAAATCTTCATTGTGAGTTTCCATCACAGATGTGCCTATTTAAGATTGCTAGTCCAAAGGGCAAGAATCCTGTTACTTCCTATTAAGTGCTGTTACATAAGCACCCATTGTTTTACCAATGAATGCCTAATAATCATTGTCTTATCAGGATATAGAATTTATTCACATCACTTTTCAGTTTGTCTCATATTTGAAAAGGGCCTTTCTCATTGGAATGGGGTGTTCAATGTACTCAAAAGTAAAACACAGTCCAGCTAAACCTAGACAATAAAGAAAATTATCAACCACTGATCTTTTTGAAACCGAATAATTTTAAGTTCAAGAAATCTTTTATTTGTAGTAAAGCACAGGAAGTCTTAAAACTTTATTCAAACAGTCAATATTACTTTTCATCACTGAGGGCACTAAAAATTATCTGTTCCTCCATGTATACTTGCTCTTTATCTTATATATTCCTATGGCTTCAGCTGCTATATATAGCCTCTGGATTGCACAATCCCCTCACCAACTGTAGTGCCCAGAGGCCATGGAGCACCGCTACTTTGGTGGAACTTGACAGCCTCAGCCTGCCACCTGCAGGTGTTCCCCCTCCCCCATCCCAGTAAAACTGCTGGGCCATGGTTCCCTAGAGCCCACAGGGATACAAACCAGCCCTGACCTGAGCGCAGCCCAAAGTGGGTTTTTCCACCTTTTATATCTGGCTCGAGGATGTCAATGGACCAATCAGGTGTGCATTAAATGGACTGGTGTAGGGGCAGGAACAGGGCACCAAGCAGGTTTTCTATGATCAAGCAGACCGGTTAAAGGAGGAGTCAGAGACCTCAGTGGCTTTTGCAGGCTTTTATTGGGATTTACCTGGTACACAGCAGGCAGGCCTCCCAGCCCCCAGCAAGTCTTCACTCTGGGCTCTCTGGCATTCTCTCTCTCTCTCAGCTTCTCTGCTTCTTTCTCAGCTTCTCTTTTGGCTTCTACTGGCGTCCCCGTGACGCTGCCCTTAAAAAGCACAGTCTTAGCCCAGATGAATCCCATCTACCTAAGCCCACACCCTACTCCGGCCACACCCTACTCCAGGTGCCCACCATCAGGCATGCATTCAGGACCGCAAGGATCTATCATCTATCCTGATGGCGGGAGGGCAGAAAAGCCTGACATTTTTCCTTACCCTACAACTGGTCAGGTTCAAGCTCAGTTCATTAGTTAATCATTTGAATTAAAAATGGAAATGAGCTGATTTGTGCTAAATGGTCTAATCAGATGCTTAGGATTAAAAATGGTCCAATTTGGCTAGTAGGTTGGGGGACCCTGAAGAGGACAGAAGGCAGAGCAAGAGTCAACTTGAATCATTCTACTCCAGTCTTCAAGGAGGAAGCATTCATCAGACCACCTCTGAAGAAGGATGCAGCAGATGGCCTCCAAAGAGGAAGCATTGAGCAGACAACCTACATGGAATTCAACAGATCTCTATGGACCTCTGTAGTCTTCCTAGACTTCTATACCTCCAGACCTACATAGACCTTTCCAGAGACTCAGCCACTGCACCTGCCACCAACTCTGCTTCTGACATCACCTACAAGGAGCACTGTCGGACTCAGCCCAGTGTCTCAAAGAGCTGACAACAGCCTCTAGTTCTCCGGCACCACCTCGTGGTGCTGTTGAGTCTACCACTGTCTGGTTTGGCTCCTGGCCAGGCTTCAGACTGTTGCTGTGGGCTACTGCAGTGTCACCTCATCTTCCATGAAAGGTCTTTGTTTGGAACTTCTAAACAATGTGGACACCACCTGGGGTGAGGTAGCCAGTCACCTGTGGCTTTAGAAACTCTTTTTCCTCAATCTTCTGTTTGTTAAATAAACCCCATTGTTGTTGGACCCTAAGCTTAAGTGGTCTTGCAATTGTGTGGGCAGATGAGAACCCACTGACAGTGACCTTCCCCTGCAGCCCTGGCACTGTCCCAGGCACTGTTTGAGCACTGTTTTCAGTGCTCTTTTGCATTGTTCCAGTACTGTCTCACAGCCAGATGCATCTTCAGCCCCACAGATTCAGGTGCTTACTAGACATGTCTACATGCTTATCCCACTAGCATCTCACATTCAGCATGTCTGAATGTTCTAAACCCACAGTGATCAGAGACCCTGAAAACCTGATTGTCCTCCCATGTTTTCTCTCTTAAGGACTCGCCACACCATGCACACAGATGTATAAGTACCACGCTAGAAATCATTCCTAAGCCCACACTCTCCACTACTGTATCAAAAAACAACAGAATCCTGGTGATCTTTACCTTCAAAGCATTACTTTAGTTCATCTACTACAACCCCAATTCAAAGCACTGTCACCCTAATCCCAAAGTCTACACACTAGTTCCCCAGCCTCTGAATGTTTAGTTCTTTACTCTGCTCTCTGAGCAGCCACAGCAATGTCTCTAGAATACACACCTGACCAGGTCACTCTCTTGATTAAAATCCTTCAGAGGCATTCAGGAGGTTTACAAGCTGGCTTGTCTGACTCCTGAGTCAAATCCTGATATCACCAGCTCATAGTCTATGATAGGACCACAATGAACAGCCTTTGATAATTTTAGTATGCTGTGCTCTCTCTTGCCTTAGCACTCGCAAGCATAATACCTGGAACACTCATACTCCTCTCCCGAAACTTACTGACTCCTACTCATACTGCAAAGCAAGGCTAGACATCCCTGCCTATAGGAGGACTTCCTTGACCTCTCAAGGGCAGCTGGGTGGATGTAACTCCATCCTTAATAGTCCTGGGGGACCCTATAAGAGCACTTTCGACACTGTACTCTGACCACTAATCTCCCTGTGTTTTCCTCAGTAGAATCTAAGGATTGTTTACTATCATAGCATCCACACCCTATAAATGCTAAACACATAATAAAGATAAATGTCCATTAATTTCCTAGATGATCAAAATGGATTAAAATTAACAGTGATCTTGGTATTTAAGAGACAGCTGTCAGATCCCACAGTTAGAGAGCTGTTCCTTCAAGACAAAGTGGGTGTGAAATTTCAAAAGAATTCTTGGGCCTTCTCTGGATTCCAAGATCTTCCTCTCCATCTTCTCCTGCTGATTTTTACTTTGCATTTTCCAAAGCTTTGTCTTCACATTTATCACATGAAACTTATTTGTCTATGGGATTTGCCAGCACAGTGCCTAACTTGAGTTTTGGTGCCTGTAAAGCAACCAACCCATTCCGGGTAGGTTTATGAACGGTTCTAGCAGCCACATGCTCTTCGTCGTCGTTTGTAGTCACTGTACTCCTCCACACACTCCACTCCTCCACCCTCGACACCGCACTACCACCACACCGCACTCTGCTGCACCACCCTTATAAACCACCTACGCATGCCCACACCCTACACCAGGTGCCCGCCATCAGGCATGCACTCAGGACCGCATGGTTCTGTCATCTATCCTAATGGCGGGAGGGCAGAAAAGCCTGATACCTTTTACCTTACCCTACAGTGTCCTTTACATCTCCTGGCATCTGAGTTCTGAGGAAGTATCATTGCCTCACCTTGACTACTCTTGCCTATTCACCAACAGCACTTCATGATCACCTGCTGGGAATTTTTATTCTAAAGGCTAAAAGATATAATTTTTTGATATGGGTCATTTCTGAAAACAGGATCACAAAGCCATTCTGAACATTGCATATGTAAGTGTTTATTGTCTACATCTCCTTCTTCAGCTTTTCTGAATGATGTTCCTCTTGTAGGAAGAAAGAAAAAGACTAAGTTCTGAGAAACTGAATTTTAAGCTAATATTTATAAGGTAAAAAGGTAACTTGGATCTGTTACCTGCTCAAGGTTGTGAACACAATAAAGCATTCCTGGGAAAGCTGCAGTATACGAAGATAAAAGCAAAGTTCAGAGGACAACCATTATAAAATGAAGACAGTTATAGCTATCTGAATCTGGATAAGAAGCCAGAGAAAGATAAAAGTGCAAGGAAATCAGGAGGTGGATTAAAGTAGTTTGAATGCCAAACCTTAGAGGGCTCAACTGTACATGTGACGTTCAGTCAGTTCAGCCCAAAGAGACGGATGAGGAGCTCAGCACATGAAAATCAGAGTAGTATTACAGCAAACTACCAACCAATCTACACCTAAGTCCCTCCACCTGAAAAACTGGGATTCATCATCACAGATTAGTTGCAAGAACTAATAGATTTATTGTAAGAACTGATATAATATGCATCAAGTGTTTAGGTCATTATCTGTTACACAGTGTGATTATTATTGTTTTTATTTAGTCTGAAATCCAGAAAGTGTCTCGAATCAGACCCACATATTTTTAATTATCAACAGTTATATTATTTACATTTTATCTCAAGTGTTCCTAAACCTGTTGAGGTTTGGTAGATCAGTAATTAGATTGTCCTGTTCCCCCTCCTCAATTTGGAAGTGATGGAGAAATAGATGCATAATACAGACAGATGGAGACCAAGATGTCAATTTCATTACTGGTAAAATTGGATTGAAGAACACTGTTGAGCTTTGCAGTCACAAAGCTGGCTGACACTTCCTTGAATCAGACCAGACTCACATTCTGGGCATTAGGCATCTAGAGCAGTATAGAGCAGAGATGTGCAGCTAAGTTCACTCTCAAGGAAGGTGAGCTGACTGAACTGTCCCCTCTGTGTGGGCCTGCAGTGGCTGAGGGGCTGGGTTGCGCTGTTAGTTTCTCCTCTCAACACACCTTTCAGGCCAGGTTTTCTCCCCCTCCCAGGAGTAGAGAGGGGTCAGTAGGGATCCAGAGAGGCTCTGCTCAAACTCCTCTCTGGTAGCTGAATAGGGAATAACTACCCCCACCTAGTTCAACCACAGCCACTATGTCTCCAAAATGCCTGGTTCAGATCCTCCACTTCAGAAATTGTATTTCCTGACTCCACCCAAAAACATGGAGTGATGGGCTTTGTTAGCCCAACTTTGAAGCACTATTAAACTATCTAATTGCATAACTTATGAAAATGCTCAAGGAATACAAATTTTCCACAGTGGCCTTTGTATGTCCTTGTGACCTGCAGCTGTTCCTTCATACCCTCTTGTACATGGGTTTAGTCCCTAACTCTCCAAACCAGTCCACTTGATAAAATCCAAATTGCCCAATAATTGCTGCTCATTCACAAAACCGAAAGAAAGAGATAGAACAGAATATTCAATCTCCTCTGAAAACAGTCCTTAACCAAGTATTGCAGAAACTGGCTGAACTTCTGTAAGTTCACATCTGCTAAAGTCCTATAAAACATTTCGTATATTTTTCCAAGCTAAAACACTCCCTTCAGAGTCTCCTAAAGCACAGCATTTTCAAATAAATACCTAAGCTAATGGTTTATTTTCTTCCACATTGGTATTAGCTGTTGGATCACTCTATCAGATTCATGGACTCAAACTGGCCCAAATTTTAATATTACTGCAATATATTTTAAATAAATGTTACATATGAATTTATCAGACCATGGCATCTTAGAGAAATATAAAATTCTAGGACTGTGAGATAGGGGCTATTGGTTTCACATATAAATTGAGTTTCCTTATAAGTTCTTCATGAGGGCCTCCCCGGTGGCACAGTGGGTTGATGCAGTGCTATGAAGCTGTCCGCAGCCTCTACAGCACGGGTTCGATTCCTGACCAGCCAGGGAGATACCCACATGGCGCCACAGACCTCTCCTGTCTCACCTGCTGCTCCCCTCAGCAGTGTTTTCGGTTGTCTGCCTGTTCTGCTCCCCACTTTGTCTCTGGTGAATTCTCTCACCCTCTCTGCCTCTGGCCTGTACCCCAGTTCTTATATAAATAAATAAATCTTTAAAAAAAATTTCTTCATGAACTGAAGCTGAAAACTGATCCATTTAACCAAGGCCTTCTTAGCAAATTCAGTTTATCTATTAACTTTGATGTGATTATTAAGTCTGACATAATAAAATGATATATGTTAGAGACTGCACACAAGAAAAACTCAAGAATGATAAATAAGGGCCTCTCTGGTGGCGCAAGGGGTTCAGATGCAGCACTATAAAGATATCCACAGCCACTGCAGCATGAGTTCGATCCCTGGCAGGGAGGTGGCCCACATGGCGCAGCAGTCCTCTCCAGTCTCGCCAGTTGCTCCCCTAAGCAGTTTATTTCAGTAGATCTGCCTGTTCTGCTCCCCACTCTGTCTCTGGTGACTCCTCTTACCCCCACATACACACCTCTGGCCTGTACCCCAGTTCTTGTATGCATAAATATATAACTCTTTTTAAAAATAGAATGATAAAAAAACTTAAATATAATCAAACTAAAATAATCCACTGCACATAGAGTTCATTGCTTCAAACAAGTCAAAGTGCTTACAATTTGTGCAACAAAAATTACACTGTAGATAGTGAAAATACTGATGCATTCTGTGGTACCTCAGATGCCTATTAAGTAAGTCTGTCCCCGAGTCTCCAAGTCCAACTTAATGAAAGTCACAGAATGAGAAAAGAGAATGAGACGTGACCCCATGAGAGGCCCATTCACCACGGTAGGCTTGTGAGACTGAGAATCTGAACAAAATAATGTTCTCCTCACCATTTTGACTGGTCAATTTGGATGACATATTTTGGACATCTCTGCTGATTCCATGACTGCAACTTGTACACCATCCACAAATCCCCATCTGCAGCTACAGATGGTACACAGTTTTTTCCCAGTGTTTATGACAGCTCCTGGAGGAGGGGGCACAAGAAGAATGAAGGTTTCACAGCCAAGCTGCCCTATTCAGGTGAGTGTTCTGTCCTGCTGAACTACAGTAAATCCAAACAACAAGTTTATAGAGATATACTTATTCAATTCTGGCAAACCATGTCTCAAGAATTATGCTGCACACATACACAAACACTACCTAGCAGAAAATTATCTTTGGTACATTAGAGATCCTTAATCTTTAAAAATTATTGAGAAGATGTTTTCCTCTTAGAATAATTTAGATATGGGGGCCTCCCTGGTGACATAGGGGTTAAATCTCAGTGCTATCATGCTATCACAGCTGCAATCTGAGTTCCATCCCTGGCCAGGGAGCTAATCCACATGGCACAGCAGACCTCTCTTGTCTCATCCACTGCTTCCCTTAGCAGTGTATTTCAGTAGATCTGCCTGTTCTGCTCCCCACTCCTGTCTCTGGTGAATCCTCTCACGACTGGCACCTCTGGCCTACACACTGCTTCTTCTATGCATAAATAAAAAATAATAATTTAGTTATGCCCAATAATTTATACCTCCAGTTTATGGCCCAGACACTGAAGACTGAGTTCTCTAATACAGAAGCCACTAGCCATGTATAGTTGAAGTAACTAACATTAAATATTATTAAAAATTCAGTTCCTCCTATAGACTATATAGAGTGTTCAGTAGTCACATCTGGATGGTGGCAACTGTATTGGACAGCATAGAAACTAAATATGTCTATTACCACTACCTTTCTATTGGATAGTGCTACCTCCCAGGAAGATGGCTTTATCAACAGTAGTTAGTTTGCCATGATGTTCATTGACTTTTTAAATCTATTAAGATGTTCAGTGCTTTTTTATAGTCCCACAAAATCCTATAAGACTTTTTTTTTAATAACAGGATTAGTGGCTCCTTTGCAGGAGTCACTATACTAAGATATCTCAAAAGCCTATCATGACCCAATGTCTCTATTAATAACTGAATACTGTATTTTAGATTCTTGTTTCCTCCATGGAATTGATATGACATATAAGCTGAACAAATATATTGCTCCATTACCTATCTCTACTTTGTTTGGCCAGTTAACTGGGAAGGACTTCCTGACCTACTGAGTGAATATAACAGCTAGAAGAAAGCTAAGCATTCCCTACTCTAACCCACGCCACACTTTGTATTGTTCTTATCATGTCTACATCCCAACTTTATTCATGAGAAAATTAACATTTAAAAAAGTTAATTAACTTGTTAAAATAATTCAGCAGAGTTAAGACATAAGCCAGGTGTGTCTGACAAAAACCACCCTGCTTCTATGCACTATGCAAAACTGTCTTTTGGTGAGATAGTTGCTTTATGAAAGCCCATGGGAGCTTATCCAAACAATGCACCTGTGATCCAATGTACTATGATCCATTAATTCTTTCTATGGACTTTACGATACAAGAGAGAAACATGTCCTGGCAGCTACACCAATTATTGGCTCACACATGATACTCTTAACTTTACCCAAAATTATGAGTAAATGAGAAAAACTTCCCATAAATTTAAGGAAATCCTTATTCACCTGGCTCTGCAGATGACAACTTGTACTCATAAAGACAAATTAAAAGATTTAGCAAATGTTTATAGCTTTTACATTTTTGTGGTAGTTTCTCCCATGCTCGCTTACTTTCAAAAAATAATATTATAGAAATTGAAAAATTATATGTAAGAAAAACTAATATGGATGTTAACGGATGACTAAAAGGAAAGTTTGTCATTTCTCCATCAAAGACCTAGTAAGAAAAACTAATATGGATGTTAACAGATGACTAAAAGGAAAGTTTGTCATTTCTCCATCAAAGATCTAATCATGTGGTTTTTCACAAGAAAATTGACTCACATTGTTGGTGTCATTAACAAAATTTCCCTTCTGCCAACTGTTGTACTTTTTGTTTTGTGCCAGCTGGCTGCTACCTTCATAGTGGAGGCAGCTGTATTTCAGCAGTGAAAGAGGCACAGAGAGATTGGGATTTCTTAAAATGAAAGGAGTAGTGTACCTGTGTGTGTGTGTATGTGTGCACCAAACAGGGTGTAAATAAATCCTCTTATGCAAAAATATAAAGATTTTGTCTTAAGAGATATATAAGCTTATGAAAACCCTAAAGAGAATAACTCAGGACTCTTTACCTATTTGTAGTGTTTCCACTTTTATCTTGAGATAAAAATTACACTTTTATTACTGTTCATTTCATTACTGTACATCAAATCTGTTTTCACTATTACACAAAACATGACTGTCACTAGTGTGCACTGCGAAAACCTAAGGGGAATTAATCACAAGACAGAGATCATATATTTGCATATTATTGAGATAATAAAGTAACTTACCCTCTAAAAAATCAATATATATAATTATTCATCAAATGACAGCAAACATTCTTGAGGAAAGTGTGTCTTTTATAATGTATTCAAAATTACCATAGGACTTAGTGTTTTTTTTAATAATTCTACATGAGAACGTTTTTAAAGACGGTAAAACACACTTGTTACTGTTGTACTTTTTTAACACTAGAAGGTAATTTTTAAACTTTAATTTAAAAAAATTTAAGGATATGCCTGAGAAAAGTTATACATCTATACCCCCTATAAGTTTTTTCTAGTCATTCATTTGTTCATCCAAAAGTTATTTTGTTAAATGCCTATTATGAGCCTGTCAATGTGATAGATACTGGGCATTTAACAATAATTAAAAATCAAAGTGAACTTACATTAATTCACAAATATAAACACAACACCAATATAAGAATTTTTGTGAAGCTAGACTAGTTTATAACAAAGCTTTTATTTTAAAAATAAATGTGCAAGAACAACTACAAAAAGCAATGGGGGAAAGGAGTTATCTGGAAAGAGACATACAAAATATTAAATAATACAAATGAAACAGGAAGGAATTGTTACATAAATAATTAGACAAGAAAAATAGAAAAGAAAGAAAGTACAAAAAAGATTCAAATACATATGGACATTTTTTATATAGCATCGGTAATATCTCAAATCATAGACACAGATATAATTTTTAATAAATTGTTTTGGTACTACAGAATATTTATTTGAAAAAGAACTGCAGATTCACAAGTTGCTGGACGAAGAATCCAAAATAATCTTAAAAGTCAGTGAGTTTCAAGAAGACAAAGATAGACTACCAAATAAAATAGACAGCCAAGTAAAACCAGAAAAATAATACATGAACAAAATGAGAAGTTCAATAAAGATATAAACTATAAAAATAACCAAACAGAAATTCTGGTGCTGCAGAATACAATGATTAAATTAAAAAATTTAAGAGAGTCAGTGGCAGATTCGATGAATCAAAGGAAAAAAATGAACTTGAAGTAAGATCATTTGAAAGTATAGAATCAAAGAACAAAATTTTCTTTAAAAAATGAAGAAATCCTGTGGGGGCTTATTAGACATCACTGAGAACCAAGATACATTATGGGAGTCTCAGAGTAAGCAGAGAAAGAAGAAATATCACTTAAGGAAAGAATGACAGAAAACTCAAAAATCTAGGAGTGGTAATGAACAAACAGATCTGTGAAGCCTAAAGGATTCTAAATACAAGGATATAAAGAGGCATTTAATGAAACACATTTATTAATAGTCAAAAGTCAATGACAAAAAGAAATTTTAAAAATAGAAAAAATAGAGCCTCCCTGGTGGCACAAGGGGTTAAGATGCAACCTAGGAAGCTGTCCGCAGCCACTGCAGCATGTGTTTGATCCCTGGCCAGGGAGCTACCCACATGGCACGCAGACCTCTCCTGACTCGCCCACTGCTCCCCACAGCAGTGTATTTCAGTTCTTTGGCCTGTTCTGTTCCCCCTCTGTCTCTGGTGAATCTTCTCCCCCCCAAAACCTCTGGCCTGTATGCCAGTTTTTGTATGCATAAACAAACCGCTAAAATAAATAAATAAACAAACAAATAAATAAATAAATAAATGGAAAAAATAAAAGTGATTTATCTTATACAAAGAATAACCTCACTCTCTGCCAAAAGACTATCAGAAGATATATACATAAGAAACGATGCTGGCCAGGAAAGAGTTAGATCACATGTTCAAAGTGCTGAGAGAAAAGAAAACTGCCAAAAAGAATACTATAGCCAGCAAAACTGTCCTTTAGGAATGAAGGAAATACAGATTTTCCAGAAAGATTAAAACCGAGGGAGTACATCGCTGAACTTCCTTTCAAGATGGGTTAAAAGGTATTCTTCAAGTTAAAATGAAAAGACACTAACATGAAAACACATGAGACTATAAAAGTCACTTGGTAAAGGTAAGTATATATTTAGATGTAGAATGCTCTAATACTGCAATAGCAGTAAATAAATCACTTTTAACTCTAGCATAAAAGTGAAATGACAGGGCCTTCCCTGGTGGGACAGCGGTTGAGCGCTGCACTGCAAAGCTGCCCGCAGCCTCTGCAGCGCCAGTTTGATCCCTGCCACTGGCAAGGATCCCACATGGCACACAGACCTTTCCTGTCTCGCACACTGCTCCCCTCAGCAGTGTATTTCGTCAGTCTGCCTGTTCTGTTCCCCGATCTGGCTCTGGTGAATTCTCTCACCCTCCTGCACTTCTGACTGTACCCAGTGGTTGTATAAATAAATAAATAAATCTTTAAAAAAAAAAAAAGTAAAATGACAAAAGTATTAAAAGTAACTAGAGTTACATTGAAATTTGTAAATGAATACACAATATTAAAAGATGTAAATGTTAACATCAATAACATAAAATGTGTGCAGAGGGAAGTAAAAGAATGTTTGTACATAAAATATTGCCTGCTTAAAATAGACTATCATAAATATAAAATATTTCTATACATCTCCTGTTAATTTTTACAAAGAAAAAACCTATAGTGGATACACAAATATGATAGGGATAAATATAAAAATATATAAAGAACTCATACAACTGAGAGCAGATTAAAAAATGATTTTTAAAATGGACAATGGACCTGAATAGACATTTTCCCAAAGAAGACATACAAATGGCCAACAGATAAATGAGAAAGTTTCCAGAACTTGTCATCAGGAAAATGCAAATCAAAACTTGTTAGGATATCCTCACACTTGTTAGGATAACTATTATTAAAAAACTAAAATAAGTATAGTAAGAATGTAGAGAAAAGTGAACTCTGATAAACCACTGGTGGGAATGCTAATTGATGCAATCATTATGGAAAATAGAATGGGCCTTCTTCAATACATTAAATATAGACATACCTTATGAGCCAATAATCTCATTTTGGGGTATGCATTGAAAACATTTGATGTGGGTATCTAAGATTAAGATAGACCTTCACTCCCATGTTTATTGTAGCATTACTTACACTAAGATGTGGAAATAACTTAAATGTCCACTAATGGGTGAATGGACAAAGAAAGTGTGGTATATACTTAAAATGGAATTTTACTGAGCCTTAAAAAGGATGGAAATCCTGCCAATCTGCAGCATCATGAATGTACCCAGATGACATATGCTCAGTAAAAGAAGTCACAAAACGAAAAGACAAATACTGTATTATTTCATTTGTATCAGAAATCTAAACAAAAAGAAAAACAAATTCATAGAAGCAAAGTGTAGAATGGTGATTTACAAAAGTTGGGAAGGGTGGGAGGGATAGACAGTTGATGGTAAAAGGGTACAAAGTTTCAGTTATGAAGATGAATAAGTCCTAGGGATCTACTATACAACATAATGCTGGTACCTATCATTACTGTATCACATACTTAAAAATTTCTGGGAGGGTAAGTCTTGTAGTAAGTGTTCTTGACACAAAAATATATATAGTAATATTAAAGGGGGTATGATGAAACTTTGGTTGGAGATGGAATATTAATGGCTTGATGGTTGCAATGGTTTCACAGGTATACATATCCTCAAACTAATCAAGTTGTAATATTAAATATTACATGATTCTTCACGTCAAATTAATACAAATTAAATTCTGTATTTCAAATTAATAACAAGCACAGATATGTAGAAAAACATGAGCAAATCTACATAACAGTTCAGCAAAGCAATATGACTATATACCATGTCTAAAGACAGTATAGTACAAAAAGACTATACAAAGAAATCGTGATCTGTAATTAGTGACTTTGTTCTTAGTGGTACTAAAGAAGTACCCTAAAACTACTGTAAATGCATTATGTAATTAAGCAAGTGAATAAATAAAGTAAATAAATTTGTATTTTGTAGTTCTCACTGTGGGAGGGAAGAGAAGATCTAAATAAGAAATGAGGAAAAGTAATAAATATCCTTATAGATTGCAATTAACAATATCAGTATGAGGGAAAGAGATAGGAAGAAAGAAACAGCATGAGAAAGGGGAGGAGAGAGAGAGAGAGAGGCATGGGGAGAGATTTCCTAGCTTTCTGCAGGAAAAAAAAAGGGGGGGTAGGTCTAAAAACAATGATATTGCAACAGTCATGAGTATACTCAATGTCCAGATCTTGGTTTGTAAGTATCATTCCAATAACCCATTTTTGTTTCAGAAATAAGGAACTCAAAAATCATGGAAAATGGAGGCCTCCCTGGTGGCACACGGGGTTAAGACACAGCACTATGAAGCTATCCTCACCCACTGCAGCATGAGTTGGATCCCTGACCAGGGAGGTAACCCACATGGCACAGCAGACTTCTGTCTCACCCGCTGCTGCCCGCCGCAGTGTATTTCAGTAGATCTGCCTGTTCTGCTCCCTACTCTGTCTCTGGTGAATCCTCTTACCCGCCACCTGCCCCCCTGCATCTCTGGCCTGCACAGCTCTTGTATGCATAAATAAATATACCTTTTTAAAAAATTGTGGAAAATGAAAACTTCTAACTTAGGAATCAGTTTGAAGAATTTTCTACTGGCCAAATCTGGGATAATTTGATCATAAACGTGATTAGTAATCATAATTATGAATAACCAATTCAATTTTTTAATCCATATCATACTGCTAGTTATTTAAAATGATAGAGAATGAAAAATTCTTCTTTATATGAAAATCCCACTATTAAGTATAGAAAGATTCATACAGGCCTCCCCGGTGTTGCAGCAGTTGAGCGCTGGGTGGCAAAGCTGCCCACAGCCTCTGCGCACCAGTTTGATCGATGGTGAGGGTCTCACTTGGGGCACAGACCTCTCCTGCTGTGCCCGCTGCTCCCTTCAGCAGTGTACTTCATCAGTCTGCCTGTTCTGCCCCCCGCTCTGGCTCTGGTGAATTCTCTCACCCTCCTACGCTTCTGACTGTACCCAGTGCTTGTATAAATAAATAAATCTTAAAAAGAAAGAAAAAAATAGACTCATACAATCACAACTTACTATCTTACAATATCATATCAGTAATTGATACCACAAGAACCACAAATAAATACTAAAGTTGTTCAGAAAGGATGTGACCAGAAAAGATGGCAGCATAAGTTATGTCAGGAATATATCTCCCTAAGTACATCCAAAAAACAGCTAAATATTTCACACATCCACATCAACCACAGAATGCCTGATTACTCACGCACTTGCATTATTGAAGGTGAGTAGCCAAAAAGCCAAGGTGTCTGCAGTCAGAGAGGGAGAACAGAGCCAAGCCACAGCAGTGGAGTAAAGCACAGCTTTTGGCACTGGACATGATGGAGTGGAAAAGAGGCGCAGGGTCCAAATTTGGGGAGTACACTTCCATAGAATTAATATACAGAGGTGAGGAAGACCCATGCTTCCCCCAATTACCTGAAAGATGGAGTCAATAGAAGACTTGAATCCCTGCAAATTTTCATGCCTGGTGTAATAGGTAGAAACCAAAATCCCCAAATGAAGAAAAGCTCTTTGTTCCTAGCACCAATGGCTAGCATAGTGGTCCTGAGAGAGACTCACCCCAAGAAGCACCAGCCACATCTGGAATTGGCAGGCATTTGAGCAATCTAACAACCATGCAATATGCATAGTTGCAAACCTGGTACCTGAGTGCAGGCTAACACACTCCAGACTACTTAGCTTGTACCTAAGCCTCAGGGGACAGGCACTGCCCACAAAACCTTAGAACAGAGCTAGGCTGCAGCTGAAGGTTCACTTGTATTTTGGGGCTTCCAGGAAATCACCAGTAGCGTGTCTTGACCAGCTTTGACTGTTGGTGATTGCAGATCCTTTCATCAGCTCAAGCAGTTGCAACATGGATACAGGCTTTTGCCCTCTGCAATCTACTGCCGCCACCACCACCACCACCACCCCCCCACCCATACACACATTTGCATTCACCCTATAGGCTAGATTTTTGGACCACCACTGGTTCTTGAGCTCCTGATTGGTGATAAGGTTTTAACCAATAAAACAACAGAAAGCACAGCACCTAAAGCCAACAACTTTGGTCTGCAATTCTAAGGCAATACTATCACAGCAGGATTGCAAAAGAAAGCACAATCCACAGCTTAATCCACAGATGTAAACTTTCAGTTATAAAATAAATATGTCCTTGGGGATATAATGTACAACGCAATGACTACAGTTAACAATACTCTATTGTGTATCCGCATGTTGCTAAGGGAGTAAATATATTA